>NC_089253.1:84726615-85035311 GCF_963930625.1 Muntiacus reevesi | reverse complement strand
AATGACCAATTTTATGTGGCTTGTTGAGCAACCTTTTATTACAGCCACAACAAAATCTTTTGAGGTCATGAGGTCCTATATTAGAGTCTATAAAATTTAAGACATGCTCACATTCAGCCTGCTAGTTTTTAAATCCCATTTGGTTTTTATTTTACAGAAAAAGCACACAGAGAAAAGTTCAGAATTCTCAGGTTTCTCTCTTCCAGAATACCTTCTACATGACAGAACTTGCAAGATAAAAGCTTAATGTAGCACACTTTTCAAAAATTCCTCTCTGATAATACTGCATACCAAGCAACTTTTCTTAGAAAAGAAGGAAGAAGTGGGGCGTGTGGAGAGGGCTAAAGTTTAGAATATTTGTATATGTTTATACACCCACAGGACTTTTGAGAATAATTCTGCTTATACACAATGACTTTATGAAAAAGATATCTTTCCCTCTTGTGGATAACCCAGGGTCTGACTTTGAATCATATTGATCTATCATCTGATGCTCCCTAAAATACATTTTCTGATCTGGCTGCACTGGTTAACTTACAGATCCATGGATGCACCGTGTTCATTGCCTTCTCTGCAGCTTTCATGGATTGCTGGTCACTGCTACCTAGAAGCCTTTCCCACCTGATGCTGCCACACTCTTGGTGTCTGCACTGTTGGCAGTGCCCCGCTCTCTGGAGCTGTGTCACGTGATGGTTCTTTACTCGTCTGAGAATATCCTTCAAGTCTCAGCTAAGTGTTATCCCTGTAGGAAATTTCTCTTGACCTGCTAGTATTTTAGGAGTCCAGCCTCATCTAAATCTCAAGGCACTTGTTTATTTAACTAACAGTCACCAAGGGCTATCTTGTTGTAAAGTTATATAATCTTTTGTTTGTACTCTTAGGACCATATATATTAACATTTTGGAATTTGTAGATTTTTGAAGTTTTTCCTTAGTATTCCTAGTGAGATCTGGTGCAACACCTTATCATCAAATGTAACAAAATTACTACAGCAAAACATGGAGTTGGACAAAGTACATAGCCTCATATCAGTTCAATCCTGTTTCCTGACTATATGACTTCCAGACAGGTTTTGCTATTAAATGAGTTTTTCTGTTACAGGATTATGGACCTATATTAAGGCTTGCTACACCAAATGAAGTAGAAACCATTTATGTAAAGTGATTATGACACATATTTGTCATCCCAGGACTTAGTACAACACTCTGTCAAAATAGATGCTCAAGCAGCATTTAATTACTTCTAATAAGTCAATAAGCAACCATTTCATGGTTTAGATTAAGTTGGTCATGTCTCCCTGATAAAATGTAAATTAAAAATTTTGAATTCATTAAAAAAAACACCCTTGATTATTTCCTAGTGGAAAATACAAATTGATTCTCTGTATTTCATGCCATATTTTCAGAGTTATAGGACCCCCAGAGCAACCTATTGTTGCAGGTTGGGCAATACAGAAACCAGGATAGACTGAGGTTACAAGATAAATGATGTGGCTAGAATATCTTCAAGCCAAATAAATATCATCTATATCTAATCCTAATGGCTAGGAAGTTCAGGACAGAAAATCTGGAAGTTTCCCAAAGCTGGTTTTTGAAATTTAAGAATTGGGTTTATAATGACTATTTCCTCATTATGTTTTTTTTCTAGCAATGAACCGAATGGCAGAGATAATTATTTTTCTCTCTGGACATGGCCTGACAAGAGTATTTAATACCCATGTATACACCATACACAGTCAACATTTATAATAACTTATAATATGTGCCTAATAGACATGAATTAATTAAAAAATCATATCCTGCTATAATTGGGAGTCAAGTTAGAAGGAACTTAATTTTCAACTTATGCATTTGACTAAGGAGCATTTGAAGGGTAGAAAGAAAAAAAGTGACTTTCCTGAAATCTGTCTGCTTAAAAAATCAGAGTTGATACTGGAACGCAGGACTTCTGACCCCAGTCTAGTTTTTCTTTTTCACACGTCCCCTACCCCCATGCCCATGTTCTCAGAATTTAATAACAATAGGCATAGGATCTTTCAGTTACCTGGGGAGGCAGTAGTATAGTTTTTCTGTCAACTACTGACCGTTTTACCCCTTAAAAGCCTAGAGATTTGGGCTCTGCCACATAGGTGGCAATATTTAATGAGCTGGAGAAGTCCTCTTATGAGATAGTTTAAATGATAGGTCATTTAAATGATAGGACTTGAGTAGGATGGGAGAGAGATTTGATTTTCCAGAGCATCTGGAGCATTTGTGATCAAGTCTGAAAGAAGTGTTCACATTTGATTTGCAGTGTAAACCCATCACCTTCTATTGTCTTACTCACCGAGAATTCCCACAGACCTCCAACTTCATTGCTCCTTTCAAAGCAGGTGGGTTCCAGGTCCTCTTCCAGACAACACCGTATGGAGGCCAAGCCACTGACGCCAGCTCCAATGATGGCCACTCTCTTCACCATTGTTGCCTGTAGGAGGATCTGGAGAACTTCTTCAGAAGATATCCCTAAATGCTTAATTTTTTTTCAGTAGAAATAATCAGCTGAGGTTTGTATGTCACGAGCCTCATCTCAACACTCAAGAAGACATAAATACACATTAAGAGTTTATGCTAAAAAAAAAAGTTTCTCTCTCTCTTTTTTTAACCACTTTTGCTATACTAAGATAATAAATCTGGCTTCTTCTGGTTATTCAAGATGCCAAAAATAGCAGAGCCAGTGAACCCCAGAGCAGTAAGGACCTTATAAATCATGTCTAATGCTCTCAATTGCAAATGAAATGGCTGTCATTCCAAGAAGTCTAGAAATTACTTCTTCAGGGCCTCAGAGTTTACAAGTATAAGAACTGGAACAAGAATTCAAGCCTTCTACATAAAACCCCACCATAACAAATCACTTATACTTACTTGGAATGTTTGGCGCTAAGGGGCCTTACTCTTAATCAACTACCTTCTTTCCCCAGAGAAGTTACAGTTCTCTAAACATAGAAGAGAATGGCTTTTAACAATGTCTTTTGATGTAAAAATTGGAGAAGGGGAGGAGTTAGTTTTCTTAAAGTAAAAATTCCAGTTTACTTGTATTTTTCAGAGCCCTGGGAAGAGAAAACTTGGAAGAGAAGGGTTGAGTGTGGTAGGCATAGGAGAACAGGGGCGGGGAGCTGGTGGGAGGCAGAGGAAGAAAGGAAAAGGGTAAGGGCAAGAATGAAGTCTGTGGTTCTAGTTCCAAAAGATAAAGCAGTAACTATGATATGGTTATTAAAGCTGTAAGATGAACCACCTGGGAGATTAGAGGAACAATGGTTTTTAAAATTTCTTTTTGCTCTGGAATTATAGAATATGTAAACAAATGCTATGCACCTGGACTTAATGAAAGGTTTTGCTTGGCCACCAGTGGGGGAAGAGAAGTCTCAATCTTCTAGAAATTTAGGAAGGCTTGATGAGGTGAGTTAACTCCTGGAGAAGATGAGTTTCAAAGTTTGAAACAGGCAGAATTTCAAAGTCACTGAATCTTGGCTCTGTCTCTGTCTCACTTTTCCTGTTTCTATATACCTTCTTCCTACTCTTCCCTCCTTCCCTTCCGTCCACTTCCCTGAGTGCTTACCATGTCAAGCATTATAGTAGTCTGTTGGGAGCTTAAAGATGGAAAGAACAGTTTTACCATCTAGAAAATTTAGTCCAATGGAGAGAGGTGATCAAAGTCACAATGGAAGTGTGATTCAGTGGAGTGCTGGCACTCTGGCAGGAATATCTAGGTCCACCTGGAAGAGAAGTGAGAGACGTTTCAAGGGGAAGTGAGAAGAAAGCTGAATTTTGAAGAAAGAATAGAGGTTTCTTAGGTACATAATGGGCAAGGAACATAAAATAGTCAGAAAGAAAAACATGTGCAAATGCACAAAAAAGAACAAGATAGAATGAGCTGCAATTAGTTCAGTGTTGCTGAACTGTAAGGTGATGGGAATAGCAGATGAATTAATCAGGCAGGGCCCAGATTATGAAGAGTATTGAAGGGTTTGGATACCATCCTCTGGGTTGTGGTGATCCATTCAGGAATTTTGCACAAGGGAGTGATAAGATCAGAAAAGATCAGATTCACATGGAAACTAGAATGGACAATAACTACAATCAAGGGTATCAAAACCCAGGAGGTTATTTCAGTAGTCTAGGCAGAGATGTGGGGGACCTAAATTAGAGCAATGTCAGCACAAAGGAGAATAGAGACTGGACAAATGAGATATTTAGGAGGTAGATGTTTTGGGATTTGCTGAGTGATTATAGAGTTGATGCCTCAGAAAAGGTCCTTCCATCTTTAAGATTTTATATTCATGGCCTATATGCATATCACTCATGATTTAGAACTGGAAGCAAAAATTATTCTATTTCACAAAAAAAAGGAGTAGATAAAAGGGCAGGAGGAGCAGAAAGCAGAGGGCTGCCACAGGCCTTGTAAGATCATACCACTAGAGCAACCACAGGAAAGGAGTAGATAAAAGGGCAGGAGGAGCAGAAAGCAGAGGGCTGCCACAGGCCTTGTAAGATCATACCACTAGAGCAAAGGACAGGAAACTTCTGGTGTTACCACAGATGTCTTCAAAAGGTGAGGTATGGAGTTTGACTGATGTCAACACATCTGTTGGAACATGTTTGCCCACCAACCTGTCACAGAAATGTAGCCTTTGCTTCCCTTTGCTTTCCAAGCCCAGATGTTTATCTCAATGGGAAAACCTAAATTGTATCCAAGCTTTAACTGCAAACAAGTCTTAGAAATGTAGTTTTGAACCTTACAAGCCTTGGGATGCAGGAGGGACCCTACAGCAGTGGGTCAATGTCACTGAACAGTGTCTAGCACAGTGGGTTATGTGGTATGACATGGAAGCCAGGGATTTCCCTGGTGGTCCAGTGGTTAAGAATCCACCTTCCAATGCAGGGGACAAGGGTTCAATCCCTGGTTAGGGGACTAAGATCCCCCATGGTACAGGGCAAGTAAGCCTGTGTGCTACAACTAGAGAAGCCCGCATGCTGCAACTACTTAGCCCAGGCACCTACAATCTGTGCTCCCCAGCAGGAGAAACCCTTGCACCACAACTAGCAGAAACCCACATGCCCCAAAAAAGACCCAGCACAGTCAAAATTATATATAAAAAAAGAATTGGAAACCAGTTTTTTATTCCTAGAACCCCTAAACACATTCATACTCTTCTCTAATGGCTCTATAATAAATACTCAGTGATTTACCCCTTTGGTTGTATATTTTGTGTTAATTCTCACAAGACTTCAGATCTCTACTCTGTAAAATGAGAAAATTGAACTGTTGCTATTAATAGCATCCTTCCAACATTCTCTGAATCTCTTAATTTACTGAATGCATGCTAAATCTCTTCAGTTGTGTCTAACTCTTTGTGACCCCATGGACTGTAGCCCGCCAGGCTCCTCTGTCCATGGAATTCTCCAGGCAAGAATACTGGAGCTGGTTGCCATTCCCTCCTCCAGGGTATCTTCCCAACCCAGGGGTGGAACCCGTCTCCAGTGGCTCCTGCATTGCAGGCAGATTCTTTACTGCTCAGCCACCAGGGAAGCCCAATCTACTGAATAAATCAAACTAAACCTTTCGAAGATAGAAAAATGTAAGCTAAAGACACAAATATATTTAAACTGCTTAAGAGATTGTTCTATATGACCCTAATGTCCAAAAGGTGATTTAATTTGGCTGCTAAGAGTCAAGTTAAATTGGAAGTTTCAACTGATGCAACTGAAAGTATAAGAGTGTCAAGAAAATGGAGCTTGAGAGAGAATCTCGAAATGAATCTCTCTGGAAAGAGCTGTAGGTGTGCTGTGTGTCCCCTTTCCATCAAAGAGACAGGATCAGAAGACCTGCTTCTTGCCACACACATAAAGGAGGAGCTCCATTCAACCACTTAGAGAGAGGAACTTTGTCTCCCTGCCTCCTACCTGGGAAATCTAGAGGATCAGATTCTGACTGGCTAGCTAGGAAGGACTTTCTATGTTTGCTTTGGCCTGCACTCCCAGAGGGTGTTGCAACAAAGCATGTGTAATGGTTTCTTGAGGGCCAGAGGTTTCTTGTGAGCCTCCCAAGTTGAGCTAAAATGGGGTTATATTAAATCCTGTCCAGTAATGCTGTCTAGAAGCAGCATAGGACCCCAGTGTGAGGAGAGGTTGCTGAGGAAGTGCCTCCCTGTGCCTCCCCTTCTGGGTCAAGGGGACTATTGTGGAGAGACTACTACTGTTTGGGGCCTCTGAAGTATAAGCCAAAACAGCTATATAAGAATTGGTATTGTTCAGTCACTAAGTTGTTTCCGACTCTTTGCCACCCCATGGACTGCAGCACACCAGGCTTCCCTGTCGTTCTCCTGGAGTTTGCTCAAATTCATGTCTTTTGAGTTGATGATGCCATCCAACCATCTCATTTTCTGTTGCCTCCTTCTCCTCCAGCCCTCAATTTCCCCCAGCACCAGGGTCTTTAACACTGAGTTGGCTCTGCTTCAGATAGTCAAAGTATTGGAACTTCAGCTTCAGCATCGTCTTTCCAAAGAATATTCAGTGTTGATTTTCTTTAGGATTGACATCCTTGCTATCCAAGGACTCTCAAGAGTCTTCTCTAGCACCACAGTTTGAAAGCATTAATTCTTTGACGTTCAGCCTTCTTTATGGTCCAACACTCACATTGTACATGACTACTAGAAAAACCATAGCTCTGACTAGACGAAACTTCACCAGCAAAGTGATGTATTTGCTTTTTAATATGCTGTCTAGGTTAGTCATAGCTTTTCTTCCAAGGAGCAAGCATCTTTTAATTGCATGGCCGTAGTCACCATCTGCAGTGATTTTGGAGCCCAAGAAAATAAAATCTGTCACTGTTTCCATTGTTTTCCCATCTATTTGCCATGAAGTGATGGGACTAGATGCCATGATCTTAGTTATTTGAATGGTGAACTTTAAGCCAGCTTTTTTCACTCCTCTTTCTTCAATTCTCCATTTTCCAAATTCCATAGGTAGTTTGTAGTTTGAATGCTGGACACAGCCGAAGTAGTTTGGACAGGCTGCCTGTTGTCTGGCTTCCCTGGGAAGCAGACTAGAATTCTTGGAGGTTGGGGGAGAATAAGAGAATTTACTGTGAGCCTTGTATAAGGTGTGAGAAGAGCTGATGCTTGACAGACAAGCTGATTATTGCAGAATAGGTGAGGGTTTGGGAAGATTTTCCAGATCACTTCATATCTTGTAATTCTCATTATTGTATTTTGCTGAACCTAATGGAGTCTTGGGAGACTCACAAATGTAGCCAGAGGCCTTGCTTTACTGTGATTCTAGATCCCTGGGGTTCATGTCACTGCAACTCCAGAACTGCTCAGACCACACATTTACCCCCTTACTCCTTTCCCTGAGCTGATGCCTAGCTCTACCTGGTTTATGCTAAATATAGAAAAGGGAGACAGGAAAAGAGATTTAAGTTTCTCTTTCCTGGAAGTTTCCTTCAAACACAAGATTTTATGGCAATTGCCTTGAAGGTGACCCCTCAGGTTTGTCCAAGAGGAGGCCTTGGGCCACAGAGAGGAAAGCTGTTTAGTCAGAGGAAAGTCTGAAGGGTCAGAATGGCAGTATCCCCTTTCCTTTTTTCAGTGACAACTTTATCTTCTTGGCCCCAGCCTGCCCCAATGAATGAACTTAGACTCAACTCCATTCTCTTTGAGGAGCTCTTTTGTGGCTAGCAGTTTCTTTCTTTTGCTCTTAACTAAGGGCCATTCTTCTGAAGCTGGGACTTAAAGTGACTTTGGGAAATTAATCTTCCCAAAGCGTCTATTATGTCATGCCCCTTCTTAGGAGTTGAAGATCACTTCCTGATGGCAGTCACACTCTGCCCTGCTCTACCCACCCCCCCATTTCTCTGCACACACCCTGTCTGCCTGTCACAAACACCCCACTCCTTCTCATCTCTCTGCTTGTGATCAAGCTCCCTCCTGGTGCAGGCCTCTGAATTCATGAGCGGGGAACTCTTCCACCTCCATTTGGTCTGTACAAGTCCTGTGCCTCTTTCAGACCCTGAATAAACTTCAGTCTCCTCAAGAAGGCTTCCTAGTACCTAAACACTTTTGAGTTCCCGTAGATCAAATATGATGTCCCACACTGCCTTACCATGGAGACTTCTGGGGTGGTGTGCTCTTGTCTCATGAGTTTTAATTCTTACCTCTGTTTGACTGATTTGATATTTCCTATCATGAACCATATTGTGTACCTAAATTTTATCTTCCTCAATACCTAGTAGAGCTGGGTATTCCATAGGAGCTCTATAAGTAAATGTTGATTTAACTTGGTGACCCTATTCTAAATATTTTCTTATTGGTAACACAGAACAGTGATTCAGTTCATCTGCCAGAAGTATTTTTTGGTATCTTGGAATTTGAAACAGACTTCATCTTTTTCCACAAGAACGCTTGGAGCCATCCTTCCTTTGTTCTGAGTAAAATATCCTGTTTAACTTTTCAGACAAGTCTACACCAGATGCTTTTTTTTTTAGTTTGTTTTTCTTACTGGTTGCAAAATACATTCTATTTGTTGTGTTGTATGAAATTGGCTTCAGTTTTTGGATCCACTTAAGTCTGTGAAGTTTTGGCATATATCTCCCTTCTGACATGGTCAGGAGGATAAGGGGTGGCGGTGCAGTGAATTAGATACTGAGAATTTTTCTGAGTTTGAAATTAGGTCAATCACTCCCCAAAGAGGCCATTTTCTTCTATTTCCTCAAATGATATATTGTTTAACCAAGGAATTCCTAAGTTCAAAAACCCCTAGTGTTATCCAAGTCTGATTTCCCTAGACTGGTATTCAATCAGTTAAATTTATTTACTAACTTAGTCACTCATTAAAATATGTATACCTACTATGTGGCAGTGAATCAATATAACTAGTTATTGAGAAGTCACAGGGGATGTGGAGAGAGGTGAATTACTGTTTCAGTGTTCACTAACCAGCATGGATATTTCCATGTATGGAGGAGAAGGACAGTGGGGAAGGGAGAGATTAAGATAAGTACAAGCATAAATCTACTGCAGGGAAAAATACAAGTGACACCAAAAGGAAACCAAGTTACTATATTGAGTCAAATGAGAGAGAGCAAACATTTATATGGGAGTAACTTGAGAGGCTTTATGGTGGAAGTGTGGTATTTGAGATGGGTTTAAAGAATGCTAGCTGATTGATTATTATTTTCCTTTGACCTCAAAGTCATTAAAATTTTTTGTTATTGTTTTTAATTTTTATATGATTTAAAAGTTAATTTTCATTCATCATTATTAAAAAATATTGGCTGTATTCCTCATGTTGTACAATACATCCTTGAGCTTATCTTACACTCACTAATTTGTACCTGCCATTCCTCTACTCCTATATTGCCCTCTACCCCATAACCACTAGTTTGTTCTCTATATGTGTGAGTCTGCTTCTTTTACATTATATTGACTGGTTTGTTATAATTTTTTAGATTCCACATATAAATGATATCATACAGTATTTATCTTTCTCTGTTTGACTTATTTCACTTAGCATAATGCCCTCCATGTCCACCCATGTTGCTGCAAATAGCAGAATTTCATTCTGTGACTGCGTAGTATTCCATTGTATGTATGTCACATCTTCTTTATTCATTCATCTGTTGGTGGACACTTAGGTTGCTTTTATCTTTTGGTAATTGTAAATAATGCTGCTATAAGCATTAAGGTGAATGCATCTTTTCGACTTAGTGTTTTTGTTTTTTTCTTGTATATACCCAGGGATGGAACTGCTGGGTCATATAGTAGTTCTGTTTTTAGTTTTTTGAGAAACATCCATGCTGTTTTATACAGTAGTTGCACTAATTTACTCTCCCACCACTAGTGTATAAGGGTTCCCTTTTATCCATATTCTTGCCAACATTTGTTATTTGTAGAGTTTTGGTGATAGCCACTCTGACAGGTGTGAAGTAATATCTCACTGTGGTTTTGATTTGCATTTCCCTGAAGATTAGTGATACTGAGTATCTTTAAAAACTTTTTTTCATTGCTTTACAATGCTCTGTTGGTTTCTGTTACACAACAGTGTGAATCAGTTGAGTATCTTTTTAATGTGCCTACTGGCCATCTGTATTTCCCCATTGGGAAAATGCCTATTCATCTCTTCTGCCCATTTTTTAATCAGGTTGTATTTAATACTGAATTGTATGAACTGTTTACATACATTGGATATTAATCCCTTATTGTTCATATCATTGGCAAATATTTTCTCCCATTCAGTAGGTTGTCTTTTCATCAAACCTGTTGTTTTCTGCTCTACTTTCTGGGCCTGGGACTCTGCAAACCTCATTCTTGTTTGCCAGCGGGCTCCTTGTCTGGGGGAGTTTAGAACCTAGAAAAGAAGGGACTTACTCCTCTCTATTTGCTTCCTGTTCCTGTTAGCACTACTGCAGCAATACACTGGTTCCATAGCTAGTTTCAGGTTACAGTTGTTCCAATACTCATAGAGCCAGTCCCTACATGCTGCTTCAAAGAGCCAGCACTAGCCAGCTGGCACCCTCCTCAGAGGTGCAATCTCAACTCTGCAAGTTTCCTTTAAGCTTCTAAGTTCTAGTCATCCCAGTCTCTTCCCTTTGTCTCTTAGGCCTGGAGGTGGTAGCCCTTTCTGCACTTACTACCTCTATGATATTCTGTATCCTCCTTTTGTTCTTTAGGGTTTCCAGTATCTCACCAACAATTTTTAATATTATATTCTCTATGTTAAAATAAATGGTGACTGGGTACTGACTAATACAAGAGTTGCTGTCAGGAATGATCCAATAAAACGAACATTTAAAAATGATATTTGGGAGCTGGCTTGGTCATGTCCTTAGATCTGAATGTAGTCCTGAGCCCTTTGACAACTGTGAATTGGAATGCATTGATATGAATCAGCCATAGAGTTACACGTATTCCCCATCCCGATCCCCCCTCCCACCTCCCTCTCCACCCGATTCCTCTGGGTCTTCCCAGTGCACCAGGCCCGAGCACTTGACTCATGCATCCCACCGGAATGCAGTAATCCATGGAAAATGGTGGTATCACAACTAACCATATTATCACCTATGTTTGATTGTGGGAAATTGTGTACTAAAGCAAGTGCCTTGTAGGAACAAGTGGCTCTTATGCTTACCTGTGTGGCAACAAAGATACCCAAAAGGTCAAGTGGAGGGATGGCTACTTCTGAGCAAACTGAAGTGCTTAAGAAGGAAAATGACAGTCTTAGGTCTCTAGACTCTGGGCTCAATGAATGGTCAGAGAGGCAGAGCTTCTGTGGTGGACCTAAAAGAACCTCTTATTTCTTTTAGCTTCAGTGGTAATCTTGCTGGAAATCAGAGCAAATTTTACTTTTATAGGTTCCAGAATCATAACATAAGCTGAACCCCCAGCCTCATCAAGTCTTTCAATGAAGTTGAGAATTTGAACTTGTGAGTCACTCTAATCCTGGAAGCAGCCTACCTTCTGTATCTGGAGATGCTTAAAGATCCTGTAACAACTGTGAAAGGATGGCTATTATCCTCAAGATCTACCCCTATCTATCCTTTGTTGCCTTTAGATTCATAATCAGAGTTAGACCTCAGCATGTTCCAGGGGAACAGGTAAAAAGTCTGACTCAGGAGGAAAGAGTTTAGATTTAAGATTGGTTTGAAAGATGCTTAGACTCCAAGAAGGAAGATAACTGTATCTGTAGGCATGAAAGGGGCTTCCCAGGTGGCGTTAGTGTTAAAGAACTTGCCTATGAATGCAGGAGACATAAGAGATGTGAGTTTGGGTTGGGAAGATCCCCTGGAGGAAGGCATGACAACGCACTCCAGTGTTCTTGCCTGGAGAATCCCCATGAACAGAGGAATCTGGTGAGCTCTAGTCCATAGGGTTGTAAAGAGTCAGACATGACTGAAGTGACTTAGAACACACATAGGCATGAAGATGGGTTTATTCAGAGAGCGAACTGTAAATCGTCTAGTTAGTTTGGAACAAAGTTGTTCCTTTAGTCTTATCTTGGTATATGCTTCTTGGAGTACCCTGGACTAATTCTTTCTCTTATGACTGGACTTTTACCCTCTTTGTTTTTAAAATGAGAACAGAAGCCCTAATCTGGTCTCCAGGCCACTTGAGTGGGACTCTGAGAGCCTGTCTGGTTCTTATCTATAATCCCTTCTTTCCATTCAGGAGCTGGATTTTTTTCATACCATCTACTTCCGGCTGGGGTCTTACTTAGATGGGTAGACCATATTGAATCACAGTGTTTTTTGGAACCATTTGTAAGACTTTGACTATTGCTACCACCTGGAAACTCACTGTCTTGCCTTCATTATTGCTACGAGGACGAAATCACCACCTTGCCCTCCTCTTGAATATCAACTGATTCATTTTGTTGTACACTTGAAACTAGCACAATAATGTAAATCAGTTGTTGTTGTTCAGTTGCCCAGTCATGTCTAGCTTTTTGTGACCCCATGGAATGCAGCATGCCAGGTCTCCCTGTCCCTCACCATCTCCTGGGGTTTGCCCAAGTTCACTTCCATTGCATCAGTGATGTCTTCCAGTCATCACATTCTCTGACACTCTCTTCTCCTGCCCTCAATCTTTCCCAGCATCAGGGACTTTTTCACTGAGTCAACTCTTCATATCAGATGACCAAAATAATGGAGTTTCAGCTTCAGCATCAGTCCTTCCAATGAATATTCAGGGTTGATTTCCACTAAGATTGACTGGTTTGATCTCCTTGCTGTCCAAGGGGCTTTCAGAAGTCTTTTCCAGCACCACAGTTCAAAGTCATCAATTGTTTTGCATTCTGCCTTTTTTCTAGTCCAGCTCTTACAACTGTACATGACCACTGGAAAGACCATATATATCCTTGACTATATGGAAATCAGCTATACTCCAATAAAAATGTACAGAAAAGAATTAAAGTACTAATTGTGTAAATTAGATGTTGAAATATACACCTCAGGAGAGATGGCATTGTCAGCTGTTTTCAGTAATTCTTAATGAGAGTGAATTACAGATTCTTTATTGAGGTTAGTGTGAAAGCAGGAGAAGTATGAAAGCAGTGGGTATTGGAATAACATGGCAAATATGCCAAGGAGCACAAAAGCATAAAGGGAAATCTTGTAATGCCAAAGCAAACCCCATTGCCTCCATAGTTTCTCTCAGTGTCAGGGAGTGCCTTGGACTTTCTACATATCTGTGGCATGGACTCAACACAAAGTTGAAACCTCTATTTACCAGATTCCCACATAGTTACACAACAAGCAAGATGCTATACATTTCCATGTGGGGTATACTATTACAACTTAATCCTTTTGGCAAGAAGAAATGGACAATTATTCTGACCAACTTATGTTTCCAATTCAGTAAGCTGTTTATTTTCAGGGCTTCCTCCATAACTAAATCTAATAACTGAGTTTGTGAACAGCAATCATGAGTACAGTAGATACAAAGTCTGTAAGAAAAGGTTTGAGTGCTGTAGGAACCATCTTAAGATTGGAAAGAGTGGTCAGAATTTCCTTTGTTTAATAGTGTTGTCTTAACCCTAGAAAAATGGTCAACAGAGAACTGGGCTTGTAGAATATAGTTGCTCTCCTATTTTTGTCAAAGAATTAAACTGTACCTTGCCAGGGGATTGAAAGATTCTTGGCTTGGCCACTAGCTCTTTGCATATTTATTTCCTCATCTGCAATATAGATGTGGAGACTATCCTGGTAAGCTTACATACTGCTCATGTGTTCATGAAAAGAGGATGATAAAGTAAATTTGAAAGCCCTCGGAGAACAGTGTGATGTCCTAAAAATACAGGGAATGCTATCTGGATGAGAATGGTAATAATAAGGAATAAAGGCAACCATGTACTTCTGTAGTTTATATAAGTTGATTAGCCTCATAAATTAGTAACATAGTTTTTTTTCCATTTGTTGTTGTTCATTGTTCAGCCACTGTCATGTCTGACTCTTTGCAACCCCATGGACTATAGCATGCTAGGTTTCCCTGTCCTTCACCATCTCCTGAAGTTTGCTCAAACTCATGTCCATTGACATGATGCCATCGAACCATCCCATCCTCAGTCATCCACTTCTTCTCGTGCCTGCAATCTTTTCCAGAATCAGGATCTTTTCCAATGACTCAGCTCTTTGCATCAGGTGGCCAAAGTATTGGAGCTTCAGCTTCAGCATCAGTCCTTCAAATGAGTGTTCAGGGTTGATTTTTCTTAGGGTTGACTGATTTCATCTTCTTGCTGTCCAAAGGGCTCTCAAGAGTCCTCTACAATACCACAGTTTGAAAGCATCAATTCTTCGGCATTTGGCTTTCTTTATGGCCCAGTTTTCACATCTGTATATGACTACTGGAAAAACCATAGCTCTGACTATAGGGACCTTTGTCAGCCAACTGATGTCTGTGCTTTTTAATATGCTACCTAGGTTTGTCATGGCTTTTCTTCCAGGGAGCAACCATCTTTTAGTTTTATGGCTGCAGTCACCATCTATTGTGATTTTGGAGACCAAGAAAAAAAGTCTGTCACTGTTTTCCTTTTTTCCCCCTGATCTATTTACCATGAAGTGATGGGACCAGATATCATGATCTTAGTTTTCTGAATGCTGAGTTTTAAGCCAGCTTTTTCACTCTCCTCTTTCACTTTCATCAAGAGGCTCTTTAGTTCCTCTTCACTTTCTGCCATTAAAGTGGTATCATCTGCATATCTGAGATTGTTGATATTTCTCCTGGCAATCTTGATCCAGTTTGTGATTCATCCAACCCAGCATTTCTTGTGATGTAGTCTGCATATCAGTTAAATAAGCAGGATGAAAATATACAGCCTTGACGTACTCCTTTCCCAATTTTGAACCAGTTCTTTGTTCCATATATGGTTCTAACTGTTGCTTCTTGACCTGCATGCAGGTTTCACAGGAGGTAGGTAAGATGGTCTGGTATTCCCATCCCCTTAAGAATTTTCCACAGTTTGTTGTGATCCACACAGTCAAAGACTTTAGTGGATTTTGTGTTGTATTCTAATTACAATGGCTCACTATTGTGGGGATTTAATCTTGGGGGTGATAAGATCCTATATGTGTTTGAGAAAGATCACCTTTGCTGCTGCATAGAAATTGGAATGTTAGGATGCAAGACTGGAAGCAAAGAGACTACTTGGGAGGCTCTTAGAGTGATGGTTAAGAGTTAATAGTGGTTTGGACCAAGGCAGAGGCTGTGGAGGTAGAGAGAAGAGCAAACATCTCCTGATGATATAGGTGGTAGGTACGAAGGTAGTGAGGTACTAAGGGCTGAATTGTGTCCCCTCTCAAATTTCTGTATTGAAGTTCTAAGCCCCAGTACCTCAGATTGTGACTGTATTTGGAGACAGGGTCTTTAAAGAGGTAACTAATTGAAAATGAGGTTTGGGTATGGGCCAAGTCCAGGATGATCTGTGTGTTTATAAGGAGAGGAGCTTTGGATACAAGCACACAAAGTGGAGAGACCATGTGATAATAGAGGGAGGAGGGCTGGCTGTCTACAAGCACAGGAGAAAGGCTTCAGAAGAAACCAACCCTGCTGACAACTTGGTCTCAGACTTCTAGCTTCCAGAATGGTGAGAAAATACCTTCCTGTTGTTTAAGGCAGCCAGCCTCATGTATTTTGTTATGGCAGTTCTAGCAAACTAATACAGGAGGCAAAGAAAAGAATTAAGGATCCTGCTTTAGTTTTTGGCTTGAGAAACTGAATATTTAGACATCTTATTACCAGGGTGAATAAGGCTGAGGGAGGAACAAGTTTGGGGTATATATATGTGTGTTAGTGATGAGGAAAATAAAGAGTGGAATTTAGTAGTTTTATGTTTGAGATGCCTATCTATGTGCCAGATAATACATCACATAGGCAATGTTATGTATAAACACAGACAATTTATAAATGTTTATATAAGTACTTCAAATAACAGAGAATCCAGCCACTCCCTATAGCCTCTGAATGTCAATACAAAGAGCTGATATAGCTAATATCATTTATCCATGTCAACAAGTTGGACTATGATTTGTATACTATTTGTATTGAGAAATTTGTGCTGCATGATTTCTGTGTCTGCAAAGATAAATAGATCTTGGACAAGACACGAAAAGGTCAGATGTCACCCTGAAAAACCATTCCAAATAAGGAGGCAATTGTGACATGCTTAAACAATGTACTAGGTTAGATGTCATATGATGTGATTTTGGATTTGAACTGTGCTCTTTCTGGATGAGTGTATAATCCTGGATTATAATCTTTGGCTCAGATTTTTTTCAATCATTATATAATTATACAATCATTATATAATGATTAGGGGTGATTTTGCTTCGTTTAGGATGAGACAAGAATATTTGAGTGGGTAGTCATTCCCTTCTCTAGGGGATCTCCCAACCCAGAGACTGAACCCAGGTCTCCTGCATTGCGAGCAGTTTCTCTGCCATCTGGTCCACCAGGGAGGCCCTTTTTCTCACTTCTTTTCAGATATTAGAAACCATTTAAAATCCTGTTCAATGATTTTTCCAATATTTCAAATAACTTTTGAAACCCAGTGTGTGTATTTGTAGGTGAAAAATCCAGAGATCCTATACACTACAACTGAGGCTACAGTAATTGACATATTTTTTTAATGTGTGTAGATAGGTTACATTGTCTATTAAGTGTCATTTCAGGACTGTAGATAGAGCATTGCAAAACACTATTAAATACGTATTTGCCGGGGTCCAGCCCCAGCAGGATCCAGGGGTACCCTCAGGATGAATGGTGTCGGTGAGTGAGAGAGAGAGAAAAAGAGAGACCAGACCGGGGTGTGCAGCAGAGTCTGGCAGCATTTTATTTTTCACCATAGCTTTTATACCCTAAGTTAGTACATTTCTAAGGGGAGGTGAAAGATAAGCATACAAAGTTTAGTTTAACATTACGTCAGTTTTGTCCTTCACGAAACCAGGATGTTTTCTGCACACTTCTTTGTTCATGAGAGTCTTCTTTCATAGTGGATCTTTGTACATTATCTTCTGGCCTTGGGGCCTATTAACATTTTATGACCTAGGAGAAGGCAAAACTGTTTTCCGTAGTCTATTCTTTATTGTTCTATTTTGCCTTGAGTTTAGCAGAAAACAGAAAAGTTGCAGTCTCATGGTACAGCAGATTGCAACATAGTAGAAATACAATCCTGTTAATGCAAATGTCACCCTTTTTGCAAAAGTTCTCAGCTAAATTTATCTAAAAAGTTTACCACACAAAGACTCTGTGGCTCTGGTGAGGCAGCCTCTGTTTTAGCACTCTTGGTTAAAATTAACAATTATCTTATTGTTTCCACACTAGGACTAAACTCTTATTTTTCTAAATCCTTAACTATATTAACAATAGTTTTTACTGCACAACCTCAGCACAATAACAGCAATCAAACGTTGATCCAATAAACACTTTTAGAATAATATTTTTGTGTTCTCCAATAGGGCTTTCTCACCCCCCGAAGGGCTCTGTGCCTATCAGGGCCTTTTGTGATCAGGTTCTTTATGCTGTTTATGATTAATGTGTTGTGAGCAGTCATGTGCATTAGTACGCATTTGCCAAACAAGCCAGAGTGCCAGCAAAAGGGTTTTTACTTGAAACATTTCCTTCATCTATGGCCCCTTCATAGGGAGCCAGCGTCCAGGAGATTTATTAATTAGGGTTCTATGTTGGCCTTTATTTAGTGAAAGAGTAGCAGGAGAGCTCTCGGCAGGCAATGCAAAGATCCGCAACAGGACGAACAAGGACAACAGCAAGAGGAGGAGGCTACAGGGTTGGGTAGAGGCCGGGGTCAACCTGGAGGGTCCCTTGTTGCCTGAACAGCCTTGCGTTTCAGGTCTTCTCCTCATGACCTTGTCATGGATGAGATCTCCCATAATGACTCCCAGCAGGTATTGTATTGGATATTGTATTGGATTGTGTTGAGGACCACTGACTTTTAAGATCCTGATTAGAAGGGCCATCAGAGAGACCTCTTGGTCCAAGACTTATATTCATAAAGGGCCTCACACTTATCATTTTAGTGTTGTCTCCAAATGAAATTCACTAGGATAGAACTGAAAGAAATTTTCTATCTTTAAAGATTGAACTTGCTGCTGAATCTTAGGGTATGGGTAGGGTATTATAAATCCCTATTTTAGTAATAAAACCTGTAGTTATCTTTTGACTATATAAGCAATATTGCATTATATTCTTTTGTGCTAAAGTTTTAGTTTTTGCTATATAACTTTTTACAATAAATTACAGTTTTTGTAGTATTTTTGACAGTTGTTCATTAAAAAAAATGTTCATATAGAAAAACTAGACTTCTCTTGACTTCTGGAGAATCTCTGTATTATTGGTGTCATTCTGAGGACTAATTAACCTTTAATTATTACTCTAACATTATAGCAGATTCTAGTAAATTCTGAAAATCTTGGACAGCTGAGAACACAAAGACTTGAGTTCTATAAAAAGTGTTTCTGCTTGCTCAAAGTTAGTTTTTTTTTTTTTTTTCCAGTTCTCTGTTACATACCAGACTGTGTACCTGACTGAATATATTTAAATATAGACTGAAAGGGTGATATTTAACTCAGCATTTTCATCAGAGCATCTTGCATGGTTGTGCCTAGGGGAGCATGCTCACTTTTTGGAAGACTGTTTGGGGTTAGCATGTGGGAAGATCTAAGAGTCCTCTAAAGTGAGTGCTCCTACATCCATTTCTGCTGAAGGAAAAGGAAAAAGAAAGACAGAAGGGGAAGAAGGAAGACAAAGAAGTTGAAGAAAGAAAAGAAGAAGAAAGAATGTTAACAGAGAAGAAAGGAGAGAAAGATAGAGGAAAATGAAAGGCCAGAAAAGAGAAAGTGAAAAAGATTGGTAGTTAAATACACTGAAGATTGGCATTGACTTCAGTAGATTTTGACCAAAATCTACTAATTGGTTTCAGAAGCTGGATGATTCTAAATGGCTGAGTTGCCAAAACCTCTTTCAAGGCCCTTCCTCCCATTATGGTAACTGGATGTGGCCAATAATCCTGTGATCCTGCAGGTCAGTTTCATACCTAATCAGTATAGCTTTGTCAACTGTACAAAAAAATTGTATTTGCTTTAATTTTAATATCTGACTGTGTACTTTAAAGAATTGGTAAGAATTTATAGATGAAACTGGGAGTGAAAATAATCTGGTATGCTTCATATGTTCAAATTCTGTAGGTCAGTTGAAATACACACACACACACATTTAGTCTTATCAGAGTTAAATATGCAGAAATGCATAATTGAGAATCATTAATGTTATGTGCTGGAGAAGACAATGGCAACCCACTCCAGTACTCTCGCCTGGAAAATCCCATGGATGGAAGAGCCTGGTAGGCTGCAGTCCATGGGGTCGCTAGGAGTCGGACACGACTGAGCGACTTCAATTTCACTTTTCACTTTCATGCATTGGAGAAGGAAATGGCAACCCACTCCAGTGTTCTTGCCTGGAGAATCCCAGTGATGGTGGAGCCTGGTGGGCTGCTGTCTATGGGGTCGCACAGAGTCGGACATGACTGAAGTGACTTACCAGCAACGTTATGTACAAAGTAATTAAGACATTGAAATAGTTCAGTTTCCTACGGATATGTGTGTGAGCATGCTTAGTCATATTCAGCTCTTTGTGACCCTATGGACTTGTAGCGCCGCCCCGCCGCACCCCCCAGGCTTCTCTGTCCATGGGATTCTCCTGCAAGAATACTGGAGTGGATTGCCATTTCCTCCTCTGGGAGATCTTCCTGATCCTGTAACCAAACCCGTGTCTCCTGAGTCTCCTGCGTTGGTAGTCAGATTCTTTACTGTTGAACCACCTGGGAAGTACTTGTTATGGGAATAGATGGATGTTAATAGGACTATTAAGAGAGTATATCTCTACTTAATGCGCTGTGGTGACCTAAATGGAAATCAAGTCCGAAAGGAAGGGGATATATGTGTACATATTGGTGATTCATTTTCTGTACAATAGAAACTAACAATTAGTTTCTATACTCCAATAGAAATTAATTTTAAAAAGAGTAAAAAGAGTATGTTGGCTATAATAGTTTAGGAAGAATATTCTATCCTTCATGAGCCAATTAGTGTTTACAAAACTTAAAGAATCATATGAGGAAGAATAACAGAAACTGTATCATATCAATTTTAGTCTTCAATTTATTTTGTGCACTAGCATTTATAACTTCAACAAAATAAATTTTATGAGCTGTATTTAATTTGTTTACTTGATTCCATTTAGGCCATAGGGTTTCCGGAAAAGTTCTGTGTCACTTGGGAATATTTAGGAATATTTCACATCTTGTAAGAAGAACTTCAAAGCAGAATGCTACTCTGCTTTGTTGTTCAGTCACTCAGTTGTGTCCGACTCTTTTCAACCCCATGGACTGCAGCACGCCAGGCTTCCCTATCCTTCACTGGCTCATGTCTGTTGACTTAAATAGTTAGGAAAAGGGAATGATTTAAATTTTGCTGCTGTGTATAGCAGCATCCATAATAAATCTTAGCTCTGAAGATTAAAATACCAAGAGAATTAAAAAAAGAAAAGAAGAAAGTGTTAGAGAAAAACGTGGTCTCCTCCTCTTGTTGCTCTACTGGCTCTAGCTATAGATGAAGGTATGGGTATGTCCTCAGTCTCTGACAGGTTAAAGGGGCTGTTCTGCTTGGGTTATCCTGACTTCTGAGCCTAGCAGGACTTTTCGTGTGGTTATTAGGAACTGGTAGAGGTTTGACAGGTTCCAGGGTTTTGTAAGTATTTTATAATAGAGAAAGGAATAGTGAAGAAGAAAGATACAATAGTATTTCCCCCCAATTCGGTGTCTGTTCCTTCATAACCAAATATAACACAATTTTTAAAAATAATAGTTTGTCTGGAAAAAAATTGAAGGTGTAATAAGAAACATAGAGTTTAACAATATGAAGAACCCCCTGGTAACTGATGATGCTAATGGATTATTTTATCTGCTCCATAATGTCAAACATTTTTAATTATCAAAATTTAATTGCAACATGTAATAATACTTTAAAAATAACATTTTAGATTTATTTTGGTACTACATTCCATAAGGGATATAATTCTATATGATCCATATCAGGTTTTATTAGACTTGGATCACAGCTTTGGCTAAAGATTTAAATTTTTATGACTTTCCATTC
Organism: Muntiacus reevesi; assembly: GCF_963930625.1. Lineage (NCBI taxonomy): Eukaryota > Metazoa > Chordata > Mammalia > Artiodactyla > Cervidae > Muntiacus > Muntiacus reevesi. Next base: position 85,014,116 of record NC_089253.1, on the reverse strand, counting down.
AGCTAAAAGGTATATTTGGTGCTCCACTCATTGTGGCTGTTGTCCTTATCTTGCTGCTACATGTGGAAGTTTGTTAATTTATTGAGAATATAAATAAAATGAGTTACGTCTTGCTAACTTTCATTACAGACAGGATCTTCATGCTACTTTTCTTGGCCAGGGAACAAGAGGAGTTCCCTGGAGGACACAGCAGAAAACAAAAATAGAATATAATAGCCAAATAACCAAATTCTCTCCTTGATCCTGGTGAATGGTTTGTAAAATTAGGCTGAGACTATCATATTGTGACTACTCTGCTTAATTTACTCACTGTTTAGATTTGAAATACGTATTTCAAAGACTGTTAAAGAAGAAAAGGAATCATGTCAAATATTTCAGATGAGTTAAGTTAAAAAGCATATATCTAACTATAAAATGCTATGGAATTAAGAAATGTTAGTGAAAATTAAGAGGAAATGATAAATACTCTTTAGATCATGCCATGATTCTTATATGTGCTTATTTAGAAGCCTAGCAATAGTACTGTCTTACTAATGCCCACTGAATAGGAAAATAGGAGGTGTGAAATTCTTAATTTTTATATAGTGAAGTTTCTTCCCAGATATTGTTAGTAATGTTCAGAATCCTAGATAGAGTGATGGCTAGAACAACACAATGAAAGCAGCAATTGATACAACAAAAATAAGAACAGGTCTGAACCAGTTGCAAAATAAGCAAGGCTTCAGAGGACTCCCAACCACTCTGGTCGTCATGGGTTTCAGTAACCGGTCCCACTGGGTCAGGATGGCATTCCTGGCTCCTGGCCACTTTCCTGGGCCCACCAACCTAAACTGGTATGGGGTGCAAGGACCAAAGTAAACCTCCAACGCCAACTTTGGATCGGTGAGAAACAGCCATGGGATGTTGGGCTTTGCCCCAATGAAGGAGGCAAGTTCATCCATATAAACAATATAATCCGTCTGTATGGTATCACTTTTGCCAAACCTAGAGGAGGGAGAGAAACAAGACTGTGGTTATCTGAGCTTTGTGTAGAAACAAGAACACCTTTTTATCCATGCAAATCAACATCTATCCTTTTGTTGGTAAGGGGATTATTGCTCATTATGTAGTACTTCGTAGATTTTACTGAAGGACTTTCATACTGATCTCACTTGGACATTTCACAACACAACAAGGCCGCTGAGAAAGGCATTTTAATCCACATTTACAAGTAGAGGAATTGTCTCTTGCTCAAGTGAAGTTATTAATTCATGGCCACTGAGCTGATTAGTGACAGAGGTAGGACTGGAGCCCAGTTCTTCTGACTAATTCTTGTATGGCGGAGTCATTTTATTAGAGCCACCTGTTGGAAGACATCCTTACATTTTAGAGGATTTATGAGCTAGAAAATAGAAGTCCACATCCATGTGTTCCCAAACTTCTCTGATTTTTAATCTTTCTGGGTCTCCTTTTTATGATATATTGCAGGAGCTATGGAGGGCTGAAACAGGATTTAGTGGCATATCAGGTGCAAAGTAGATCCTTGATAACTATTTGTTGAATGACTGGATTTAGCTCATAGCTGTCACCCTAATGGCTCCACTGAGGACTATTCAAGACTAAAACAATACTAAGTATTCACAAATTCAGATTTTGCTATGAAAATTCTAGATCCCCTTTACCATAGATGCTCTTACAATTTGAGCTTTTTCCCCATTTTTTCATCAATATCATTCATCATGTCCTTGACAGAAGGCAAAGGGCAAGTTCCTAAAAAAAAAAGTGGAAAGACATGATAATAGTTAAATAAGTCTGGCATAAGACCAGCCTGCAATGTTTCTTTTTTAATAATGAGTTGTGAATCACATTAGTATTTTCAAATTTTGTTGTCATTATCTAGCAAAATAAAATCTTGAACAAATAACCAGGGAGTCATTCTGAGACAAACATATAAGTCATTCCTAATCTTCTCAGAGATGATTATCGTCACAGTGATTAAAACCAAATAACCTTTCATCTTTATATCTTTGCTCTTAAACTGGTTATTGGATTTAAAAATCAGTTTGAAGGATTATATTCTACTCTCTCAGCTTTATTTTTAAGTATGTCATCTAATAAATTATAGTCAAAGGTATATTGACATCTCTTTTTTAAAGATTTAACAAACAGATCTTCATAGGAAGTTATCTTGCTTTGCCCCAAAAGGGAATTTCCAACAGATAAGATAGAGAAGTTAGTGAAGCTACAAGGTTCTCTCTGGAAAGCCAACAGCTTCTGAATGAGACTGTGGATGCAAACTGCCCACAAGTCACCAAGGACATAGGGAGGTCCTGGAAGGCCAAATCTGAGTTGGGGCTGCCCCAGGATTTCAGGTTCTTCCTGGCAGTAACTTACAGAATTCTCTAAAACCTAGACCCAAACTCTTGTACTCAGAGATGCTTCAAATCTAGTGTGGTCTCTTTGGCAACTTTGTGATCACCTGGAACAAGACTGGAATTTCCAGTCTAGCTCTGATTGCTCAAGACCTACAATGACTCTATGTTCCTGAAATCCCTACAGGCGGAATCACAAGAAGAGCCTGTCAACATGGCATTGTTCCAAACCTTGGAACTGGTTCTGTCCTTGGGCAAGAGGAGAGATAGAGAAAAGGCTATGTTCTGTAGTCCACCAGCTATTGCCGTTGGGCTGCTTGTAACTGACTCCTTGGTCTGGTAATCCGATTCCCTCAAATTGGGTTGTTTGCCTCATCTCTCATTTTCCCTAAGACTGAGTCTTTGCATCAGTTCTCTGTTGGCTAGGTCTCTGTCCTGTCTCCTTTCTTCAGGGCCCAGGTTATAACTAGTATCTTCACAGAGAGTAAGTGAATATTTTATAAGCAATTAAGACCTACATTTTAATGCCAGTCTCTCTGAACCTGAATCCTGAGTTCAGTTCTAAGTAGGATTTCATTCCATCACTTTCCTGGCTGCTGCCTTGCTGGAGAAACATCACCCTGCAACACATCTCTGCTTGGGACCAGGGGAGTGAAGGAGATTTAGAGAGATTGCTGATATGTAGGACCATAATGATGTGGTTGGGAGCCTGGTGGTGAGTGATGATGCAGGATATGTAGTTGCAGGTTCAAATATCCAGGATAAAAGAGCATTTAAACCCCAATAAGTCAGGTAGGATTGGAAGCCTTACTTGTGGCTTCAAAGGAAGCAGACCTGCTAAGATTCATTATCCAGAAGTTTTAGGTTTAAGATCAACCAGATTTTGCACTTTACACTTTCATATCTTGATTTGTTCTTTAACCATAGCTTGGTTTTATTATCTGAATCTGCCCACAATGGCATTCAAACCTCAATGTGAATCTGATTCCAGTACTTGGGGCTGGATGATGTTGTCTGCCTTCTTTGCTTGACCCCAATCAAGTTCATTGTTTCTTCTTCTTTTTTTTTTTTAATACAGGGACTTAGTATTCCTTTACCTTAGAGACTGTCTACAACACCAAATGCTTTCTGCTTCTACTGATCCACTGCTTGTCCTTATCTGATACATGGCAAGGAAGAAAACAGGGCAAGAAAGCCACCTCCTTACCAGAAATCATACTTTTTTTTCATGAATGTGGATATTTAAAGTTGCTGGATTGACTTTGAAACATCTCCTTTCATTCACCTTTCAAGCAATGTCATTCTATTGAGTTTTGAAAATCTTAATTTTATAAAGTTCTCCTGCACCTAAGATGAGAAACTCTGGTGTTCTCAAGTTTAATGAAAGGTCTTGGGTAATTGACAATTAAGGAGTTATAGGGTTTAACAGTTGGTGCCAGTGGTAAAGAACCCATCTGCCAATGCAGGAGACATAAGACATGTGAGTTCAAGCCCTGGGTTGGGAAGATCCCCTGGAAGAGGAAGTGGCAAGCCACTCCAGTTTTCTTGCCTGGAGAATCCCATGGACAGAGTAACCTGGCAGGGTATGGTCCATGGGGTCACAAAGAGTCAGATACAACTTAAGCAACTGAGCATGCAAGGAGTTATAAATCATGAAAACACTCTTGAATCATTGTCTTGTACTATTGCTTGTGACAATCCAATATATTTTTAATTGCTTATAAAATATAGTACCAAAAATATAGAATTATAGATTCTGGAAACTGGGTGGGACCTAGGATTTGTTGCTTGTTAATAGGAATATTGTTTTCCTAAAGATTCAAAGGCATTCTCATCTTCCCCATCAATGAACATCTTTGTCTACTTACCCTTAATTACTTGTACTGCCCAGCGAGACTGCAGGTCAGTAGTGGGGATGACAGCTCCAAGTGACTGGACAAGGCCAATCACAGCCAAGGTTGGCTTCTCCAGTGGAGGCGGGAAGATGCCTTTAAATAAGGTGACCTCATTGTCTCTGCTCTTAATGATGGAGTCATCAAGGAAGGGGTAGGCATGACTGTAGCCTGTTGCAAAGATGACACAGTCAATGGCCTTAAACACTGTCCCATCCTCAAAAATAGCTGAATCCTCTGTAAACTCCTTCACATTTGGCTTAATGGTCACAATGCCACATAAAATGCGAGCTGGGAGTTCGTCATTGAACACAGGTTCTTTCCTCAGGGTGCTGTATGGAAAACAAGCATTAGAACAGTAGCATTTCCTTTTTTTTTATTGGTTCATAATTAATTGATAGGAAAAACCTACCTAAGATTTTTTAATGTGCCATGGAGTGTCATCAACATGACTGATAGATAAAACTTATGTAAGGCCACATTGTGGAGTAACAGAGGTTGGTTTTTGCTAATCCTATCTCTATTTCCTATAATCTTTCTCTCTTTTCCCACAGAACTCTCCCCAAATTCCAGAATAAGCACTCAGACCATATCCCCTGTATCAGGAAAAACAAAGGTCAGAGTACCTGGGTTTTTAAACTTATTTCTTTGCTACTAATTAACTGTGAACCTTGATCAAATTAGATTTTCTTAATTTCTCTTGCCTTATCTTCCTCACCTGAAGTGGCAATAACAGCTATACCTGTCTCAGGTCATCAGCAGACCTAAGTAATATAAAGAATTTGGTGCAGTTTGTAGCACATAGATAGTGCTTGAAATGTTAGCTATTATTCTTAATGTAATATAATCCAAAGTGACCATTGTGATGTAAAGAAGATCAAATAGGAGGAAAGAAGACAAAGGTAGAAGGCTGCAGCCAGGTTCTATCATAGAGGGTGAAGTGTGAACCCCATGCAGACAAAGCCATGTCAGGTGAGGAAGTGACAGTCTAGGAACTTAAATAAAGCCAGGAGAAGAAAGAGGAAACTGGAAATCTGGAAAGAGAGAGCTTTCGATTATTTTTTATTCAGTAATATCTCTAGTGAGTGCACAGAATTCTGCCTTAGGGGTGAACCGAATAATGTTGGAAGAAAAGACATGGTTCTTATATAGGATGATGGGAACTGTGTGTGTGAGAGAGAAAGCCATAGATAGATGCTACTGAGGAGAAAACTGAGCCAGACAATGAGATTGGTTGGACTGCTGGTTGGAAGAAGGCTGGATTCAACTGCTCAAATTATCTGCCATTTATCTTAAACTCACTTCCATGTTGAAACTTCCTTTGTCAAGGCCACCAGGATCTGCAAGTCACCAGTTCCAGTAGTCTACTCTTACTCCTTATTTTACCCAATTTATTAGTAAACTCACAGTTGACGATTTCCTCCTCCTTGAAACACTCTGTTTTGCTTTCACGTCATCACTCACTCTTGATTCCTTTCTACCTATCTCGCTATACCTTGCTATTTCTTCTCAGTGTCCCCTGCTGAATTCTTTTCCTCCAGACCTCTAAATAGTGACATGCCTCAGGTCTTTTGTCTTCTCTATTGACATTTATTCTTCAAGAGATGTCATCTAGTTTTCATTTATTTAAACACTATATTCTGACCAGTCCACATTTTAAACTTAGGATTTGAATCTCTCTTCTGTCTTATGTACCCCACTGCTGTTCCACATTCTTCTATGCAAATCCTGAACAGGCATTCCAACTTTAATACATTTAAAACTAAACTTCTACTCCTCCCATGGTTGTCCACATCTCAGTAGACATCACTTCCATCTTTGCTCCCTTGCTCAGATCAAAAGTCTGAAAGACATCCTTGACATTTTGTTTGCTTTCACATTTGCTATTCAGTCAAACAGAAAATCCTGTTCAGTTTACCTTCAAATTCTATCCCAATCTGACAACTTCTGAGCACTGATGATCAGTTCAGGCCACCTTCCCATCTCATTTGGGTTTTTGATAATAGCCTCTTAACCAGTCTTTCCACTTCCTTCCTTGACCCCCTACAGTGAGTTATGACCATAACAGCCAAAGTGATCTCTTCAAACTAACTTAGACCTTGTCTCCAGTTTGGTCAGATGCCTGCTATGGTTTCCCACTGCATTCAGAGTAAAGGCCAGAGTCTTTACAATGGCTTCCAAGACCCAGTGTCAGCTGGTTATTTTGATGTCTCTGGTTTCATTTCCTGCTATTATCCCCAGTCTTCTTCTCCAAGAAAAGAAGCCACTGTATTTTGTCAAACATGCCAGTCATACTCCCGGAGAGTTGATGTCCTAGCTGTTTCTACTGTCTAGAATAGTCTTTTCCAGATACCCTTCTGGAGCATTTTCTCATCTCCTTCAGAAATTTGTTTGAAAACTTTTTCAGGGAGACCTTCTCTAAGCGTTGTTTAAAATTGTCTTAGTGTCATTCCCTGTTACCCTTGTCTGCCTTATTTTTTCTCTTTGGTATATACAATTTTGAGCTATTTGTGTCTGTTTCCCATTATTAGAACGTAAGCCCCATGAGGATAGGGATTTTATGAGTTTGTTCACTGCTATATCCACAGGTCCTGGCACATAATAAATGCTTAGTAACTATGTGTTGACTTAATGAATTAACTTTGATGTAAACAGCTTAGAACTTGGGGTTTTCACCCATGTCCAAGTAATTTCTTATCATGTGACTGGCTTGGAGGATATTATAGGAGAGAGTGAGGAGAAGGCTGAAGATGAAAATATTGTGGCCATAGTTCAGTGGAAGGGCTCCATTAAGGGGCAGGTAATAAGAGCAAAGGTAATGAATGATGCAATGAGGTAATGAATGTGAAGTCAAGTGGGCCTTAGGAAACATCACTATGAACAAAGCTAGTGGTAGTGATGGAATCCAGTTGAGCTATTTCAAATCCTAAAAAATGATGCTGTGAAAGTTCTACACTCATTATGCCAGCAAATTTGGAAAACCCAGTGGTGGCCACAGGACTGAAAAAGGTCAGTTTTCATTCCAATCCCAAAGAAAGGCAATGCCAAAGAATGCTCAAACTACCATACAATTGCACTCATCTTACATGCTAACAAAGTAAAGCTCAAAATTCTCCAAGCCAGGCTTCAACAGTATGTGAACAGTAAACTTCCAGATGTCTAAACCGGATTTAGAAAAGGCAGAGGAACCAAAGATCAAATTGCCAACATCTGTTGGATCATCGAAAAAGTGAGAGAGAAAAACATCTACTTCTGTTTTATTGACTACACCAAAGCCTTTGATTGTGTGGATCACAACAAACTGTGGAAAATTCTTCAAGAGATGGGAATACCAGACCACCTGACCTGACTCTTAAGAAATCTGTATGGAGGTCAGGAAGCAACAGTTAGAACTGGACATGGAAGGACTGATGCTGAAACTGAAACTCCAATACTTTGGCCATCTGATGCGGTGCACTGACTCATTGGAAAAGTCCCCGATTCTGGGAAAGATTGAAGGCAGGAGGGGAAGGGGATGACAGAGGATGAGATGGTTGGATGGCATCACCGACTCGATGGACATGCATTTGAGCAAGCTTTGGGAGTTGGTGATGGACAGGGAAGCCTGGCATGCTGCAGTCCATGGGGTCGCAAAGAGTTGGACACGACTGAGTGACTGAATTGAGCTGAATGAGAGTGAAGCACCAAGTCCTGTTTTGCTTAGCTCTGAAGTTAAGAAAGAGGCTTTAGAGCAAGGTGGCTACGAGTGAGGCACTTTGGAGTCAGCAAATCTTGACTTGTTTCAATTGCTATTTCTGACTTCCCAGCTGTGTGGCTTTGGTAAACCACAGTTTTCTCATCTCTAAAATGAAGATTGTAATAGAACCATCATCATAGTTACTGTGGCTTCCCTGGTGGCTCAGATGGTAAAGAGTCTGCCTGCAATGCAGGAGACTGGGGTTTGATCCCTGAGTTGGGAAGATCTCCTGGAGAAGGGAATGGCAACCTACTCCAGTATTCTTGCCTGGAGAATCCCAAGAACAGAAGAGCCTGGTGGGCTACAGGCCATAGGGTCACAAAGAGCTGGACACAACCGACACTAACACTTTCACTTTTTCATAGGCATTGTGAGAGTTAAGTGAGATAATGTACGTCTGAGACTTAATAAGGCTCTGACATGTATTAAGTACTTAAAAATATGTTGACTATTATTATCATCACTCTAGGGACTAAAATTCTTGACCTATTATATAACTGTCCAACTGTGCAAATCTGGTAAGGAGAATTGTGAAACAGGAAAACACTCCTAATTTTTGCAATTCTTTGTCCTCTGAAATATGACAGGTGATTACTTCACTCTGACTTGTATGGGGATTATATCACACATTAGGGTTGTTGACAGTGAAATAAAAGTTAGCAGGCATTTCATATTTAACTCTGCTTTACCCATTTAAAGGCATCAAGCCATAGTTCTCGTGCTTGAATCTGGCATTCATTTGCTTCATGTACCACCAGTCAGAGATGACTGCCGGTAACGTATTCTTGAGGAATGTTTCAAATCGAGTGACAATCAGCATGTCCCACGGATAGCCTTCATCCCAGACCCGGCTCATCACCCAGGAGCCACTTCGGGAGCTGATGATGACCTTGAAAAACACCAGTTCAACTGTTAAAGTGGTGACTGTTTGTAGTGGATATGCCCCTCAGATCTACCTTTAGGAATGGAGTTATTACACCACTGCTGGCAGTGCCCAGAAGGCAGCCCTCAGCTCTCAGCCCTCTCTGGGAGTTGCTTTGCTGAAGAGGGGGCCTCCCCCAACATCTTATACTCTTTTCGGATCCCCTGCATTCAGTGACTGGTTGAGGGAGGAAGACAAAGACCTAGCCTCTCTCAATTTGTCTCACCCTCTCCTTCCCCTGCTGTGTCCACAAGTCCATTCTCTACATCTGTATCTTTATTCCTGCCCTGCAAATCTGTACCATTTTTCTAGATTCCATATATATGCTCATATATATGCTCCATATATATATGCTCATATATATAGTCCATATAACATGCTCTAGGTGCTCTGTGATGACCTAGAGAGGTGGGATGGGAGTGGGATGGGAGGGAGGATCAAAAGGTAGGTGATATATGTAAATAAAAATGAACATCTATGCTGGAAAAAAAAAAAAAAGAAATTACCCAGCCTCTCACTTCAACTAGGGACAATTTGAAAGGATTATCCTAGCTTCAGAGTAAATAAAGGAAAACTTCTTTCTCTTCCCTCAGAGATATTCATCCAGAGAGCACTCCCAAAAAAACTTCCTGCACTATAACCGATATCTTAATATCAACACCTGTCAAATCATTTCCTCGGTATTTTCATCTTTTAGCCAAATATTCTCTGGTGTAGGTTACCAGTAACTGAATACTGGTCATATTTCTTCTAGAGCTTGTCTGAAGATCCCACTGGTTTTGGAAGAATTTATTGGACACATTAGGCACCAAACTTCCCAAAGAAGAAGCTTGCTGAATGAGATCATTCCAGCTGATGTTCTGCTTTTGCCACATCAAGCTATTTAAAATCCCACCTGTTAACCAAAGGACGTTGAGCTATATGAACCCCTGCTTAGCCTTTGCATCAAGGACTCTGCCCTCCCCTCACCCTTTTAAAATGGTATGGTTGTCCCTTTAAAGATAGTTCCCTGAATTTCAGGGAGGCATACTTTTTCGGCTGTTTGGCTGAGTTCTGAGGCGATGTCACAGCCCGAGTTCCCCAGACCAATCACCAGGACTCGCTTCCCCTTGAAGATTCCTGGTTCTTTATAGTCCCAGCTGTGGAAGCATTCGCCTTTAAAAAGTTTTATTCCTGAGTGAAAAAGTGGAAAACACATGAATTATTTTGATTTTCACTTAAAAAAGCTGCTATAACAGAACTTGTCAGTGAATACGGTTGCAGTAGTAGGAATTTTAATACTTAAACTATATTAGATACAGTATATCTAATTGTATAGATATATGTGCTCAGTTGTGTCCGACTCTTTGCGACCCTATGGACCGTAACCCACCAGGCCCCTCTGTCCACGGGACTCTCTAGGCAAGAATACTGGAGTGGGTTGCCATGCCCTCCTCCAGGGGATCTTTCTGACCCAGGAGGAGGGTTACTGCATCTCCTGCATTGGCAGGCAGATTCTTTTACCACTGAGCCGCCTGGGAACCCCATTAGATACATTAGAAGCATATTTTAATTTAATGTGTACTTTTATGAACTATACTTTTGTATATATAAGAAAGACATTATCAAGGTTATTTCTTCATGCAAGATGTGTGGATGGCAGCGTAAACGTTGGCCTTACCTGGAAAGGACTCTTTAGGTATGTTGGGGTACACATGATGTCCAGAACAAATCATTACGGCATCAAAGACAGCTGATTCCTTTTTACCATCCTTTTCGGTGATAACATCCCATTGGCCAGTGGTTGAGAAATCGGGACGTTTATTTACACTGGATACAATTGTCTAAGAGAAACATAGAAAGATAATTTTCTTTATTCTATGCTAACAGGCAGATTTGACACCAACATCATCAAATAGTATGAAGAAAATCCTTAATAGTGCCTTAGGAAAAATACTTAATTCATTATGAAGGTGCATGTTATAAATTCAAAATTCCTTTTTAATAAGTCACAGCATAAAATGATCTGTATGATTTTTAAAAATATTTATTTATTTTTGGCTGTGCTGCATCTCTGTTGCTTCACAGACTTTCTCTAGTTGCAGTGGAGCAGGGGCTACTCTCTAGTTATGGGGTGAGTGCGTCTCATTGTGGTGGCTTCTCTTGTTGCAGAGACAGGCTCTAGGGGATGCAGATTTCAGGAGTTGTGCTGCAGAGTGTGCGCTCAGTAGTTGTAACTCTCAGGCTTAGTTGCACGTGGCACATGGGATCTTCCTGGACCAGGGATCGAACCAGTGTCCCTTGCATTGCAAGGCAGATTGTTATCCACTGGACCACTAGGGAAGCCCCTATCTGTGTGTGTGTGTGTGTGTGTGTGTGTGTGTGTGTGTGTGTGTGTGTGTGTTAATCCCCACATAGTTCCTTGTGTATGACCAGCATTTTCTGCAGTACAAGAGTGATTCATTTTAGGGCTCTGACAATTGAATTATAGTTTACAAGAAGCAGGTAGCCCATGTAGTAAATAATCTGGTGGCCAATAATTTACATAGTAACAAAAATTTTCTAACGTATTTCTTTAGTCATTTTATTTTTCTAAACTTCTTTAAAGCCTTTATTTGGTCTTCAGAATAATTCTACAAGATACATAGTTGTTTCATTTTACATATGAAGTGGAGGCTTAAAGAAGTTAGATAATGTGCATAAAATCCAATAACTAGGTTCAAAATTTAAATATAGGTCCTTGATTCTACAGCTCTTTCTCCTACTGACTTTCCAGTTTCATTCTTTAGGTGGTTCTTGTTTTGTTCAAGACACAGAGTTTACATGAAATAGATCTTGTACAAATACAGCAATTTTTCACTCTCATGCTTTTGCTGTGTGTTTGAAGTTAAATTTACACTTGGTTAAAAGTCAGCTAAGGAAGCATCTCTGATCTCAATCATGGTGCCTGCCTTGTAGCTGCAGGAAGAGGAAGGTACTATTTAGGCCTGTTCTCTTCCAAAGGACAGGAAACACCCAACCCTGACTTGGTAACATTTCTGAGGCAGTCTCACTCAAGCGACAACATGCTTTTCTTTTTCTTCCGTGTCCCAGTCATACCACGCTGTTTCTTAACAAAGTAAGAGAATGAGCTGGGCTGAGAAGTGAAGGCTGAGTTAAAGGTGTTTGCAGGGTTGTTTTTCTATTCCATTTTTCTCTGTAGGTCTGAGGATGATGCCAACTGAACAAGAGTTACAAGTTTCCTCCCCAAATGAATCAATTAGCTTTCACTATTTCATAACATGGACACTCCCTATAAATTGGAACACATGGCTCCTCAGGGGAAAATTTCCATAAACAATAACAGAGGGATATAAGGGAGAAAGAAGTGAGGCCAGGGAGTCTATTACAGTAGGCCTTCAAGGAAGGAGGATTCTATTTTTTTTTTTTTTTTTTAACTTTGTACATGTATGGTCATTGAGTTTTGTGAAGATGCACTGATATTAAACACTATCAGGGTTTTGTCATTATTGGAGTGAAATTAACCCCGCAGTTTCCTTAATGGTCTCTTTACTAGATTAAGAAGACCACCTTTCCCAGATCATCAAAACATAGAAAGGCTTTCCAATTTTGCCAAATGATCATAGAATCATATGGCATCTCAGCATTAGAAATTAAGAGCTACTCTCTAGTGTGGTATGAAGGCTTCTCAATGTGGTGGCTTCTCTTGTTGCAGAGCACAGGCTCTAGGGCATGCAGACTTCAAGTAGTTGTGGCATGTGGGCTCAGTAGTTGCAACTCCTGGGCCTAGTTGCCCCATGTATGTGGGATCTTCCCAGACCAGAGATCGAACTGGTGTGCATTACAAGGCAGATTCTTATCCACTGGACCTCCAGGGAAGTCCTTATCTATATGTTTTATTAAATTTTATTTCCACATGGTTCCTTGTGTATGACCAGTATTCTCTGCAGTATAAGAGTGATTCCTTTTGGAGATCTGACAATTGAATTATAGTTTACAAGAGCCAGGTAGAACATACAGTAAATAATCTGGTGGCCAATAATTTTTTTAGTAACAGCAATTTCCTAATATACTTCCTTGTCATTTTAGTTTTAATGTTATTGTCTCAAAATGAAAAATATCATCTATATCCAGAGTGTAAGTTTTCATATTTTAGTATGCTTAAGGATTACCTGGAAAATCTTTCTTATTTTCTGACATAAACATTTAAGCTTATAATTTTCATAAAAGTTTTTGCTCTCTCTACTTCCCATAAATATTGATATATCAAATTTAAATTATCATTTAGCTTTAAATATTTTAAAAATTTCCCTGCAATTTCTTTTTTTGACCTGTAAATTTTTTAGGAATAATGAGTTCTTAATTTATAAATTCATGTCTACCCATGCATTTTTTTCTTTGCTCTGATTTCTACTTTTATGGCATTTTGGTCCAAGAATGTTAAAAATTTCCTACATATTCTTAAGAAGAATGTATGCTTTCTAAATCTAGGGTCAAAGAAGCCATACTGTTAAAATTGTTTACAATTGAGAAAGATAGTGAAAGGAACAAATAGGAATCCTGTAATAAATACAGAATTCCTCACAGTTATGCCCACAGTAAGTTTTTAAAAATAATATCTTACCTTAAATTGTATGTATTTCAGGAGGTTCTTTTCTTTGGCAAACATAGTAATATATTCCTGGAGCTTGCTGTTGTGCATAAAGTTAGGAAAATCATCAGGAAACGGGAAGTCTGGAAAACATGTCATCTCTTTGGAAGAGTTGGTAAAGACTGAACGATAAATGCTGGCCCTGCCTTCCTCTGCATGGTCCTGTGAAAGAAACATTTTAAATGGAACAGAGTTTGTAAATGAGTATATTTATCATGGTCAGGACCAGTCAGTCCCAAAAATTTATCACTCATTTTTGGCTGGTCTTTTCCAAAAGTAAATGCAATAAGATGAGGCATAAATTAACTTCACTTAAATAATTTGATGATAACCAAAGGAACTTAGAACATTGAAAAATATATCTTTATTTACATCTTTTCTAAGGGAAACAGATTCTGAATTTCATCATGTCCTTTTAAGAATATATAACTGGATTAATTTTGTTGCTTTGAACTGTTAACTACAGTGATAGTATTTCCCAAAATTTACCTGGGCATGATTTCAATATACCAATTCATGAGCATGGACAGACAATGTGATGTATACATACAATGGAACATTATTCGGCCTTAAGAAGAAAGGAAGGTCTGAATCATGCCGTGATATGCATTAACTTTCAAGACATATGCTGAATGAAGTAGACCAGTCACAAAAAGACAAGTCCTGTATGATTCCATTTATCTGAGATACCCAAAGTAATCATGTTCACAGAGACTAAAAGAGTGGTAGTGGCTTGGGGCCAGGGAGAGGGAGGAATTGAGAGTTAAATTGTTTAATTTCTGCAGAGTTTCACTTTGGGAAGATTAAAATATTTGGAGAGGGATGGTGATATGATTGTACAATAATGTCAATGAACTTAATGCCACAGAACTGGACACTTTAAAATAGCTACGTGGTAAATCTTTATTGTGGTTTATTTACCACAATGAAAAATAAAACTTCCTTTAGCATATTATGTGGTAGTCCTGGTAGATTAGATCATAATATTTTTTATGTACCTAGGGCAGAGAAAACTTTGATTATGTTTACAATATCTTTTTCAAGTGTTTTTGACCATACCCTGTAGTTACATATTTTTAATTGCAATCCAGTGTATACACACACACACAGGGAACAAAAGTTTTATGAAAAGAAAAATCATTTTCAAGAACTTGAGTTGCACACATACTCTCCATCCATTCTGGAAGGTTGCCTATCTCCACTTCATTTAGTTGTTTTTCTGGAGATTTATCTTCTTCCTTCATCTGGGACATAATACTGTTTCTTTTCATTTTGGTTAGCTTTCTGTGATTGTGGTTTTCATTCTGGAGGCTGTGGGATTATAGTTCTTGTCTATCCATTCCATTTAAATATGCAGATTAATGCATTAATTTATATCATTGCATACAAATGGGTTATAATCTCCAGAATGAAAAACATTGATTTAAAGGAATTAGATAAGGAGAAAGGGGAATAGAGGCAGAAAAGGATATTACTTAAATCCTAAGCATTATTCTTTGGGATGAAATTCTGAAGTTAACATAGGTCCATCTATGCTATGGTTTTTCCAGTAGTCATGTATGGATGTGAGAGTTGAACCATAAAGAAAGCTGAGCATCAAAGAACTGATACTTTTGAACTGTGTTGTTGGAGAAGACTATTGAGAGCTCCTTGAACTGCAAGGAGATAAAATCAGTTAATCCCAAAAGAAATCATTCTCAAAGGAATATTCATTGGAAGGACTGATGCTGAAGCTGAAGCTCCAATACTTTGGCCACCTGATATGAAGAACTGAATCATTGGAAAAGACCCTGATGCTGGGAAAGATTGAAGGCAGGAGGAGAAGGGGATGGCAGAGGATGAGGTGGTTGGATGGCATCACTGACTCAATAAACATGAGTTTGGGCAAGCTCCGGGAGTTGGTGATGGACAGCGAACCCTGGCATGCTGCATTCCATGGGGTCACAAAGAGTCAGACACAACTGAGCAACCAAACTGATATGTTAGAAAGATTGAGCAAAGCACCAAAGGCAGAGGGAATTTGTTTTCACGTTTGAAATTCTGGTAAGATATCACTTCAAAGTCTCCCCAAAACAACCTGGGTTGGGGAGGGTTGACACTGAAGAGTCAAGTGGCAGGGATTAGGAAGAGGAAACATGATTAAGAAGAGCTCAGGCCTTAGTTTAGCTCTCCTGAACTTGTTCAGTTTGACTAAAACATAAGAGTTCCCGCTTGTTCCCAAAGGGGATGCAGAAGTCATCTGAGACTCTTAGTAGCTAGTTTGCCAGGGAGTTGCCAAGGGTTGGGGGCAGCTAAGTGGCATTTTAGTAGAGCTGAAGAATGGACCATTTGGGTCAGGGACTCAATGAGCAAACTGCACCTGGAAAGTGGAATCTGTTCAGCTAGGAGGTTTACCAGCCCCTGACAGCTAAGGGAGGACAGTTCCAGTTTCATCAACTGGCCTTTGGTTGAGGATTCCTGAAGGATAGGATAAGGGTACTCATCTATAATAGGAACATCAGGGGACCAGAGGATTCAGAGGACAGGCCCAAGACTGTGTTTGAATTTGGGAAACTTTGTCTTTGCTTCACCACAAGGTCATATAAGTTCTATTTCTGCATAAGCCCAGAGACAATTTTGGAAAGAGCTGAGGGATGAGGAAGGGAAGCTAAAAGACTGAGCATTGATCCTAAAGAGACCTAGAGATTAAACTCTGCCAAATGGGGGTACTCCTTGGGTCTTAGCATGCTTTTATGTTTTTCTCTATGTAATTCTGGATATTTGTCTTGTCCTATTTATGCTAGATGTAAAAGAGTGATCTGAACACTTAGTAGTCTAGTATTACTTACAGATAAAACATTTCAAAATATTAAGAACTCACTGGAGAAAATGGGAGAGGATCTCCCTGGACAGAGTGAGAGTTTTAAGGTTGTCTGACATGCTTCACTCAACAATTTCATATTTTCCCTCAACTTATATGGTAGACAGGATTTTAAGAATAACCCTTAGTGCACCTCAACATTGTGTAGTCATTTGCCCTTTGAGTATGGATGAAATCTCTAAATATCATATCAGTCCCCTGACTATGTTGTTAAGTATTATTGAATCACATGAGCCCTTTACAAGCAGAGTTTTCTCTGGCTGGTATCAGAAGTCAGAGGTTCAAAACATGAGGGGAATTCAGCTTGTTCTTGGTTTTGAAGATGGAGAGAGACATATGCCAAGCAATACTGGCAGCCTTTAGGAGTTGAGAGGAATCCCATTTACAGCCAGCAAGGAAACAAAGACCTTAATCTTGAAACAACAAGGAACTGAATTCAGCCACCACCCTGTAGTATGCAGATTCTTTCCGTGTACTTCCAGATAAGAGCCTAGCCCAGGCAGCACCTAATTTTTGACCTCATGAAACCCTAACCAAAGAACCTAGCTGAACTATGCTGTACTTCTGATCTATGTAACTGAGAGTAATAAAGAAACATTTTTAGCTGCTTTAGTTTGTGGTAATTTGCTATGCAGAAATGGAAAACTAATACAAGGTCCAAGGTAAAGTTTTGGAGGAAGGCAAAGTTGAGGAAAATTATGTAACAACAAAGGAGTTTTATATAATAAAAATGATGCAAACCCTTGAGACATATTTGAGGTGTTTTTGCAATTTTGGCTGTTCCAGGATAATAAATTTCCCTAGCAATGCTGAGCTGATTGGTCTTTAGTTTTTCTTAAGTTCCCCAAGGGCTATGGTTACTGAAAAAGGAGTTGCAGCATCAGCTAATCACATCATCTGTGACTTGCTACTAAAAAAAAAAAGTCATGGACTTCTTATTGTTCCTATTTGGTTTTATAGTGCATTTCAGAGTTCATGTGTATAGACTAATCCTTTTAAGTTGATCAATGGGAAGTTCATAATAGAATGACTAAGATCATAAATGACATTTTCAAATATAATTATTTTGGGGGGGGTGCAAATGATCAACAAAGAACCAAACCTTGCTTATCTATGGAAGTAGCTTTATCTGTCTTTTAAAAAATTACTAAAGTAATCCAGACTTCTGATTACACATGAAAGATTAGGCAGATGTATTTAACTCTTCTCCCCCTAAAATTGGGTTTCCCAGGTGGCACTATTGGTAAAGAACCTTCTTCCCAATGCAGGAGACTCAGGAGACCTAGGTTCAATTCCAGAGTTGGGGAGATCCCCTGGAGTAGGAAATGGCAACCCACTTCAGTATTCTTGCCTGGAAAATTCCATGGACAGAAGAGCCTGACAGGCTACAGTCCATGGGCTTGGAAATAGTCGGACATGACTAAAGTGACTTAGCATGAGTGCACCCCTAAAATTACTGTAAAGTTATCAGAGGTATAAACCCACAGGGAAAAAAAGGAAAAAAAAAAGTGATAGCAAACAAGAAACAGCAGCAACATTTTGAAAGTAGAACACAGATGGATGA
This sequence comes from Muntiacus reevesi, assembly GCF_963930625.1. Lineage (NCBI taxonomy): Eukaryota > Metazoa > Chordata > Mammalia > Artiodactyla > Cervidae > Muntiacus > Muntiacus reevesi. The sequence goes on along the minus strand of NC_089253.1, from coordinate 84,996,161 downwards.
GTGATAACTGACTTACCAGATCAAAGAAGGTGGAAAGTTAAGAATGTGCCAAGTTGCTTCAGTTGTGTCTGACTCTTTGCGACCCTATGGACCATAGCCCACCAGACTCCTCTGTGCATGGGATTCTCCAGGCAAGAATACTAGAATGGGTTGCCATGCCCTCCTTCCAGGGATCTTCCCCACCCGGGAATTTAACCAGCGTCTCTTATATCTCCTGCATTGGCAGGCGGTCTTTACCACTAGTGCCACCTGGGAAGCCCGAAAGTTAAGACTAGATCTAATCAAATGGGAATCCAGATCAAATAGTGATATAAGATATTCAAGGTCTACAGTCTTTTACTTCATATATTTTAATTTCATAGGAAACTGTCGAGGATGTACTCTCATATACTCTTCTAAAATGAGAGAATAAAAAAATAGTAAGAAGATAAAGTTTCCGGAAAACAGGGTTACCCAGGATAATAGCAGTGTGGTTAGCTTTCCAGAAGAGTATCTTTAAGAGATAGTTAAGAGAAGAATTAAGCTGGTAAAAAACCTCATGTATTTAACTGTTCAGAGGAGAGTCAGAATACTGTGGGAGAGGCTGGGAAATGAATTAGAAATAGCATTGTGAAACTAAATCCACAAAGGCCACAAGACAGTTATTAACTCCAGTGAAAACAAAAAGTTAATCAAGAAAGAGAGTGTAATCAGAATCCACTAAGCAGCTTAGCAATGATATTTTCATGGTTGTAATAGTACAAACATGAAGATTTATTAAACAAAAAGAATGGTATGACTACAAGAATAAGAGGAAATGGAAAATTTTGTAAATGAGTCTGTTCCAAAAATTCTATGGGATTATTGTTTGTATGTAGCACCAGTCAAAATAAATTCTATAAATGCAGAGGAAATTACAAGAAATGAGCCAAAAATGAACATGATGCAACAGAGAATTCAAATTCAGCCTAAAAGAGGCTATGTATTAGAGTAAGAGGAGATCCAGGGTTATCTGATTTTCTGATTTTTCAAAAGAAGACATTTCCCTAGATTTTTAAGTGAAATATCCTGGTTTTAAAATAATGGACTGAAATTAAAAACATATAGATCAAATAAAACAGATCAGCTTTAGTGTGAAAAGAGCCAAGCCAGTTTGCTAACTCTACAACATATATAAACTATTGATTTTTGTCTGGCAATTTTGTGATCATTCACCTCATTGAATTATCTTATTTTTTGTAACCATTTTCCAATTGATATCCTTCATGGTATAAAATCAGATAGTCAGCAGTTGATAATTTTTCCTCCATTCCATTTTCTCCATTCTATTTTCTATTAAAAAAAAATCATCAATCATTTGTCTTACTGAGTTGGCCCAAACTTCTAAAAGAACATTAATTAATAGATCTTTAAGTGAGAACTTAATTTCCTGGAGGCAGTATTTTCCATCTTCATTTTGTTATAAATTTCTATTTTATTGTATCGTCAACTGAGGATTTCATTTTACTTACATCTTTTTTTCAAAAATTTTGAGGATTTTTTGACTTAAGAATCAGTTTAAGAAATGTTCCATTGACACTTGAAAATAAGGCATAGTTTGTCTTTTTAAAATACCGGATTTGTTGTATATCAACAAGTGACAGACCAAAGTGCAAGATGCAATGCTTGCTAAGGTACTATTTGCCCAAAACTATGATCCTTAAAAAAAAAACAAACTGAAAACAGCTGTATAAATAGTAGTCAGTTCCTAAGATTGCATTTTCAAATTCAAAGAGTCAAAAAAAAAAAAACTCTAAAAGGAACTCCAAAGAAGAACATTTTTTCTTTCCCTAAAAAAATTAACATTGTTTTCTATCTGAAATGGTTTTCCCTTTGATGAAAAATCAAGCTGTAGATCTCTTTGTAGAGTTGCTAGTTCATAAGGAAAAGCACGGAGCACTAGAAATTTAATTAGGTAGGGCTCATATAACTCAAAGTTGTCAGGCCCCTAGAATACAAATTTTTAGTGCCATGTTAGAATGTTCCAATCACATCAAAAGCCAAAATGTCTGGGGCCTTGTTTTTGAAAAGTAATTCAGTGGTAGATTAGTTGCCAAATTTGCATCAGAAAGCAGTGTGATTTTTGAAATATGAAGGGAGTTTTCTGCTATTCCCTTGGGTTGTTGACTTCGCTACTATGCATGTGGGATGCGAAGGTGGAGGAATTCACAGCTTTGGATGAGTTTAGGATGCTTGACAGTGATTATAATCAACACAAGGAAAGACTAAATGTTAAAGATCAAATTGATACATAGGCTAGAAAAAAATCAGAGGAAGTGAACAATGGATTGCATGCCCAGAAAAAGGAGACTTTATTCATGACACTTAGGCCAAAATCCAGACAATTTGCTGACATATTGTTTGTGGAACTCCTGAGAAAGAAAGACCTTTCCCCTAGACCTGCAGCCTAGTCATAAAGTATTTTCTCAGTGATCAAAGCAGGTGCGGCAAATACATCATTCTGCCTTTAGATCTGGGTTAGAAGAAGGAACTACTAATAGAAGGACCTAAGAAAGTGCTATAGGAAAAAGCTACAAACTTTGAATTATGTGCACGTTGCTTTTTTAATTTAATTTGCCTGCATTATGCAGCACTCAAAATCTTAGTTCTCCGACCAAGGATCGAATCCATGGCCCCTGCATTGGAAACGTGGATTCTTAAACACTGGATTGCCAGGGAAGTCCCTGCAGTTTTTTTTTTTTTTTTTAACAGTTAATGTTTGGATCTTAGAAAATGTAAAATGTTGACTTTATAAACTAAATGTAGTGAAAATACAAAATTTAACTTGATTTTATAGTATAATCCTGTAATGTGATTTCTAGGTATACTGCTACAGACTCATAGACGTATTTGAGAAGCACTGCAAGTCCCAGCATCATTTGCAATCTTCAAGTCCTCCCACAGAGGTGAAATAATTAGGGAACTCTGAATAATCAACTGTATTAGTTTCATGTGGCTACTATAATAAATGACCACAAACCTGACAGCTTAAAGCAACAGGAATCTATTCCCTCATCATTCCAGAGACCAGGAGTTGAAAATCAGCATCACTGGGCCTAAATCAAAGTGTTGGCAGGGCCAAGTCCATTCCAGAGGCTCTAGGGGAGATTCATTATCTCTTCCTGTTCCTGCTAGATGCCAGCATTTCTTGTTTTTTTTTTTTAGCATCTGGAGGCCACCTGTGTTCCTTGACTAATGTCTCCTTTCTCCACCTTCAAGGTCATAGCATAGCATCTTCAAATCTCTTTCTGATAAAGTCATATTCCCTTTTTTCTTTTGTTTCTGTGTGTCAAATCTCCCTTTGCCTTTCTCTCTCTCTCTTTTTAAAGTTTATTTTATTTTCTGGCTGTGTCAGGTCTTAGTTGTGATATGTGGGATCTTTCACTGAGGCATATGGGCTTAGTTGCCCTACAGCCAGCATGGAGGATATTCGTTTCCTGACCAGGGATCAAACTTGTGGAATGTGGATTCTTAACCACTGGACCACCAGGGAAGTCTCATGCCTTTCTCTTTTAGGGATAGATGTTATGGCATTTTGGCCCCACACAGATAATCCAGGATAATCTCATCTTCTCAAAAGTATTAATTTAATCATAGCTGTAAATATCTTTTTTTTCCTCATTAAGAATATTGACCGGTTATAGAATCAGGACCTGTTATCTCTGAGGGGCCCATTGTTTGAATAGCCTATCACTGTCCACTGTCAGGCTCCTAAGGATTCACATTTATCCCACACATCAAATACATTCACTTCATCTCAACATCCCCAAAGTCTGAATCCACTGCAGCATCAAATCAAGTTCCAAATCTCACTTATGTATCATCAGCTCAATAATTCTAAATCTCACTATCTAAACTATCTAAATCAGGTATGAAAGAGACTCTGAGTGTAATTCACCCTGGGACAGAATTCTCCATTTCTGGACCTGTCAAGCTAGAAAATAAGTTATCTTATTTCAGCACACAATGATGGGACATTCATAGGGTAGCAATAACAAACATTTTCATTCCAAAAGGGACAAAATGGAAGGAAAAAAAGGAGTCATCAGTCCCAAGCAATTTTGGAATCCAGAAGGGTAAGTTTCGTTAGGTTTCAAGTTCTGGGAAATAAGCATTTGTGTCTCAAGGCTCCAGCTTCTGGGTTTGAGGTTCCACCCTCTGGGGTAATTTTTCTTTTTCTTGAAGAGTACCACATGTTTCCAGGTGAGTAGTTTATCACTCCATGATGTTAAGTTCAAATTTTAAAGCCTTCCTTGAGCAAAAGGGGAGACAGCTACTCTCAAAAGCTTTATCAGCAGTGTCTTTCTTCAACTAAGTCTTCTGCCAGCTCAATAGGCCACTTGTTGAAATGGCAACCAGCAGTTTACAAAGGGATTAAGAATTCAGACTGGAAATACAAGTCAGACTGAATTGGAGTCTTGTCTTTGCCATTCACAAGCTTTTTACCATTATTTTTTCTTTTCTTTTAAGCTTCAGATTCATTTGTAAAAGGGAAAAAATCATACCTAGCTTATAGGATTATTATAAAGATTGAGTGAAATGAGAAAGGTGTTTGGTATATACTAAGTACTTAATAAAATAGCCCTATCAGCCTTCACTGTGCTAATTTGAAATTCTGTCAGCACATTCATTCCAGTGACGAACACTGAACTCCACAATACTGGGAAGCTGCTATACTTTATAGCACAAGGAGCTCAGGTCAGTGCTCCGTGATGACCTAGAGGGGTGGGATGGGGGTGGTGGGCGGTTCAAGAGGGAGGGGATATATGTATACATATAGCTGGCCCATGTTGTTGTAAAGCAGAAACTAATACAATGTTTTAAAGCAATTATACCCCAGTTTTAGAAAAATTGATGCTGGGTGGTTCACAAAGAGTTCTTTTAAGTCTAGGAAATGTCTATATGAATAAGAACAATTCTCATATATTGATAATATTTAAAGAGCCATCACAGACACTTTCTTCTTAAACATGACCTTTCTATTAAGGTATAAAGTTTAACACTAATTTTGCATTTGTGGAGGGAATAGTGGTTTAAAAGGGGTTACTGGGGATTTCCCTGGTGGTCCAGTGGTTAAAACTTCATGCTTCCAATGCAGAGGGTACAAGTTTGATCCTGGATATCGAAATCCTACATGTTGCGTGGTGTGGCAAAAACAAAAAAATGGGGTTATTGATCTTCCTATATTCCTATGTATTAATGGTTTATCAGAAGATGAAAACAGGAGTAGGCTTAACCAGACAGTATTCCTAAAGTTGTAGATATGGAGAAAGTTGGGGGCCCAGGGAAGACTCCACACCTGATAATATACTTGTTAGACAACACAGGAAGTGATCTAACAGCAGCTTACAAGCATACCTGCTAATGCTTAATGCTTACATTAGTCCTTAATGTAAATGCATAGAAGTAAGCCTGGCAAGCTACAGTCCATGAGGTCGCAAAGAGCTGGACATGACTTAGTGACTGAACAACAACAAAAGTCATTGAAGAACTTCAAATCAGTGTGTCCTTTTCTTGATTCCTCTTGCAGCATTCTGAAGAATTATGTGTTTTTGGCAAGACCAAAAGTCAGCACCTGAAATCTTCAAATCTGTGGTCTGAATCACTAAGAGGTTGTTCCAGAAACTCAACAAATGAATGGAAAGAACCATCGCTTTTTAAATGATTAGCTCATGTAATTCTGTTACATAAACCTAACCAATATTTGACCATGGATTTTATCCCCAGGTGGCTCACTTATTAATGATTTATGGGAGTTGAGTTCTATACACAGAGACTGACCAGTCCACTATTCCATCTACTTCTGAAGTAAGCAAGGGATTTACTTTCCAGCCTGCTACTGATGTTAAGCTTTGTAGAGCAAGTGTAACTGCCATGACGCCTGTGCTCAAGCAATGTATCCTCACGCACTCCCCCCCACCCCCCCGACTCCCCGGTCTGCTGCAGTGATGTCCCACTCACCGAGAATTTCCACAGGCCCCCGACATCTTCACCCTTCTCAAAGCAGGTGGGTTCCAGTCCCTCTTCTAGGCAGTTCCTGATGGAGGCCAGGCCGCTGATGCCTGCTCCGATGATGGCCACTTTCTTCACCATGGTTGCCTGTGCAAAGGCCCAGAAATTTACAACTAAAACACATATGCACACACTTTTACCCACAAACTGTTATGCATATATGAAAGAAGAAACAAATATATGTGTGTAAGTATGTATGTATATGCGCATATACATATATATATACACATGTACATATACTCACACCCACTCCCATATGTATATATGAAGAGACTTATGAATGTGTATGTATATACATACACACACATATTCATTTCTTCTTTCTACTTTACATAAGGCTTGATGAAGAATAAGGTCTGGTTCTGTCTATATTTCAGTATTTCCTCTAATAATGTTCTTAACCTTCTCAATTAAAAATAAAAATCATCTCTTTATCTAAAAATAACTTCTCACTAGCCACTACCCTTAACCTCCGTTCTAAAAATTTGTTTCCTAATCTTTTCCTATTCCTGACAATATCTTTAGACCCTACTGTTACTTCTTTTTTTGTTTGTTTTTTTAGGTGAAATCTCATAACTACACAGAAAAGTAGATTTGGATAACAAAAATTAGAATCCTTACTGCTCAGAAAAAAAAGATCTCTATTAAACTGTATATCATTCTCATTTTGGCCATATTTGGTGTAAATGTAGCTTATTCCTTCTCCATTTACCAGCCCCACTCTCCTCCCTCTCAAATCATTGCAGTATCATTCTTTTTCTACCTTTTTGTGATCTTCCTCTTTTCTGTAGATTTAAGTCTTGTCCAAAACGTCTGAGCAGTTTAAAAGAAAAAATACTTCCCTGAACCAAAGCTCTAGGAAAGTGGTATTGGAAAATGGGAGGAGCTACTCTTAAAGAGGACTTGCTTCTGGGTCCTCCAGCATGTGAGGCAAAATCCATGCTCCCAGAGGTTTGGTCTTTGCTCCAGTCTATTGGCCACCCAGTCCCTGCTTTCCTTTTTGTCCTGGCAAACCCAATCTAATGCTTACAATGGTGGACTTTTGGCCTGCGACTCAGGCACTTGTCCCAGATAGATGACTCTGCAGTTTTCTGCTCCATTTTATGAGGTGTTATTCAAAGTTTATTTTTCTCATTTCTGATTCTTCTGTAGGTATTTTATAGTAGCCTTCCACCCCCGCCCCTGCCAATACTCTTGAAAACTAGTTGCTTAACTGAGATATCCCTGCAGTGATGATGAGTTTTCTCTCTTTCTTCCTATCCTTTCTTTTGACCTTTGCGGTTGAAGGTTAGATTTCTCAAGTTTGCCTTTCATTGATTCTGGCTAGTGTGTCATCATGGAAAAGATCAAATTCCATACATTGATCCATTCATACCAGGTAAAATTAGTTGGTCATAAGACTAAATAAACTATACCTAACTCCCAGTCATGAGGTATATTGAAGTTTGTAAAAATTGTTTTTCTACTAATCGTGTTCCTTAAAATTATGATACCTCAATTATTTTAAAATTGATGCCTCAATTATTCTCCTCATTAAGCAGACAGTGTTTAGCATAAACTGACATATATTTAACTCTGGAGAAATTGCCCTTTGTGTCTTTTGGATATGGTAATCCTCATCTCTTAAGTGAATATAGTAAAGTGGAGAGTCAGAAGCACCTCAGATCTTAGTTCAGTCACTTATAGCAGTGCAACATCAGGCAAGTCACTAAGTCTCTTCAATTCTTGTTTTATTCATTAATCAAATGAAGATCTACACTACTACTATTTCTTGCTCAATTGTCATAAACTTAGAGGATATAAATGTATTTATATTTATACATATATATATATAAATCTCACATACAGTTAGCAATATAGTAAATGTGCATTGTAAGTAAGAAGAAACCACTTTTTAATTTAATTTAATTTATTTTTTTTATTAGTTGGAGTCTAATTACTTCACAACATTTCAGTGGGTTTTGTCATACATTGATATGAATCAGCCATAGAGTTACACGTATTCCCCATCCCGATCCCCCCTCCCACCTCCCTCTCCACCCGATTCCTCTGGGTCTTCTCAGTGCACCAGGTCCGAGCACTTGACTAAATCTTTTTACTGTGCTGCTTGGCATGCAAAATCTTAATTCCCTGAATAGGGATCAAACCTGTGTCCCCTGCAGTGAAAGTGCAGAGTCTTAACCACTGGACCACCAGGGAATTTCTCAGAACAACTTTTTAAAATCACAGGTTCACTAAATTTTCTAGGCTGCAATTCAGATCACATGAGTTTATCTCCTCTCATTTTATATAGAGCTCTTTTTAGTTTTTAATGCTACACAAACTATAGTGATCACAGATACCTTCCTGAGGAAGCAGTACTCTCTGTATAGCCTTTTTTTGTCTAAGGGTGTGCACATCACATCCAGTTCTATCTTGGCCTCTGATGCTATCATCTCTCCACAAGGTAAAAACGGCTACTCTTCCTCTTTCTGCGCTTTATAGGAGTGTATTTCATCTGTGGTGTACCCGTTAACTAGCCCATTCTCTCTCCCTGGCACCTCAGCCTAGTTTTTGGTTGCTGCAGTTTTCTGCAAAACCCTCTCATCTTCAGAATCCCAAATGCCCAGGCCCTGATTGGAGGAGTGGCCACTCCCTGTGTCATCACCTCCTCTTTTCCACACTCCTTTGTGTGGTTTCCTTCAGGATCTCTGGAGTGGGGCTGGGTGAGAGAGAACATTAGGAAGAACAATTTAGCTTAGAGAGTGTGGCACCCCCAAAGAGGAGTCCCTGCTGAATCGTAAGATTACTGTTAATTCCTGGCCACTCTGCCTATACACTCTATTCATCTGTTCTTCTCCTGAATCCTGTAGTTTCAAGGTTCTAGGTGATAGTTTAAAAGTGGGTGCTTCCATGAGAGGAATGCCAACTGATTTCCTGAAGGAATGTTGGTGCTGAGTGCCTAGACCCTACTAGCTCTCTCTCTTTTCTCTGTTCTTTGTCTTGTATGGCCCCCATAACTGCATAGAAAGATGCATCTACAAGCTTGTAAAGAGGTGCTCATTTTGTAGTACCCGGGGGATTCAATGTCTCCTTTCCTCACATGAACTCTAGAGCTGAGGTTGAGAAAGTTTTTCTGCCAAAGGCCAGATATTAGATACTTTTTCTTTGTAGTCCATAGAGTCTCTGTTGCAATGATTCCACTCTGTGCTGTCATGTGAAAACAGCCATAGAAAATTGGTGGACATGGGTGTGTTCTCAGAAAACTTACTTATAGACACTGATATGTGAAGTTCATATAATTTTTCTGTGTTATGAAATATTATCCTTTGATTTTCTTCCAACTATTTCAAAATGTAAAAGTGACTCTTGGCTTGCAAGCTGTACAAAACAAGTGGGGTGAGACTTGGCCGGGTCTGTCCCTGCTTTAGAGAAACAGCCCTGTTCTAAACAGCCCTGAACCACTGCTCGGGGTACCACGGGTCTTCTGTGAAGTGAAGGTACTAAAATGCTTCAAAGTATGAGCATGTCGTTGTGTTTTTTAAGAAATTTCCTAGGGAAAAAAGTTTCAAAATACGTATGCCTTTTCCAGTTCAGTTTAGCAATCCTGATATATTCTTCTGTAGTGGGTGTTCATCACACTCCTGCTTGCCTCTGAAATGAGAAGAAGGCAGAATTACTCTTCAACTAATGGAGGTATGGCTGCGAATGTCACCCATTATCTGGGACAATAATTATTAGCTCCATCTGTTTATTTATCTGCTTATATGCAGAGATCATGAATCCCAAAAGGCTGCGACAATGGCCAAGAATGATGTAAAATGAAAGTAAAAAGTCCAACTAAGTAAAGACAAATCCAAGTCAAACATGTCCTTAACTAACATGTTCCCCTGTTTACACGTTCCCTTCAAGACCAGTTGAATCCCAGAAAACTCTCTGAATCCTATTGTGTAAGAGATCACTGATTCCTGACACTGCAACTCACCCACCAAGGCCACTGATCACATGCTGACTGCAAAGAAATGCTCCCACATAGACACCCCTCAAGACTGGAATAGGTAGCTGTTTCACCTAATTCATAGAGAGAGATGAAGTTAAACAAAATGAGAACATGAAAGAATGTATTTCAAGTGAAAGAATAAGAAAACCCCCTGAAAGAAAACCTAATGGAACAGGGATAGTTTATCTCTGCTGAAAGAGAAAACCTTATAATCTAGGATACTTTACCCAGTATGTTTATCATTGAGAACTGAAGGAAAGATAAATAATACAGTAATACCAGCTGTTAGTTTTGGGAGTTAAAGTAGTAAAAATACAGCTGTAATTAGAATGGATCAAACGGTTGTGGTATTTGATGCTGAGATGTGACTGGTGGTTTTATATCGATAATTCTAGCAATAAAACTGATTGCACCTAAAACTGATGAGTCAACTGCTAAATGTAGTGAAAAGTTAGATCTATTGAAGGTCCTTCATGAGTTAAATTACTGGTTAAGGATAGTTTTTCCTCCTCCAAGGGATCTTTCCATCCTAGGAATCAAACCCTTGTCTCCTGCATTAATAGACAAATCGTTTATCAGTGGGCCATCTGGGAATCGCTAAGAGTGATGATGGGTGAAGTAAAGCTTACATTATTTATAGGAGATGCTATATCAGTATCTCTAATTACTAATGGTATATACTAATCAACTGCCAAAGCTCCTGATCATAATAGATATTACTATAAAAAGATTATTAGAATATGGCCAGTTGATAAATAGACCAGATTTTAAAAATTGTATTTGGTTGAACCTTGCTCAGTATACTAACTGTAATTGATACTACAGCAACAGTTAATATATCTAGATTTGTTGTTGTTGTTGTTCAGTCGCTAAGTCATGTCTGACTCTTTGCAACCCCATGGACTACAGTACACCTGGCTTCCCTGTCCTTCACTATCTCCCAGAGTTTGCTCAAACTCATATTCATTGAGTTGGTGATGCCATCCAACTGTCTCATTCTCTGTCACCCCCTTCTCCTGCCTTCAATCTTTCCCAGAATCAGGGTCTTTTCCAAGGAATCATCTCTGAATTTAATACAAAATTGATCTAAGTGTAAGTTTCATCATGTTGATAAGATTAAGCTTGATATTAGTAGAATGAATACATTGTGTAACTTCTGGTACTCAAAAGTGGAATGGGGAATATCAGAGTTTTATAATAAGGGCTACTATAGTAATAAAAGATGTTGGATTAAAAGTTTTAGTAGTTGTTCATTGATGAGAATATATTGATTTAATACTGATAACCATTATGGGAACTATAGATGCAGTGGCTTGTGTTATGAAATATTTAGTGGACACTGATGGGCATCAAGATGGCAAAAGAGTAGGAAGTGGAAATGTTCACCTTCTACTAGTGGAATGATTCACACAGAACAACTTCTGAACACCAACAGAAGACCTTAGGCTTCTGAAAAGACAAGAAAACCTCCATATAACCAAATAGGACAAAAGGGGGGAAAAAGAAGGAACTGGATGGGGCCTGCACCTCAGGGAGGGAGCTATGAAGGAGGAAATGTTCTTGCATCCAAGGAAATCTCACTAGTGGGGAAATTAGACTAGACAGAGGGGGAGCTTTGGAGCCTTGGGAGAGAGCATGGCAACCAGATCATGGAAGGCAAATGAAGGGTAACCTGCACAGAAGGTCAACATTGGAGCCCTCTACTCCCCAAACAGAGATACTTTGTCGGCAGGGGTAGGGGCTGGGTGCTGAAACTCAGGCTTCAGAGGTCAGACCCAGGGAGAGGACCAGGACTGACTGTGTGGAAACAGCATGAAGAGGCTGGGCTGTGGCAACTGAGTGTGTACTCAAAAGAACCCCGGACTTGCCAAGATGCAAGGCACCATTAATTGGGAGCACACGAGGACAGGGGTGAGACCACCAGAAGATCCTTTTTCCTTTGAGTGCTCCTGGGCAACAAGATACGATGTACAGATACTCTGGAGGCAGGCTTGAGTCACTGCTGCCGTTGTGAGCTCCAGATGTAGGCACTGGCTGCCACTACAGATGGCCCTGCCCCTGCTGCCTGGGAGCGCACAGAGAGCACCAGCACTTAGGACATCTGGGAGCAGGCTCCAGGCCTTGCCCTCTTTGTCTGGGGGTGAGTGGGTGAAGATAATGCCTGTCCCTAGGAAATCCATAAGCAGGTACCAGGCCCTGCCCCCACTCTTCAAGGAGGACATGGGGAGTGCCAGCCCCCAGGGAATCTGTGAACAGGTGCTGGACTATGCCCCTGCTATTGTAGAAGTGTGCAAAGGCCACTGTACCTACACATCTCATATCAAGGGGATCATGGCCAACACATGGAGGAAGGAGACAGCAAACATCCAAAATAAAAGCAGCTCCTTGATTTTGGAAAAGAGGGTGAAGTAGAAGGACTTGAGCTCACCTTCTCTTGAGAAAACACCAAAATCACAACTAACTGCTAAACAGCCATCAATAAAAAAGACGAACCTACCAACCAAGATATTTTACATTCAAAGACAAAGAAAAAGTCACAATGAGGTGGCAGGAGGAGGGGGAACTTTCATGACATAAATCCTATATCTGCCAGGTGGACAACACATAAACTGGAAAATAATTATATCACAGAAGTTCTCCCACAAGAATGAGCCCTGAACCCCACACTAGGTTTTTCAGCCTGAGGGGCTGGCATTAGGAGTATAAATCCCCAAAATATTTTTGACTTGAAAGACCAGTGGGGCTTGAGTGCAGGAGCTCCATAGGTTTGGGGAAACAAAGATGCCATTCTTGGAGGGTGTACACAAGGTTTCACATACACTGGGACCCAGCACAAAGCAGAAAATCCACAGGAGCCAGGAATGGACTTCCCTATGAATCTTGGAGGATCTTCAGAGGGAGGTAGGTGTCAGCTGCTGCTCATTGAGGTGGCAACAACACTGGTGGCAGAGGCCCTAGAGAATATTGATTGACATGAGATCTTCCTGAGGTCACCATTTTGTCATCAAGACTTTGCCCTACCCCAGAGCCTACAGGCTCCAGAGCTAGAATGCGTCAGGCCTAAACCCCAGCAGAATAGAAACAGACTATACCTCAGCAGACAGGGTTCCTTAAACCAAACTAAGCTCACAGTCACCTATAAACACACCCTTGACATGGTCCTGCCCACCAGAGAGACAAGACCCAGTTAGTAGAAGGAAAGAAATCATAAAGATCAGAACAGAAATAAATGAAATAGAGACCAAAAAAATAATAGCAAAGATCAATGAACTGAAAACTGATTCTTTGAGAAGGTAAACAAAATTGATAAACCTTTAGCCAGATGAACCAAAAAGAGAGGACTCAAATAAAAAAAATTAGAAATGAAAAAGAAGTTACAACTGATACCACAGAAATAAAGAGGATCATAGAGACTACTACAAACAGCTATATGCCAATGAAATGGATAATCCAGCAGTAATGGAAGATTCTTAGAAAGGTACAACCTTCCAAGACTGAACCAGGAAGAAATAGAATATATGAACAAGCCAATCACAAGTACTGAAATTGAAAGTGTAATTTAAAAATTTCCAACAAACAAAAGTCAGACAAGATGTCAGAAGTCAAAACCAGATGGCTTCACAGATGAATTCTATCAAACATTTAGAAAAGAGTTAACACTTATCCATCTGAAACTCTTCCAAAACATTGCAGAGAAAGGAATACTCCCAGGTTCATTCTATGAGGCCACCATCACCTTGACAGGAAAACCAGATAAAGATATCATTAAAAAAGACAATTAGAGGCTAATGTCACTGATTAACATAGACGTAAAATTCCTCAACACCAGCAAACCAAATCTGACAATAGTTTAAAAGGATCCTACACCATGATCAAATGGGATTTATCTTAGGGATGCAAGAGTTCTTCAGTATATGCAAATCAATCAGTGTGATACACCATGTAAGCCAATTGAAGAATAAAAAACACCATACACAAAAGCAAATTTATAATGGATTAAAGACCTAAATGTAGGACAGGACACTATAAAACTCATAGAGGAAAGCATAGGAAAAACACTCTTTGACATAATTACAGCAAGATTTTATTTGACCCACTCCTATTGTAAATAGTGTTGCAATGAGCATTGGGTAAATAGCCAGGACATGGAAGCAACCTAAATGTCCATCAAGTGATGAACAGATAAAGAATGTGTGGTACATATATAAAATGGAATAAAACTCAGCCATAAAAAGGAACAAAACTAGGTCGTCTGTAGATATGTGGATGGATTTAGAGTCTGCTATACAGAGTGATTCTAGCTTGTGCTTCTTTCAGCCCAGCATTTCTCATGATGTACTCTGCATATAAGTTAAATAAGCAGGTGACAATATACAGCCTTGACGTACTCCTTTTCCTATTAGGAACCAGTCTGTTGCTCCATGTCCAATTCTAACTGTTGCTTCCTGACCTACATATAGGTTTCTCAAGAGGCAGATCAGGTGGTCTGGTATTCCCATCTCTTCAAGATTGCCGGGAGAAATATCAATAACCTCAGATATGCAGATGACACCATACCACCCTTATGGCAGAAAGTGAAGAGGAACTAAAAAGCCTCTTGATGAAAGTGAAAGAGGAGTGAAAAAGTTGGCTTAAATCTCAACATTCAGAAAACTAAGATCATGGCATCTGGTCCCATCCCTTCATGGCAAATAGATTGGGAAACAGTGTCAGGCTTTATTTTTTTGGGCTCCAAAATCACTGCAGATGATTGCAGCCATGAAATTAAAAGACACTTACTCCTTGGGAGGAAAGTTATGACCAACCTAGATAGTATATTAAAAAGCAGAGACATTACTTTGCCAACAAAGGTCCGTCTAGTCAAGGCTATGATTTTTCCAGTAGTCATGTATGGATGTGAGAGTTGGACTGTGAAGAATGCTGAGCACTGAAGAATTGATGCTTTTGAACTGTGGTGTTGGAGAAGACTCTTGAGAGTCCCTTGGCCTGCAAGGAGATCCAACCAGTCCATCCTAAAGGAGATCAGTCTTGGGTGTTCATTGGAAGGACTGATGCTGAAGCTGAAACTCCAATACTTTGGTCACCTCATGCGACAAGTTGACTCATTGGAAAAGACCCTGATGCTGGGAGGGATTGGGAGCAGGAGGAGAAGGGGACGACAGGGGATGAGATGGCTGGATGGCATCACCGACTCGATAGACCTGAGTTTGAGTAAACTCTGGGAGTTGTGATAGACAGAGAGACCTGGCGTGCTGCAATTCATGGGGTCACAAAGAGTCAGACACGACTGAGTGACTGAACTGAACTGAGCTGATACAGAGTGAAGTAAGTCAGAAAAATATTGTATATTAGCACATATATGATGCAAAGAGATAGAAGAAAACAATAGAATGGGAAAGACTAGAGGCCTCTTCAAGAAAATTAGAGATACCAAGGGAAAATTTCATGCAAAGATGGTCACAATAAAGGACAGAAATGGCAAGGACCTAACAGAAACAAAAGAGATTAAGAAGAGATGGCCAGAATACACAGAACTGTACAAAGAAGGTATTAATGACCCAGATAACCGTGATGGTATGATCACTCACTTAGAGCCAGGCATCCTGGAGTGTGAGGTCAAGCAGGCCTTAGGAAACATCACTATGAACAAAGAAACTACCAGAGGTGATGGAATTCCAACTGAGCTATTTCAAATCCTAAAAGAGGATGTTGTTAAAGTGCTGCACTCAATATGCCAGCAAGTTTGGAAAACTCAGCCGTCGCTGCAGGATTGGAAAAGGTCAGTTTTCATTCCAATCCCAAAGAAGGGCAATGTCAAAGAATGTTCAAACTATTGCACAATTGCAGTCATTTCTCATGCTAGCAAGGTAGTGCTCAAAATCCTCCAAGCTAGGCTTCAACAGTATGTGAACCAAGAACTTTCAGATGTAGGCTTAAATCTATTAAACAATTTTTAGTCCATGAATTTTAATTTTTTGAAACATTTTAGTGTTTTAAAATTTCATTTAATTGGGAGTTAAGTTAGAGCATGTTTGGTTGAGATTATATATAATTGGAGGATATATGCTATAAACTATGAGATAATTAAAATTATGTAGGCTTTGTATGAGTTGTTATGAGGCTTCCTAGGTGGCTCCATGGGTAAAGGATCTACCTGCCAATGCAGGAGACACAGGGGATGTGGGTTGACAAGAGTTTGGCATGACTTAGCAGCTAAACCACCGCTACCACTTTCAAAAGCAGAGCATTCTTATGAAAACTTTTGTAAGCCAGTGGCTTAAAAGGAAGAAGCAATTACATTGATAATGGATGCTCCAGATATAATAAATAGAGATGAAGTACAAATGCTTATAGACACAGTTGAAAGCTGTGGTGGCTTAATGCTATGCTGAATGTAGTACCCAGGGAAGGAGCTTGGTAGGGTCATTCTCCTGCTTGGGGCACATGTTGCCTCTATAAGGATTCCTGCAAAACAAACATTGAATGCAAAACATTGAATGCACTTTTATGAAAAAAAGTGAAAATCTTCTTTGCATTTCTTTTGGATAGTGAAAAAAGGTACTAATGTAGATCTTCTGTAAAGGTAAAGTGGCATAAAACAAAATTTTGAAAAGTGGGGTAGGGGTGTACCTGTATAATATGTGTAGGTAAAGGTCTATGAAGGGTTAAGAGGGCTTATTAAAATAATTTTGTTTGATAATAATAAGTATACAAGTTCATAATTATAATTTTTATGTCCTTCAAGTATTGACTAATTAACCCCTTTTGGTTATGTTGTTGGTTAGGGTTATAAACTCAGTAACAATTTGTTTGACTATGTTAAGGCCTTTGATGACCATTACTAAGTCATAGTATCCCCCATAATTAAAAAGATACCAAATGTATGACACCACAATTATGTGGGAGCATGGGATGATTAGTCACTAGTCCCCCAAGATGTCTTATTTAAGGGAATAGATGGACAATTTTAAGTGGAATGATCTTGAAGTAAGAACCAGATGTAAGCTATAGTTTCCTATTAGAACCATCACATGATATGGGCCTGGAGAGAGAAGAGGGGCATAACCCAAGTGACTTTTGTTTCCCAGAGCTTTGTCATTAAGGAAAGAGAATGGCTATGAGAAACATGCTGATGAGAATTGATGTAATCTATAATAGCATTTATTTAGGAAGAAAATTGTGAGTGGATATATACCATATACTTTACCTTGGGGAGTAATTATACATGAATAGATGAAAGAGCTAAGACTAAATTTAGCTAATACTAAATATATAAACAAAATTAAAAAAATAAAACAGCTAAATTTTTTTAATCAGAAAAATAATAAAACCAAAAATTTCTAGAACCTAGGCAATAAAAGATTACATTTCAGCTGGGAGCTAACAAATAGGTAAAATTGAAACAGGAGTCTGTGACAAAGATTGGCTGTGACTTACGGAGTTTTTTGACCCTTGGGTGCATTGTTGAGAAACATAGACTTGGACATTGTATGTAACCACACATGCTGAATGGTTCCTTCACCTAGTATTTTTTTTACAAAAGGGCAAGTTTGCTATTACTCACACTGTTAATATTACCCCAGGAGCAGGAAAATCAAAGGGTTGTGATGAAAGAACTAAATAAAAAAGAGCATACCTTGCATCTGAGTTCCCATCAGTTGCACAAGTTACAAATAACCACAAGTCACCACAAGATAAGGAAATACCACCAGCTTTCCATCTAGAGCAGGAGGTCTGAGGAATAAGAAGTATCATTTTCATGATTCATTAGAAGGAGATTCATTGTCTTGGTGGCTTTGATAAATTAGGGGGGCAGCTGAGAGAATAAGAGAGCCTTTTAGCCCTGTTCCATCTCCCAGATCCTCTCACTTGGAACCGGGTTGATGTACAAGAGCCAAAAAGATTTCATAAGATGGTTTTGGATCTGTGAGGAAAAGGGCATGGGTTTGACGTTCACACCAGAAAAATTTAGACATTTCACTCATAGATTCCACATACTATTCTTGAGAGAAATACACCACCTAGGAACACACCTAAAAGGCAATAGGAAACAAAACAGGAAGCTTCTTAGCTGATTTTAACTTGACACTCATGTCTGCATTTTAAAGTAATAATTTTCAAAATTTAGTTTCCGCTTAGAATTTTAAAACTTGAAAGGACATTAAGGATTAAAATTCTGAATGGCCTCACTATGACAATTTGGACAGGATGATGCTTCAATGTGAGGGATTATCTTAGTGACTGCAGTATATTTAGCTTGCCTGGTACCCAGTCAATAATGCCAGTGATACATCTCTGGCATTAGGATAACAAAAAACCCTGTCCCCACACATTTCCAGATGCTTCTATGTGGAAGTACTGATGGCACTGAGAACCCTTATTTTATTTTTAGGCAAAAAATGATTAAAGATGTTAATTGTCTTATTCAAATCATAGCTGGCTAGATCAACAAATATTTCATAGTTCTTACCATGTGTCAGTCACTGAGCTAGATGCTGATGATACAAAGATTTGTAAGACATAGACTGCAGAGTCTAGCACAGGAGGCAGACATATAAATAGTTGATTTCACTCTTATACATATGGGCTTGCCTGGTGGCTCAGATGAAGAATTTGCCTGCAATACAGGAGACCTGGGTTTGATCCCTAGGTCAAGTAGATCCCCTGGAGAAGGGAATGGCTACCCACTTCAGTATTCTTGCCTGGAGAATTCCATGGACAGAGGAGCCAGGCAGGCTATAGTCCATGGAGTCACAAAGAGTTGGACATGACTGAACAACTTTCATTATACACACACACACACACACACACACACACTCACACGCATATATTGCCAGTGTGCTGAGACAGATGACATATTAAATTGGAAAAATTTTGCAAAATAGCAAATAGATAAAGTTTGTAGAGCTGGTTGGGTTTTATAACCATGGAGAATGCACACGGTACCTTTTATTTGTATCTTGAATTATATTCATATGCATTTTTCATACATTAATCTAGTAAATGAGTGCCTACTATATGTGCAGTAATGTTCTAAGCATTAGGAATACATTCCCTCATGTAGCTTATATCTGAGTGATCTCTTCTGTTGTGACTATTTCAGTTCTACTCCTAAGAGACTGACAACAGTGGAATATCTCTAAAACTTAGGGTCCTATCAGTAAGTTTAAAAATAAGTATCCTTTCATTTCACTATTCCTTCTAAACCCAGAATATCATCAAGAGGAGGATACCCATCACTTATTGACCCATAAGTAATATAGAAGCAGTTAGAAGTTACAATAAAAAATTTTGAAATTGCTTTTGAAAGTATAAGTTTATGAAAATGTTACATATAAAAAGAAAACAGTATAGTTATGATTACTATAGATTTTATCCATATATTGGTTAAGTTGGTTTGAATATTAGCCTCATTTTATTTATAAGAAACTTTGTTAACTAGTTTTGTTAGCTTCAGTTCTGAGTAGGATCAAATGTTCTTTGATCTTTAATCAGAGAACAAATTGAACTCTTTCAGAGCACATAACTTAGCATTTTTGGTGTGACAAAAGTTAAAGTTAATCAATTATGCAGCATTTTAAAAGTGTTAAAGTTGTGTGTTCTCTGTTTTACAGTAAAATTATTTCTTCTTTATTTCCAAAGAGTTAGTCTCAAAGACACACATTTATTTGACATCTGAACTATAACTGTACTATCCACTGTTGAAAGAAAACTCAGAGAGCTTTACTTGATATTAATATTATGTTATGCAAGAAACAAGCTGTTCTTAACAGGGAAACTTCAAACCCCAAAGTGGTATGAAAATCAGAAGGATGTTACAGGATGACTTCTAAAGTGAAAATGAAGGTGTTTAACCTTTCAAATGATGATGATGATGATGATAATAATTATTACTATAAGGGTTTCCAGGTGGCAGGGGATTGGTTACACGTGATTATCTTATACTATTTTAGGAAGATGACTGAAGTTTCACTTATTATTATCAGAGTCATTTACTACTATGTCTTAGTTATCATTACCATTGCATAATAATATTAATATTACATTTCTAAAAATAGATGATATATTATTACACATGTCAGAATTTATCTCAGAAGCATAATATTAAATAAGCATGACATGAATGAATAAGGATTAAATAATTTTTATGCATAATCTCCATAATGAAACTTGAGGTCACCAAAAAAAAAAAGTCTGGTTAGTTTTTTTAGTAAGCATTATTAAGTTAATAAATTATCCAAAACTCTCATATCTGAGCAGAAAGTCTGGTTAGAAATCTACTTAACACCAAGGTTGATGACTTTTTCAGTCCTATTCTTGTAATTAATGTTATTGGACTCAAGACTTGAATAGTGAATGAGGCAGTAGAGAAAATGAAGACAAAGAGGGAAAAATCCAAGCAGAGTGACTTAGAATCAGACAGACCTGGTTTGAAACTGAGCTCCAATATGTATTAGCTGTATGACCTTAAGAAAGTGATTTCATTTCTTTTGTAGATTTCTTAATCAAATATGGAATGTAACTACTGCAAAAGGTGGTCACAGGGACAAATCAGCTGGTATATATGGAACATAAGCATAAGCTTCTTGTCAGAGAATATTTTTGCACATATGCATATTTAGCAGCAAATCACAATCTTTCTGGAAAAAAGCACATCTGAGGAGAGAGATATAGGAACAAAAGTATACACTTCTGTTTATGAGAAACTTTATTAGGTTAAGGGATTGCACCCTATATAGCTCTTAGTAGAAGTAAGCAAACAGCTCTAGAAATCAAGTGATAAATCACTATAAATTGTCTTAATTTAGTCACTTAAGCCAATGCCATACCTAAATGTTTTGCCCTGAAACATGCATTAGAGCAATGGTTCTTGAACAGTAATGAACATTAAGATAACTTGGATGTATTACAAATAAAAATAAATAGATTACCATGACTAAGCTTCATTTCTGATCATTAAATTAGAAACTACGGGAGACACCCAGGAGTTTATCACTTTCTCAGTAGTACCTAACCTCACCCACTAGCCCTCAAAGAAAAGAAGCAAAAGCATCCCCCAGATATGAGAACTGCTGAGTTTAAGGATCCATAAAGTCTAATACATAAACTTGACCAGATTGTACTAGATTTGGTGCCCTTGGCCACACAGGTTAGGGGTTATGACTACCTCAGCCAGCTCTTTAGTATGGAGTAGCACACTTTCATATATCATTCTGCTTCATTTCTTTTAGAATAATGGAATCTGCCTGCAATGCAGGAGACCCATGTGTGATCTCTGGGTCAGGAAGATCCCCTGGAGAAGAGAATGGCTACCTGCTCCAGTATTCTTGCCTGGAGAATTCCATGGATAGAAGAGCCTGCTGGGCTACAGGCCATGGGGTCACAAAGAGTTGGACACAAGCGAGTGTCTAACAGTTTCACTTTTCACTTATATTTATGGTTAACTTAGCTACAGGGAAAACCATCTGGTTCCTATTCCAGAGTGTGGATGTGAGATACTCTTAAATTCTTGTGTTACTTACATAAAGTTTAGAAGTGGCTCTTTCCACTTATTGGATATTTGATCTTGGCCAAACTACTTAATATTTCTGAGTTTCATAAACTTAGGATATTAATAGTAGCAACTTGATAGGACTGTGTCATAATAATAATTCCTACATAAAATGACTATTTTCTATTACAATTAGGACTTTGAAGTCTCAGATAGGAAAAACTCAAGGAAATAACATTAGTTATATAATGATGATTAACAAAACTTGTTGCTAACTAGACATGCTCTAAACTATAAAATCGTCCCAGTTCTCTCTATGATTCCCTTTCCCTAACTCATGACAACATTCTATGTTCTGTCTTGCTTCTTATTTTACACCAAATTATTATTATCTCTTGTATTATTTAGCCCCCTATTTGTCTTGTCTTTAAACTATTTGAAGGAAGGTAATACATACTCAACTCACGGTGATATCCCCAGTGTCAAGTGCAAGACCTTGAAACAGAAAGTGCTCAATGAAAGTGTCTGTTGATGGGATAAAAACAGTAAAAAAAAAAAAAAAAAAGAATGATAGAAAGGGGAGATAGGAGTTTGTGGTGAGTAGAGTAAAGTGTGTCTGATGCAGAGTAGCCTAGTACTAGAGATGTTTAATCTCTCCCAGCAGTTGAGTTTTGGCCTCTGCAAGTCCCATCTTAGTTATCCAAATTTCAATTCAGTTGCTCAGTCGTGTCCAACTCTTTGTGACCCCATGGACTGCTGCATGCCAGGCCTCCCTGTCCATCACCAACTCCCAGAGTTTACCCAAATTCATGTCCATTGAGTCGGTGATGCCATCCAATCATCTCATCCTCTGTCATCCCCTTCTCCTCCTGCCCTCAATACTTCCCAGCATCAGGGTCTTTTCAAATGAGTCAGCTCTTCGCCTCAGGTGGCCAAAGTATTGTAGTTTCAGCTTCAACATCAATCCTTCCAATGAATACTCAGGACTTATCTCCTTCAGGATGGACTGGTTGGATCTCCTTGCAGTCCATGGGACTCTCAAGAGTCTTCTCCAACACCACAGTTCAAAAGTATCAATTTTTCGGTGCTCAGCTTTCTGTGTAGTCCAACTCTCACATCCACACATGACCACTGGAAAAACAATAGCCTTGACTAGACAGGCCCTTGTTGGCAAAATAATAATCACAAAATTTTAATACATATTTGAAAAGCATTTAAATAATTCAAGTATTTCCAAAAGATACATGTTTGAAGCTAAAATGATGATAATTTAAAATCAAAGATAACTAACATTACTAAATATGGCTAATTATGATAGATTGAACCTGAGGTGTGTAGCCAGGCAGATACACCTATACTTGATATATCACCAGCAACTGAGTGGCGTGAAAGTGTTGTTTAATACAATCAAATGTCTTATTTCAGAGAAGAAAATGACTCAGATAAAATTTGTTTATGAAGCTGGATTATAAAAGTAGGTAGGCTCACTTCTTACAGTGGCCACAGGACTGGAAAATGTCAATCCTCATCCCAATTCCCAAGAGGGGTAGTACAAAAGAATGTGCTAACCATCAGTCACTTGTACTTATCTCCCATACTAGTAAGGTCATGCTTAAAATCTTTCATGCTAGGCTTCAGTATTATGCGAACCATGAACATCCAGATGTCCAAGCTGAGTTTATAAAAAGGAAGAGGAACTAGAAATCAAACTGCCAACATTTGCTGGATTATAGAGAAAGCAAGGGAATTTCAGAAAAGCATTTTTCTCTGTTTCATTGACTATGCTAAAGCCTTTGATGGTGTGTATCAGGACAAACTGTGGAAAATTCCTAGAGAGATGGGAATACCACACCATCTTACCTGTCTCCTGAGAGACCTGTATGCAAGTCCAGAAGCAACAGTTAGAACCCTGTATGGAACAACTGATTTGTTCAAGATCGAGAAAGGAATATGACAGGGCTGTCTGCTGTTACACTGTTTGTTTAATCTATTTGCTGAGCACATTATGAGAAATGCACGGGTGGATGAGCTACAAGCTGGAATCAAGACAGGTGGGAGAAGCATCAACAACCTCAGATATGTGGATGATACCTACATAATGGCAGAAAGTGAAAAGGAACTAAATAGTCTCTTGATGAGGGTGAGAGAGGAGAGGGAAAGAGCCGGCTTAAGACTAAATAGTAAGAAAACTAAGATCATGGCAACTGACTCCATTACTACATGGCAAATAGAAGGGGAAAAGGTGGAAGTAATGACAGGTTTCCTCTTCTTGGGCTCCAAAATCACTGTGAATGGTGACTGCAGCCTTGAAATCAGAAGATGATTGCTCCTTGGCAGGAAAGCGATGGCAAACCTAGACAGTGTGTTGAATAGCAGAGACATTATTCTGCTGACAAAGGTCTGTATAGTCAAGGCTATGATCTTTCCCATGGTCACGTAGAGTTGTGAGAACTGGACCATATAAAAGACAGAATACTAAAGAATTGATGCCTTTGAGTTGTGGTGCTGGAGAAGACAACTGAAAGTCCCTTGGACAGCAAGGAGATCAAATCAGTCAATCTTAAGGGAGATCAACCCTAAATATTTACTGGAAGGACTGATGCTGAAGCTGAAACTCCAGTGTTTTGGTCCTCTGATGAGAACAGTCAATTATTGGAAAAGTTCCAGATGCTGGGAAAGATCAAGGGCAGAAGGAGAAGAGGACATCAGAGGATGAGATGGCTGGATGGCATCACCGATGCAATGAACATGAACTTGGGCAAACTTCGGGAGATGGTGAGGGGCAGGGAGGCCTGGCCTGCTGCGATCCATGGGGTCACAAAGAGTTGGACATAACTTGGCAACTGAACAAAAACAGGCTCACTACTAAGAATTTTAGTTTCTGAAACATCCTTTCACTTTAAATCAGACTACCAAAACAGAAAAGCTGGAAAGTGAAAAAAAGTCTTTGAAAGAAAAAGTATCATTTATTCAGTTATGTTGAAGGTACCATTCTCATTTCTATTTGAAGAAAAAAATATCTTTCATTGAAGTGCCTTTGTGTCACTACAAATCAGAATGGTAGGAGATGCTTCCAGGACTACACAAATATAGAAAGGAGCAATGGTGATAGTGCCAACAAAACCTTCCCATAGATACAAAATATGGTGAAAGGCTATCAACAAGAGGGTGATTGAACAAGAAGAATCAAGGCTTGCTGGGTTTCAAAGGCAGAAGCTGTACCTCTATCTCTGTAGAAGAGTTCTGACAGATAAAATGCAGAACATCTTGAATGCAGTTAGTGAGAATACAAAGCAAAGATTGAGGGATGAGGATGTAGAAATGGGAAACTGAGGAGTGGAATAAATGTTTGTCAGCTGCATATAGCAGGCTAGTGTGAACTTCCCTCATAGTTCAATTGGTAAAAACTCTGCCTGCAGTACAGGAGATCTGGGTTCGATTCCTGGGTTGGGAAGATCCCCTGGAGAAGGAAATGGCAAACCACTCCAGTATTCTTGCCTGGAGAACCGCATGGACAGGGGACCTACAGTCCATGGGATCACAAGAGTCAAACAGACTTAGCAACTACACCGCCCCCCCCCCCCCCATAGCCTCTTAAGAAAGAAGTGAGTGAAGTCACTCAGTTGTCCAAAAAAGAAAGTGGAAACCTATATATATTTTAAATAAGTAAAATAATTTTTATTTATTTATTTATGGCTGCACTAGGTCTTAGCTGCATGTGGGCTTTCTCTAGTTGCAGCAAGCAGAGGCTATCTCTAGTTGTGGTACATGGGCTTCTCATTGTGATATCTTTTCTTGTTGTGGAGCACAGGCTCTGTAGACTGCAGGCTTCAGTAGTTATGGTGCATGGGCTTACTTGCCCCACAGCATGTGGAATATTTCTGGGCCAGTATTGAACTCATATCCACTGCATTGGCAGGCAGATTCTTAACCACTAGACCACTAGGGAAGTCCAGACCACCATACTTTAATAGAACCTCATAGGATATGATTTTATTTTAAAGCTCCTAAAAACAAAATGAATAAAATGCAAAATTGTGCCTTAAAACATGAACACCATATTTTGTTTTATCTCTATGTTTGACTGCAGATTAGAAATAATCTCACTAACTCTTTTTTCTCCTCTCTCCTACCACCTCTGCTACCCACTCCCTCCAATAGAAATAGAATGCCTGAAGTTTGGAGTAAAATTTATTCTAAATAAATTAGATTAGTGGTAAGAAAGGGATTAGAAGCAAATGTTCATGGGGCAGGAACATGCAGTTGAGTGGTTTCTTGGATGGTAGCTTCTACTTTTCTTCAATGCAAGGAGCAGAATTATGAAGTTGTTTGTTTTTTTATTAGTTTATTTATTTTACTCACTAGTTTGTTTATTTTTGCTTTTATTTCCATTACTCTGGGAAGTGGGTCATAGAGGATCCTGCTATGATTTACATCAGAGAGTGTTTTGCCTATGTTTTCCTCTAGGAGTTTTATAGTTTCTGGTCTTACATTTAGATCTTTGATCCATTTTGAGTTTATTTTTGTGTATGGTGTTAGAAAGTGTTCTAGTTTTGTTGTTTTACAAGTGGTTGGCCAGTTTTCCCAACACCACTCGTTAAAGAGATTATCTTTTCTCCATTGTATATTCTTGCCTCCTTTGTCAAAGATAAGGTGTCCATAGGTGTGTGGATTTATCTCTGGGTTTTCTATTTTGTTTCCTTGATCTATGTTTCTGTCTTTGTGTCAGTACCATACTGTCTTGATGATTGTTGCTTTGTAGTATAGCCTGAAGTCAGGCAGGTTGATTCCTCCAGTTCCATTCTTCTTTCTCAAGATTGCTTTGGCTATTCGAGGTTTTTTGTATCTCCATACAAATTGTGAAACTCTTTGTTCTAGTTCTGTGAAAAATACCGTTGGTAGCTTGATAGGGATTGCATTGAATCTATAGCTTGTGTTGGGTAGTATACTCATTTTCACTATATTGATTCTTCTGATTCATGAACATGGTATATTTCTCCATCTATTTGTATCCTCTTTGATTTCTCTCACCAGTGTTTTATAGTTTTCTTTATATAGGTCTTTTGTTTCTTTAGGTAGATTTATTCCTAAGTATTTTATTCTTTTCGCTGCAATGGAGAATGGAATTGTTTCCTTAATTTTTCTTTCTGTTTTCTCATTGTTAGTTTATAGGAATGCAAGGGATTTCTGTGTGTTAATTTTATATCCTGCAACTTTACTATATTCATTGATTGGCTCTAGTAATTTTCTGGTAGAGTCTTTAGGGTTTTCTATGTAGAGGATTATGTCATCTGCAAACAGTGAGGGTTTTACTTCTTCTTTTCCAATCTGGATTCCTTTTATTTCTTTTTCTGCTCTGATTGCTGTGGCTAAAACTTCCAAAGCTATGTTGAATTGTAGTCATGAGAGTGGGCACCCTTGTCTTGTTCCTGACTTTAGGGGAAATGCTTTCAATTTTTCACCATTGAGGATAATGTTTGCTGTGGCTTTATCATATATGACTTTTATTATGTTGAGGTATGTTCCTACTATGCCTACTTTCCGGAGGGGTTTTATCATAAATGGATGTTGAATTTTGTCAAAGGCTTTCTCGGCATCTATTGAGATAATCACATGGTTTTTTATCTTTCAATTTGTTGATGTGGTGTATCACGTTGATTGACTTGCATGTATTGAAGAATTCTGCATCCCTGGGATAAAGCCCAGTTGTTCAAGATGTATGATCTTTTTAATATGTTGTTGGATTCTGTTGGCTAGAATTTTGCTAATGATTTTTTGCATCTATGTTCATCAGTGATATTGACCTGTAGTTTTCTTCTTTGTGTTGCATCTTTGTCTGGTTTTGGTATTAGGGTGATGGTGGCCTCATAGAATGAGTTTGGAAGTTTACCTTCCTCTGCAATTTTCTGGAAGAGTTTGAGTAAGATAGGTGTTAACTCTTCTCTAAATTTATGGTAGAATTCAGCTGTGAAGCCATCTGGTTCTGGGTTTTTGTTTGTTAGAAGATTTCTGATTAGAGTTTCGATTTCTGTGTTTGTAATGGGTCTGTTAAGATTTTCTATTTCTTCCTGGTTCAGTTTTGGAAAGTCATACTTTTCTAAGAATTTGTCCATTTCTTCCAAGTTGTCCATTTTATTGGCATATAGTTGCTGATAGTACTCACTTATGATCCTTTGTATTTCTGTGTTGTCTGTTGTGATTTCTCCATTTTCATTTCTAATTTTGTTGATTTGATTCTTTTCCCCCACCGCCGCTTTTTTTTTTTTTTTTTTTTGAGTCTGGCTAATGGTTTGTCTATTTTATTTATCTTCTCAAAGAACCAGCTTTCAGCTTTGTTGATTTTGGCTATGGTCTCCTTTGTTTCTTTTGCATTTATCTGTGCCCTAATTTTTATGATTTCTTTCGTTCTACTAACCCTGGGGTGCTTCATTTCTTCTTTTCTAGTTGGTTTAGATGTAGAGTTAGGTTATTTGTTTGATTTCTCTCCTGTTTCTTGAGGTAGACTTGTACAGCTCTGAACCTTCCCCTTAGCACTGCTTTTACTGAATCCCATAGGTTTTGGGTTGTTGTGTTTTCATTTTCATTCCTTTCTATGCATATTTTGATATCTTTTTTAATTTCTTCTGTGATTTGTTGGTTATTCAGAAGTGTGTTGTTTAGCCTCCATATGTTTGTATTTTTAATAGCTTTTTTCCTGTTCAGTTCAGTTTAGTTCAGTCGCTCAGTTGTGTCTGACTCTTTGAGACCCCATGAACAGCACCACACCAGGCCTCCCTGTCCATCACCAACTCCCGGAGTTCATCCAAACCCATGTCCATCGAGTCAGTGATGCCATCCAACCATCTCATCCTCTGTTGTTCCCTTCTCCTCCTCCCTTCAATCTTTCCCAGCATCAAGGTCTTTTCAAATGAGTGAGCTCTTCACATAAGGTGGCCAAAGTATTGGAGTTTCAGCTTCGACATCAGTCCTTCCAATGAACACCCAGGACTGATCTCCTTTAGGGTGGGCTGTAGTTGATATCTAATCTTAGCACATTGTGATCAGAAAAGATGCTTGAGATGATTTCAATTTTTTTGAATTTGAAGTCTTCCAAGGCTAGATTTATGGCCCACGATGTGATATATCCTAGAGAAGGTTCCATGAGCAACTGAGAAAAAGGTGAAATTCATTGTTTTAATGTGAAATGTCCTATAGATATAAATTAGATCTAACTGGTCCATTGTATCATTTAAAGTTTGTGTTTCTTTCCTTGCTAATTTTCTGTTTAGTTGATCTATCCATAGGTGTGAGTGGGGTATTAAAGTCTCCCACTATTATTGTGTTACTGTTAATTTACTGTTTCATACTTGTTAGCATTTGCCTCACATATTTCTCCTAAGTTGGGTGCATGTATATTCATAATTGTTATATCTTCTTCTTGGATTGATCCTTTGATCATTATGTAGTGTCCTTCTTTGTCTCTTTCATGGCCTTTATTTCAAAATCTATTT
The DNA here is from genome assembly GCF_963930625.1 of Muntiacus reevesi. Taxonomy (NCBI): domain Eukaryota; kingdom Metazoa; phylum Chordata; class Mammalia; order Artiodactyla; family Cervidae; genus Muntiacus; species Muntiacus reevesi. The sequence goes on along the minus strand of NC_089253.1, from coordinate 84,967,171 downwards.
TATCTGATATGAGTATTGCTACTCCTGCTTTCTTTTGGTCTCCATTTGCATGAAATATCTTTTTCCAGCCCTCCACTTTCAGTCTGTATGTGTTCCTAGGTTTGAGGTGTGTCTCTTGTAGACACCATATATAGGGATCTTATTTTTGTATCCAGTCAGCCAGTCTTTGTCTTTTGGTTGGGCATTCAACACATTTACATTTAAGGTAATTATTGATTATTATGGTCCCATTGCCACTTACCTTGTTGTTTTGGGCTTGAGTTTATAAACCTTTCTGTGTTTCCTGCCTAGAGAAGATTCTTTAGCATTTGTTGATGAGCTGGTTTGGTGGTGCTGAATTCTCTGAATTTTTGCTTTTCTGTAAAGCTTTTGATTTCTCCTTCATATTTGAATGAGATCCTTGCTGGGTACAGTAATCTGGATTGTAGGTTTTTCTCTTTCATCACTTTAAGTATGTCATTCCCTTCTCGCTTGAAGAGTTTCTATTGAAAGATCAGCTGTTATCCTTACGGGAATCCCCTTGTGTATTATTTGTTGCTTTTCCCTTGCTTCTTTTAATATTTGTTCTTTGTGTTTGATCTTTGTTAATTTGATTAATATGTATCTTGGGGTGTTTCGCCTTGAGTTTATCCTATTTGGGACTCTCTGGGTTTCTCGGACTTCGTTGGCTATTTCCTTCCCTATTTTAGGGAAGTTTTCAACTATTATCTCAAGTGTTTTCTCATGCCCTTTATTTTTGTCTTCTTCTGGGACTCCTATGATTCAAATGTTGGGGCGTTTAACATTGTCCCAGAGGTCTCTGAGGTTGTCCTCATTTCTTTTAATTCTTTTTTCTTTTTTCCTCTCTGCTTCATTTATTTCCACCATTCTATCTTCCACCTCACTTATCCTATCTTTTGCCTCAGTTATTCTATGGTTGGCTCCCTCCAGAGTGCTTTTGATCTCAGTTATTGCATCATCCATTATTGATTGATTCTTTTTTATTTCTTCTAGGTCCTTGTTAAACTTTTCTTGCATTTTCTCAATCCTTGTCTCTAGACTATTTATCTGTAACTCCATTTTGTTTTTGAAATTTTGGATCATTTTTACTATCATTATTCTGAATTCTTTTTTAGGTAGACTCCCTATCTCCTCCTCTTTGGTTTGGTTTGGTGGGCATTTATCATGTTCCTTTACCTACTGAATATTCTCTGCCTTTTCATCTTGTTTAGGTTGCTGTTTGGGGGCAGCCTTTCTGAATGCCGGAAGTCTGTGGCTCCTCTTTATTGTGGAGGTTCCTCCCTGTGGGTGTCCCTGTGGGTGGGTGGGGCGAGTAGCTTGTCAAGGTTTCCTGGTTAGGGAAGCTTGCATCAGTGTTCTGGTGGGTGGAGCTGGATCTCTTCTCTCTGGAGTGCAATGAAGTGTCCAGTAGTGAGTTTTGAGATGTCTGTGGGTTTGGTGTGACTTTTGACCACCTGTATTTTTGTGCTTAGGGTTATGTTCCTGTGTTGTTGGAGAGTTAAGGTTGATATGTCTTGCTCTGAAACTTGTTGGCTCTTGGGTGGAACTTGGTTTCAGTGTACATATGGAGGCTTTAGGATGAGCTCTTGTGGATTAATATTCTCTGGAGTCAAGAGTTTTCCAGTGTTCTCAAATTTTGGATTTAAGCCTCCTGCCTTTGGCTTTCAGTATTATTCTTACAGTAGCCTCAAGACTTTTACCTCCATACAGCACCGATGATAAAACATCTAGGTTAATGGTGAAAAGATTCTCCACAGTGGGGGACACCCAGAGAGGTTCACAGAGTTACATGGAGAAGAAAGAGGGAAGAGGGAGATAGAGGTGACCAGGAGGAGAAGAGGGGGAATCTAAAGGGGCGAGAGCAATCTAGCCAGTAATCAAGTCCCTATTTGCTCTCCATTGTCTGGAACATTTAGAGAGGTTCACGGAGTTCCACAGAGATGAGAAGAGGGAGGAAGGTGATAGAGACGACCAGGAGGAGAGGAGGGGGAGTCTAAAGGAGAGAGACCAATCTAGCTTGTGATCAGTTCCCTAAATGTTCTGCACAGTCCAGAACACCCAAAAAGATTCACAGAGTTAAGTAGAGAAGAGAATAGGGAGGGAGGAGATAGAGATGACCTGGGGGAGAAAAAGGAGGGTCAAAAGGGGAGTGAGCAATCAAGCTAGTAATCACACTCCTAAGTAAAAATGGGTACTGAAGATTGGATTCTTAAAGGTACAGAATTGATAACAAATACCATAAAGCAAAGATTAAAAATCTAGAGTAGAGGTTAGACTCTCAAAAATACAATATTAAAAAACCAAAATTGCTAAAGTTATTAGAATATATATATATATATATATGAAATGTTTCAAAAATAGGGTCTTTTTTTTTGCAAGGTAATAGTATGTTTTAAAAATGAAAATAAAGGAGAAATAAAGAACGTAAACAATTTTACAAATTAAAAAATGATAACAGTAAAATATATCTAGGAATTTCTCTGGAGCTGTTGAGGGCAGTGTGGGGTCAGTTCAGTTTCAGATTGTTCCTTGTTCCAGCTTATACTTCTTCTCAAGGTCTATAGGTCCCTTCCAATGTAGCCAATGCTAACTACAGGGTTTTAATCTGTTGCACCTGTCACTTCCATAGCAGTTTCCTCCTCTTTGTTTATTTTGGCTTCCTCTGTTTGCAAGTCTCTTCAGTATCTAACTTCTGCCCTGACACAAAGGGTGAAGGTGGTCATTTATTTAGGCTCACTTGTTCAGTTGTGCTGCAGGGAGGGAGGAAAACTGCAAACAAATATCTCTGGTGTGTGTGGGGAGTGCTCGCAGTACCTGGGCCACAGTGGGTTTGCCCCTGTTCATGGTGTGTGTGCTTTCCCAGTCTACACTGCTCAGGCTCCAGGTTGCTCTGCAGGGGAACTCTCTAAAGCCGGCCCTGGGTTGCATGCACTTTCCAGGTCTAAGCCACTCAGGTTCAGGTTCTTGGGTACTCTATAAAGGCACAGACTCAGTTGGGCCTGCTTTTTGTGCCCTTCCCAGGTCAGGCAGCTCAGGCGACCAGGTGCTTGGTGAGTGCACACTCCCCATGTGGGGCAGTGTGTCTTTTCACCTCCCTGGTCCCAGCCACTCGGTTTCCTGGGTACACAAGGAGTGCTGTCTCAGGTGTTGCCCTGTGTCTCCTCTGGGGAGCTGATCTCTGGCTGTGAGCCTCCTGGTGGATATCAACCATCCAGGATCCCAGGAAGACTTGGTTAACAACTAGGAGCCTGCTCGCCCCTCGCCTTCTGGTCCTGGCTGTCGCCTGCCTACCTCTCTGCCTTTGGTGGGGGATGGGCCAGTCCACAGCCAGCTGGCTCTCCTCTGGTGTTTGCTCAGTCCTTTGTTCTGTGAGTGGGTCCAGCAGTGCCTTAGGTTAGAGCTTTTTGCAGGAAAGTTCTCTCTCTCTGGCTATCCCACAGTTTGGGTTGCTATCTCATGTTAGCTCCCTCAGATTGTCCTCAGAACATTCAGGCCCAGTCCTTACCCTAAGTAATGCAGCCCATGCCTCCCTGTTTAGCCCTCACTTTCTGGTGGCAGACGTGAGTGTCTGGGCTACTTCTCCTCTGGGAGTTGCGGTTAGGCCCATAGTCTGTGGGTTTTATTTATTTATTCTTTCCTCCCGGTTTTGTTGCCCTCTGAGATTCCAAAACCCCCAACAGACCTGCCGGTGAGATGGTTTCCTGGTGTTTGGAAACTTCTCCTCTTTTATGACTACCTCCCCAGGATGGGTTTCCATCCTTAACTCTTTTGTCTCTCTTTTTATTTTTTATGTTTTGTCCTACCTCCTTTCAAAGACAATGGGCTGCCTTTCTGGGTGTCTGGTTTCCTCCGCCAGCATTCACAAGTTGTTTTGTGGTATTTGCTCAGTGTTCAAATGATCTTTCAATGAATTTTTGGGGGAGAAAGTGGTCTCCTCGTCCTATTCCTCCACCATTTTCTGAATAAAGATTCTAATGAAAAACCTGATGAGTTCACAAAGGTTTACAAAAGGACTGAATGAACTGGTGAATATGCTTATAACTTTTATGGTTTCTATCTGAAAAATTACTGATCTGAATCTGGGTTTTCCAGGTGTAAGGAAAAAAAAAAAAACAAAACAACACCTTCCCCTCAAACTAATTATGACAGTAAATTGGTAAAATTATATTTTATAAACAAATTGAAACATTTATCTTTTCTCTCTATCTGAACCCTCCAGAGATTGGAAGCTCTTAGTTTCCAGTAACCTTATCAGATAAGGTAGGAAGGTTATCTCGCCTTGAGAAGACAGGAATTTTCTTAGATCTTTTAGGCAACATCTGTGATAAGCCTGTGGGATGATTTTCCTAGCCCTGAAAAGTTTTATTTTAAAATTTCAGTCTGAGACTCTATAAAAGTCTCAGCAAAGCAAAAAAGTCTATGATCAATTATGGTTCTATAATTCATCAGGCCAAGTTTATTGAGACCAGACCTATATTGCAAACAGGTCTTAATTTGGTTATATTAGGTAAAATTGACAGTGATTTTAGGGAGAAAGAGATGTTTCAATGAATGTTAAATACCAGTTTGTTAAGGGAGGTCTGTGTCTACTAAGACTCATTTCCCAGATAGTTCTTTGCTGTTAGGGTATATTAATGTAAAATTTAATTGAATTATTAAAGGACACTCGAGGGTTGTTTCTGAAGCTTATCTCAGTAATCTTCCTTTGGATGAAGGTCAAATGCCTCACACATGACCTTAAATCAAGATTGGAGGAAGACAAAATTTAAGGAACTGTCTCCAACCTGAGTGGAAGGATCTTTCTATCAGGTACTCTTAACTTGCTCATGCCCAGTGAAATTGAAGGAAAATTGACTCTTAGGTTAACTCCTACTTCCAAAGGCTTCTAAGCTGGACTGGTCCATAGAGAGGTCTGTTGACCTCAAACTCACCTTAAAACAATGCTCGAAGAGAGGAAACTACTCTACACTAGGATGAGAAGAAGATAACATCAGAAGTAGATGGTTTGCCCAAGATGCTGATCTGACTTTTATGATCATTTGTAATGTTTTCTTGATTCCTTGGACCTATGCCTATTAGTCACATGTTTTCTATCGTGGCCATGATTCTATGCTAGTTTAAAACTCAATCCAATTGTTGCATTGTGGCCAATTACCTGTGCCTAGTACTTCTGGGTTACCTGTTCTATAGGTGGATTTCTGTTCTCTAGGGCTCTGATTGGTTACTTCCTAGGAAATTTATTTTAGATGAGTGTTCAGTCCTGTTCTGTCTATTCATGATATTGCTAGATGGGATCCTCTCACCTGGCCAATTAATAATACCTGCTCTGATTCTGGTCATAGATTTAAGTTTTCTCTTAGGGTCACTTAAACTCAGTCAGAGTGATGAGCTAAGACTCAATAAAAAATTAACTTCTCATCTATTAAAAGGAAAACTCCCTCAATTATGGGGTGGATCATGGTTAAGTCCAGGCTATGGTCATTTAAGTTTAAAGTCTCCTCTATGATCAAGCTGGTAATTGTGATAAAAGGTTGTGTGCTTTATGAACTATGCCTATCATTACCCTTAGAGAGAATGATTGGTATGGAACTCAGTGGATTTGTGGCACTAATTTATGGTCTTCACATCTACAGGGATGGATACGAAAGTATAGCCATGAATTTAAGGTCATACATGTTAACAAATTAGAGTTAACCCTAACCAGTCTACCATTGATATGCTCCCAGTGGGTCAAAGATCTGTATTCTACTGGTATGACCACTTAGCAGCTTGTGTGTGTGTGTGTGTGTGTGTGTGTGTGTGTGTGTGTATGTGTATGTGCCTTCAATGGGGTTGGAGGATGTAACTGACCATATTGAAGCCTTAACAACTTTCATAAGATTTAAATGATAGTAACTGGGCTATTAGCCTATTGAATTCTGTCTCTATGATGAGAAAAGCAGTGCTACAGAACTGCAAGGCCCTTGACACCTTACAGCATCTCAGGGAGATATCTGTGCTGTAATTCAAACTGAATGCTATATTTTCATATCTGATAAATACTTTAATGTAACATATTTGAGCCACATGAAAAATCTGGTTTCTGCTTTAAGTGACTCATTCCCTAGTCTTGACAATCTTTAAAAAAAAAAAACAAAAAACTGGTGTGGCAGGCTCATGGCTTAAATATTTACTTTTAATTCCACTAATGTTATTAACTATACCATTTGTGTTTTTCTTGTTTCACAAGATTATTATTTCTTGTATTACCAAGTATATGACTGAGCCTCCAATGGCAATGATAACTAGATTTGAAGCAGCTGATCAAATGTATAGCTCGATATATGATCAATGATTGTAATAGTGTAACTCAAAGTATGAAAAGATGCAACGAGAGGGAATACTTTCCTGGACCATAACTAGAAGACAGGTGTCCAGAGATCTTTGACTATTAAGACCTAGGCCAGTAAAATCATATTGAGTGTCTTATCAACAAAAACCTTCTTCAGAACTGGGAACGAGCCTTTCCAGCAATGAGGGACAAAATGGTCATGAAATGCTCCCGAAGCATGGTCAGATTTATGATCACAAGGGGGCCATGTCAACTACAAATTGACACTTACCAAGAGCATTGTCGATGACTGAAAAACAGTCATCTGCCATCTGCCTCAATGGAGATTGAACCCCATGCTGCTATAGCTGTTGACCTTCAATAATCCCTGAGGGAGTTCAGGGTGGAGCGAGGTACTCTGTGCTCCAAGGAATCTGGTGGGACAGGTCTTTAGATAGTTGGATGTTTTTAGGATCAGATTTTTTTATCTCAATCCTTGCATCTCCTCATATCTAGAGAAGCACTAAATCCCTTCATGGTGACATCAGATCCTCATGACTAATAAAGTAACCTTTTGTAAATTGAGTGCTTCATGGTATTGAACTCCCCCTTCACCTTATATATTGACTTTCCTCCACTGCCACTTTGTAGCAGTCTCTCAGAGCTATCTGAGATGCTGCCTTCTGGACTGCAGTCCTCATTTTGCCCCAATTAAAACTTAACTCACAACTCTCAAGTTGTGCATCTTTTTTTAGTCAACAATTTCTATGACTAAAGTTGAGCATGGTGATCTTTTATTGAACTCTTTAAGTAAATTCTTCCCAAGAGTCAAACATTTTATATGAATTATATGATTTTTATCCGCAGCCTCTGAAGATAAGTAATTTTTTATTGTCTTTTTATAGACAAAGAAACAAAAGCACAAAGACAGAGTAAGTTGCCCAAGGACACATAAGTAGTACATGAAGTCCAAGTTTAAGCCCAGATTTCCTGACTCTAACACACCCAACTCTTGACTAATAAGCTCCATGCTTCTAATCTTAACACATGAGCTCATCACACTTTGTTGTCATACAAAGATCCTGATTATCAAAAACCTTTTACATCTAGGATATATTCCTATTTAAGCATTTTTAAATTAAACTTTAGGTTTATTACTTTTCATAATTAAGAGTTAACCTCAAACTGAGCCAGCCTTAGATATTTGGAGAAGTAGTAAGCCTGGAGCATCAAAAGAACACTCAGCTTCTCTGCCAAAACCAAGCCTAGGCACACTCCCTGCAAGCCTTTCATTTGTCACTGAGTTAATATTTGTCAAATGCCATCTGTCAAGCGGGCTTCCCAGGTGGTGCAGTGGTAAAGTATCTGCCTGCCAATGCACGAGACACAAGAGATGCGGGTTCCATCTCTGGGTCAGGAAGGTCCCCTGGAGTAGGAAATGGCAACCCACTAGAGTATTCTTACCTGAAAAATTCCATGGACAGAGGAGCCTGGTGGGCCACAAAGAGTTGGATACAACTAAGCTACTGAGCATACACACACAAGCACACAGTCAGATGGACCAACATGTGTGAAGGGAGGGATGTCATAATAAGCTGGCCTATTTAAGAAACAAATCAATTATACTCCAATAAAGATGAATTTAAAATACTGATCCCACATGCCATAACTACTGAAACTCCACAACAAGAGAAGCCACAATGAGAAGCCTGAAACACCACAACTAAAGAGTAGCTCCCACTCGCCGCAACTAGAGAAAAACCCAAGCACAAACAAAGACCCAATATAGCCAAAAACAAATAAATAAAATTATATTAAAAAATACAGCCAGGGTTGATGGTACACAGCGTGTGCAGGGGGAGTGACACAGGATGATACTAGAATTATTGACAGGGGTGAAGGCTGTGTCAAAAACTGTGGATTTTATTTAAAATTCAATGAGAAGTCATTGAAGAGTTTTAGTCAGAAGAAGGACACCTAATTTGAGGTTTTAAAAAAGATGGCTTTGGTTACTTTGTCAAGAAAGGATTGGAGATGAGAGTATGGAAGCACAAGGGCCAAGAAAGAAGTGGAGGTAATAAACTGTTGTGACTCAGGAGACAGAGAATGCATGCCAAACTAGAACGTACAACACAAGCCAAGGTCAAATATTCACCAGTTCATTTAGATACACGTGTTCCAGAAGACCACTGATTAACTGATCTAACAATAGCTACACAGGCTCAAGCTTTCTCCAAACCAGCATCTCCTGCCAAATTCACAAATTATGACCAACACCTTGCTTTCTAAATTCTGCCTTAAAACTTAACTTTGATAATTCCAATCCTGGAAATGTGTAAGTACCTTTCCCAACACCCTTTCCCCACCCCCATGTTAAGACACTGAAATTCCATCTGCAGGTAGCTTCCCTCTGGTCTTTGTTGATGGCAGCCTTGACAGTAATGCTACCAGAGAAAATAGAAAGAAGTGGGTTGACTCAATGTGGACATAAACTCCTTAGGTCTTGAAGCTGAATATAAGGGTCAGAGAAGCAAGGTAATAAAGATTAGTCCCAAGTTTCTGCTATTTCAACGCCAAGGAAATAAATAAATCCTGAGGAACTAATATAATATTTAAGAGCAGAAACTCTGGACCTAGTGGGACAGAAATTGACTCCTTACTCTGTGACCCACTTGTAATTTTGCAAAAATTGTTTGCCTAGTACAAGCCTCAATTTCTTTATGTGTAAAATGGGTGAACACAAATAGAAACTCTCTCCTAAATTTATTAGGATTAAATTAGAAAACTATTATAAAGTACTTGGCACCATTCTTAGCATATGTTCAAAAATAAACGTTACTTACTATACTGAAGATTATTCACAAGCATAAATTCTAATATGCAAAACATTTAGTTTAATACAGTACCTGCAGTTTTTCTATGACAACTTAATTTTTTCACAAGCTCCTTTTCTGCCTGGTAACAGAAACGTATGCTCAGTTAATTCAGTTTGCCCCAGCTCCTGCCTGCAGGTAGGATCCTGAGGGCCTCACCAAGTCAGCAGGGGATGTGGAAGGGTGATGCAGCTGACCCTCAGCCACCATCATTACAATGACCTCTCTGAGACTGTCTCACATCTGTTAGGTGTTCAGTCATTCATCCTGTTGGGGAGGGGAAAAAAAATGCTTCCTCTGCCCTTTAGATTTTTTTATTTTTATTTGACTGCTCTAATAATTAAATTGACGTGAAACAGATTCAAAGGACAAACTAACATTTTAATTTCATGTGTACAGGAATTCATAGAAATGTGAAACTCAAATGACCAAAGCAGAGAGCCTGTATAAGTTTTACACAAAGAAACAATGAATTTGTGAAGAACTGACAAGACAAAAAAAAACTTGGACTTGGGTGCTAGTTATTGAAGAAACTAAGCAGAGACACACAGCCTTCACAGCCCTGAATTCCTGTCTCTGGCAAAAGGATGTCTCTCTACCTCCTAATGCATGGAAGATGACTTTCACATGGGAGATTTATTTTTTGCTTACAGAAGGACAGAGAGGAGGGTCAGAGCGTCCTTCTGCACCAGCTGTTTCTCAAGTATATTTAATTCAAAATCACCAGTATGCCAAAGTGAAATGTTTGGGGGGGGTGGCCTGCCCTGAACCCCATCTACCCATTAGGTCACCATCGCACCCTCTCCACTCCCATGTCAAGATCTTCTGACACTCAGCTCTCTCTGCCACTCATGACTCTCTGACACTTGATAAAGAATCAATTTCTTCTGCCAACCACCAACTGTAGGAAATTAGGTGGGGATGCCTAAAGCGCTTTGTCTTTTATGCTCTAATGTTCCCACTCCTTGCTGGGACAGGGAAGCTCTAGGGTCTTACCAGCTTCCATGTGCTTTCCTGAGTCTCTAAGGATGGGCAGGAGGCTTGGGTTCTCTGCCACAGATCTGCAGATCCCTGGACAGCATGTCTCCCTCTCTCCCTTCAAGGGAATTGAAGGGAAGGGTGGCTGAAACCAAGGGTCCCAGTTCTCTCTCCTCCACTGAGGACACAAGCTCACTTGGCCTGAGGGATGAGACAAAATTATGTCCTTTCATATCTTTTATGTTCAGAGCTCACAATTTAATTCTTTTTAAATATATTTTCTTTTTGAAATTTAATTGAAATATTTTATTTTATTTTATTTATTTTTTTTTTTAAATATTATTTTATTAGTTGGAGGCCAATCACTTTACAACATTTCAGTGGGTTTTGTCATACATTGACATGAATCAGCCATATAGTTACACGTATTCCCCTTAAATATATTTTTATATGGACCTTTTTTTTTTTTTTTTTTTTTTGATGTGGTCTTTTTGTTGTAATTGAATTTGTTACAATATTGCTTCTGTTTTGTATTTGAGGATTTTTTTTTTTTTTTTTTTTTTTTTACCATGAGGCATGTGGGATCTTACTCCTCATCACACTCTCACTCCCTGCATTGGAAGACAAAGTCTTAACCACTGGACCACCAGGGAAGTCTCTCACAATTTAGTTCTTCTGTTTCTTGTGTTCTATTCTGCCATGCTTTTGCTGAGGGCCCTAAGTCGTAGGTGCTATTTGAAGGAAGGAAAAGGTCATAAGGTTCAAGAGATACTGAGAACAATAGTTGTTAATATATCAAAATGTGTATTACCCTATTATACAGCTACTATCATTGTTCATATTTATGTGAATTCATTGATTTAAGGAGGGCTTATAAAGTTGTGACTAAGCAACTTAGGCTCTAGAGCCAAAAGGCTTGGGTTCAAAATCTCAGTTAACTATGCCTTTGGGTGTTTTTAGTGCCTCAATTTTCTTATTTGTGTCATGGAGATGATCGTGGTACCTTCCTCACAGCACTGTTTCATGTGTTGAATGAAATAACAAAGGTACAGTGGTCAGCACTGTGCACACAGTAAATACAGTATGTTAGTCATTCTGTCGTGTCCACCTCTTTGCGACCGCATGGACTATATAGCCCACCAGGCTTCTCTGTCCATAGAATTCTCCATACAAGTATAAGTGGAGACATGCTTTCTTATGCTTTAGAAACTGAGATCTAATTGGCAATTGAGGGATCAGTTTACAATATGCTTTTTATCTTTTATAACAAAAATGACCATGAGATAGTAAATGTGAAAGTGACTTTTTATCTCAAATTGTAAAATAAAAACTCTGAAACCTGATATGTATGAGTATAGACCTGTTAAGTATGACCTGATTTATCTGCCTTATAAATACTATCTTCCCTTGACTTTTCCTTCCCTATAAATTCAGTTTGATATAGCAACTGAGTTATATGGGTAGAGAGTTCTGTGGCTCCAATGCAAGCACAGTCTTCAAAAAAACCTCAAAATGCCTCACTTGATTTAACTCTTTTCAGACCCTACAGAGAACCCAAAACCAGCTTCTAAATCCATCTCCTGGTGAATGGGTCAGAATGGACTCTCAGAGTTGGGAGCATAGAGATTTGTTTTCTTTGGATTTTCAGTTCACATTACTACTGAGTGTATACGGTGTGTCCAGTGCTAAGTGCTGGGGATGTAGGAGCAAAACAAACCGAGAGGAATCCTCACACTGATGAAGCTTATGCTGTAGTAGAACATGGGAAAACACACAGTAAACAAAATAAATGAATACAAATACAGACCATGTTGGCTGATGGGGAGTATTGCAAGAAAAAATTATGTAGGGAAGGGGGAGAAATGTGAGTGAGAGTGAACTGTTTTATGTGGCTTCTTTTGCTCTGCACATGCCTAGGATGTAAAACCAGAAAAGGACATCTCAATACTTGATGCACCACAGCAGGGCTCATTTGCTTTTTCCCGATGACAGAAGATCATGGTTAAGAGAACTACTCTTTTTGGAGCTGTTCTGATGAGTAATTTGAGTCTACCTGCTTGAGAGAAACAGTGACATGGGAAAGACTGTGGACATTCTGGGATGGAGGTGTCGACTACATGGGTTGGTAACTTCCTCTTATTATTCAGGTTGTTTATCTTAAGAGGTGCAAGACAACTTGGCAGTCATACCACTGGGAGGGAGAATGGGGTGGGGGGCACTCCCCTTGCAAAGTCACCTGCCAGTTCAGCAAACAACCACCCTCTATTCCAGGCTCTGTGCTGTCCCTGAGAACACTCTACCCATATAACTCAGTTGCTATGTCAAACTGAATTTATAGGGAAGAAAGTGAAAGGAAGATAGTAATTGTCGGGCAGATAAATCAGAGCGTACTCTTTAATAGGTTTATACTCATACGTACCAGGGATTTTATTTTATGATTTGAAATAAAAAATCTCTTTCACATTTATGATCTCATGGTCATTTTTGTTATAAAAGATATAAAGCATATTGTAAACTGATCCCTCAATTGCCAGTTAAACCTGTTTCTTATATCATAAGGTTGGTTTTATATTATTTACCTTTACACTGTGCTTTGCTCTCTCAGCAATCCAGTGACCTTCCCCTCCTTACCACTTTAGCTTTTACCCCCATAGCAACATTCTGGATCTTGCAATCACCAGGAATTACCTGAGGAAACCTAGGGTAATTCGGAGAGTACCTACACTGAACACTTGTAGAGTACTGCATAATATCACATATTATATCCAGTATAAACATGGGCTTCCCAGGTGGCTCAGTGGTAAAGAATTGGCCTGCTAATGCTGGACATGCAGGAGGCAAGGGTTTAACCCCTGGGTTGGGAAGATGATCTTCCTAGAGTAGGAAATGGCAACTCCAGTATTCTTGCCTGGAAAATTCCATGGAAAGAGGAGCTTTGCAGGCTACAATCCACGATGTCATGGAATCAGACAAGACTTAGCACACATACCTATAAACACAAGCAATCCTTCTTTGGGATCTCAAATCTTTCCAGAACCCTGACACCTTCTGTATTAGCTTGTTAGGGCTGCCATAACAAAGTACCCCAAATGAGTGGTGTAAGCAACAGAAACTGACTTTCTCATACTTCTAGAAGCTACAAGTCTCAGATGAAAGTATTGGTAGGTTAGATTTCTTCTAAAACCTCTCTCTACTGGATTAGTCAGTCTCTTTACTGGATTAGTCTGTCTCTTTACTGGATTAGTCTATTATTCTCCAGAATAGAACCAATAGGATATATGTATATTTGTGTGTGCATGGTAAGTTGCTTCAGACATGTATGACTCTTTGTGATCCTATGGTCTGTAGCCCACCAGGCTGCTCTGTCAATGGGATTCTCCAGGCAAGAATACTGGAGTGGTTGCCGTGCCCTCCTCTACAGGATCTTCCTGACCCAGGAATCCAACGGATGTCTCTTATGTCTCCTCCATTGGCAGGTGAGTTCTTTAACACTAGCGCCACCTGGGAAGCATGTAGGTCTGTACACAGGAGATTTACTGTAGGAATTGATTCACATGAACATAAGGGCTTTGAAAAGCGCCACTGTGCTTACTGCAAGCTGGAAAATCAGGACCACAAGTGGAGTAATTCAGTTTGAGTCCAAAGGCTTGAGAACCAAGAGATCCAGCATTGGAGGGCAGGAGGATCTGGATACCCTAGCTCAAAAAAATAGAGTGAATTCACCCTTCCTTCACCTTTTTGTTCTATTCAGGCCCTAAATGGATTGAATGATGCCCACAGGCATTGGTGAAGACAAATATATTTTACTCACTCTACTGATTAAATACTAGTGTCTTCTCCAAACACTTTCACAGACACTGAGAAATCATGCTTTATCAACTCTCTGGGCATTACTTACCCCAGATGAGTTGACACCTAAAATTAATCATCACAGCTGCTTTTCTTCTAAGTCTTCACATAAGACTTTCTTCTCTGTGTTTGGGTGTCCTATCTCCTCTTCTTATAAGGGCGCCAATTATATTGGACTAGGGTCTAGACTAATGACCTCATTAAACTCTAATTACTTCTTTAAATATCTGGTCTCCAGATAAAATCATATTCTGCAGTAATGGCAATTAAGACTTCAACAAAGGAATCTGGAGGGATGCAATTTAGCCCATAACCTTCATTCCTACTACACCTGGTCTTCCAGTAGGACATATGAACTGTTGAGCCCATCCTCTTGCATCTTCATTATCTTCTCTGCATGGCCTATGAACTCTTGTCTTTTACTTCAGCCACCCTCCTAACAAAACCCACAATTCCACCATCCCTCTTCCATTGAATCCATGTAAGAAATACACACTGCGGGTCAATTTATCTGCTATACATCCCTTCTCTGATCTTAGATTAACATTGCTCCTGGACAAAAATCACACAAGCACAGCCCAAATGGTGCTCCTGTGCATAAACAAGTTATGTTCTGTTAGAAATGCATGCTCCTCCACCCCAACTAGAACCTGGGCTCCAGGCAAGCCTCACAGCCATTTCCTACATTTTATGCTCTCCTGCAGTCTACTCTTCTACCACTTACTCACTCACTAGTTTGTTTATTTTTTAAATAAAATAAAAATAAGCAAACTATAGAAAAAAACTTAAAAAACAAACATATGGAGGCTAAGCAACACACTTCTGAATAACCAATAAATCACAGAAGAAATAAAACAAGAAATCAAAATAGCATAGAAATGAATAAAAATGAAAGCACAGCAACCCAAAACCTATGGGATTCAATAAAAGCAGTGCTAAGGGGAAGGTTCAGAGCAATACAAGCCTACCTCAAGAAACAGGAGAGAAATCAAACAAATGAATTAACTCTACACCTAAAGCAACTAGAAAAAGACGAAATGAATCACCTCAGGGTTAGTAGAAGGAAAGAAATCATAAAAATTAAGGCAGAAATAAATGCAAAAGAAACAAAGGAGACCATAGCCAAAATCAACAAAGCTGAGAGCTGGTTCTTTGAGAAGATAAATAAAATAGACAAACCATTAGCCAGACTCACCAAAAAAAAAAAAAAAAAAAAAAAAGACGGGGGTGGGGGGAGAAGAATCAAATCAACAAAATTAGAAATGAAAATGGAGAAATCACAACAGACAACACAGAAATACAAAGGATCGTAAGCGACTACTATCAGCAACTATATGCCAATAAAATGGACAATTGGAAGAAATGGACAAATTCTTAGAAAAGTGTAACCTTCCAAAAGTGAACCAGGAAGAAATAGAAAATCTTAGCAGACCCATCACAAGCACAGAAATTGAAACTGTAATCAGAAATCTTCTAACAAACAAAAGCCCAGGACTAGATGGCTTCACAGCTGAATTCTACCACAAATTTAGAGAAGAGTTAACACCTATCCTATTCGAACTCTTCCACAAAATTGCAGAGGAAGGTAAACTTCCAAACTCATTGAATGAGGCTACCATCACCCTAATACCAAAACCAGACAAAGGTGCCACACAAAAAAGAAAACTACAGGTCAATATCACTGACAAACATAGATGCAAAAAATCGTTAACAAAATTCTAGCCAACAGAATCCAACAACATATTAAAAAGATCATATATCATGACCAAGTGGACTTTATTCCAGGGATGCAGGATTCTTCAATATTCGCGAATCAATCAGTGTGATACACCACGTTAACAAATTGAAAGATTAAAATGATATTATTATCTCAATAGATGCAGAGAAAGCCTTTGACAAAATTCAACATCCATTTATGATAAAACCCCTCCAGAAAGTAGGCATAGTAGGAACATACCTCAACATAATAAAAGCCATATATGATAAAGCCACAGCAAACCTTATCCTCAATGGTGAAAAATTGAAAGCATTTCCCCTAAAGTCAGGAAGAAGATACGGATGCTCACTTTCATCACTACAATTCAACATAGCTTTGGAAGTTTTAGCCACAGCAATCAGAACAGAAAAAGAAATAAAAGGAATCCAGATTGTAAAAGAAGAAGTAAAACCCTCACTGTTTGCAGATGACATGATCCTCTACATAGAAAACCCTAAAGACTCTACCAGAAAATTACTAGAGCCAATCAATGAATATAGTAAAGTTGCAGGATATAAAATTAACACACAGAAATCCCTTGCATTCCTATACACTAATAATGAGAAAATAGAAAGAAAAATTAAGGAAACAATTCCATTCTCCATTGCAATGAAAAGAAAAAAATACTTTGGAATAAATCTACCTAAAGAAACAAAAGACCTATATAAAGAAAACTATAAAACACTGGTGAAAGAAATCAAAGAGGACACAAATAGATGGAGAAATATACCATGTTCATGAATCAGAAGAATCAACATAGTGAAAATGAGTATACTACCCAATACAAGCTATAGATTCAATGCAATCCCTATCAAGCTACCAATGGTATTTTTCAGAGAACTAGAACAAATAGTTTCACAATTTGTATGGAGATACAAAAAACCTCGAATAGCCAAAGCAATCTTGAGAAAGAAGAATGGAACTGGAGGAATCAACCTGCCTGACTTCAGGCTATACTACAAAGCAACAATCATCAAGACAGTATGGTACTGACACAAAGACAGAAACATAGATCAAGGAAACAAAATAGAAAGCCCAGAGATAAATCCATGCACCTATGGGCACCTTATCTTTGACAAAGGAGGCAAGAATATACAGTGGAGAAAAGACAATCTCTTTAACGAGTGGTGTTGGGAAAACTGGTCAACCACTTGTAAAAGAATGAAACTAGAACACTTTCTAACACCATACACAAAAATAAACTCAAAATGGATCAAAGATCTAAATGTAAGACCAGAAACTATAAAACTCCTAGAGGAAAACATAGGCAAAACACTCTCTGATGTAAATCATAGCAGGATCCTCTATGACTCACTTCCCAGAGTAATGGAAATAAAAGCAAAAATAAGCAAATGGAACCTAATTAAACTTAAAAGCTTTTGCACAACGAAGGAAAGTATAAGCCAGGTGAAAAGACAGCCTTCAGAATGGGAAAAAAATAATAACAAATGAAGCTTCTGACAAAGAATTAATCTAAAAAATATACAGACAATTCCTGCAGGTCAATTCAAGAAAAACAAGTGACCCAATCAAAAAATGGCCCAAAGAACTAAACAGACATTTCTCCAAAGAAGACATACAAATGGCTAACAAACTCATGGAAAGACATTAAACATCACTCATCAGAGAAAGGCAAATCAAAACAACAATGAGGTACCATCTCATTCCGGTCAGAACGGCTGCTATCAAAAAGTCTACAAACAATAGATGCTGGAGAGCGTGTGGAGAAAAAGGAACCTTCTTACACTGTTGGTGGGAATGTAAACTAGTACAGCCACTATGGAGAACAGTGTGGAGATTCCTTAAAAAACTGGAAATAGAACTGCCATACGACCCAGCAATCCCACTGCTGGGCATATAAACCAAGGAAACCAGAATTGAAAGATACATGTGTACCCCAATATTATCCCAGCACTGTTTACAGTAGCCAGGACATGGAAGCAACCTAGATGTCCAATGGCAGATGAATGGATAAGAAAGCTGTGGTACATGTACACAATGAAATATTACTCAGCTATTAAAAAGAATCCATTTGAGTCAGTTCTAATGAGGTAGATGAAACTGGAGCCTATTGTACAGAGCAAAGTAAGTCAGAAAGAAAAACACCAATACAGTATATTAATGCATATTTATGGAATTTAGAAAGATGGTAATGATGACCCTATATGCGAGACAGCAAAAGAGACACAGGTGCAAAGAACAGACTTTTGGACTCTGTGGGAGTAGGTGAGGGTGGGGTGATTTGAGAGAATAGCATTGAAACATATATATTATCATATGTGAAATAAATCACCAATCCAGGTTTGATGCATGAGACAGGGTGCTCAGGACTGGTGTGCTGGGATGACCCTGAGGGGTGAGATGGGCAGGGATGGTCAGTTTGAGGAACACATGTATACCCGTGGTTGATTCATGTGAATGTATGGCAAAAACCACCACAATATTTAAAGTAACTAGCCTTCAATTAAAAAAAAAAAAAGAATCTTTACACAGTTAAGAAGTTGGTATTTATCCAAAAGTCCTTTTTGTACATCTTGAAGAGGAAGCATTTTTGCAAAACTTGGTTAGTGCTATGAGAGTATTTTGAAATAGTAACTAGAATTATGCCTGATAACATTTTGCCCAAACATATCAAAATTTTAGGAACTCCATACAGTTTCTAGGATATCTATATTAGTAACATTTACTATGCAGTCTGGACCTACTCCTTTCCCAATTTGGAACCAGTCCCTTGTTCTATGCCTGGTTCTAACTATTGCTTCTTGACCTGCATACAGATTTCTCAGGAGGCAGGTAAGGTGGTCTGGTATTTCCATCTCTTGAAGAATTTTCCACAGTTTGTTGTGATCCACATAGTCAAAGGCTTTGGTGTAGTCAATAAAGCAGAAGTAGATGATTTTCTGGAACTCTCTTGCTGTTTTAATGATCCAGCGATTGTTGGCAATTTGATCTCTGGTTCCTCTGCCTTTTCTAAAACCAGCTTGAACATCTGGAAGTTCATGTACTGTTGAAGCCTGGCTTGGAGAATTTTGAGCATTACTTTACTAGCGTGTGAGATGGGTGCAATTGTGTGGTAATTTGAGCATTCTTTGGCATTGCCTTTCTTTGGGTCTGGAATGAAAGCTGACCTTTACCAGTCCTGTGGCCACTGCTGATTTTCCAAATTTTTTGGCATATTGAGTGCAACACTTTCACAGCATCATCTTTCAGGATTTGAAATAGCTCAACTGGAATTCCATCACCTCCACTAGCTTTGTTTGTCATGATGCTTGCTAAGGCCCACTTGACTTCACATTCCAGGATGTCTGGCTCTAGGTGGGTGGTCACACCATTGTGATCATCTGGGTCATGAAGATCTTTTTTGTACAGTTCTTCTGTGTATTTTTGCCACCTCTTCTTAATATCTTCTGCTTCTGTTAGGCCCATACCATTTCTGTCCTTTATTGATCCCATCTTGCATGAAATGTTCCCTTGGTATCTCTAATTTTCTTGAAGAGATCTCTAGTCTTTACTATTCTATTGTTTTTCTCTATTTCTTTATCCTGATCACTGAAGGAGGCTTTCTTATCTCTCTTTGCTATTCTTCGGAACTCTGCATTCAAATGGGTGTATCTTTCGTTTTCTCCTTTACCGTTCACTTCTTTTCACAGCTATTTGTAAGGCCTCCTCAGACAGCCATTTTACTTTTTTGCATTTCTTTTTCTTGGGGATGGTCTTGCTCCCTGTCTCCTGTACAATGTCACGAACCTCCATCCATCGTTCATCATGTATTCTGCACTTTGTCTATCAGATCTAGTCCCTTAAATCTATTTCTCACTTCCACTGTATAATGGTTAGGGGTTTGATTTAGGTAGTACCTGGTCTAGTGGTTTTCCCTGCTTTCCTCAATTTAAGTCTGAATTTGGCAATAAGGAGCTCATGATCTGAGCCATAGTCAGCTCCTGGTCTTGTTTTTGCTGACTGTATAAAGCTGCTCCATCTTTGGCTGCAAATAATATAATCAGTCTGATTTCGGTGTTGACCATCTGGTGATGTCCATGTGTAGTCTTCTTTTGTGTTGTTGGAAGAGAGTGTTTGCTATGACCAGTGTGTTCTTTTGGCAAGACTCTATTACGTTTTGCCCTGCTTCGTTCTTTATTCCAAGGCCAAATTTGCCTGTTACTCCAAAAAGTCAATATATAAGTTTCTGATGAAGGGGGAGTTAAATACCATGAAGCACTCAATTTACAAAAGGTTTTTTTGTTAGTCATGAGGGTCTAATGTCCCCATGAAGGGATTTAGGGCTTCTCTAGATATGAGGAGATGCAAGGATTGAGATAATAAAATCTGTTCCTAAAAACATCTAACTATCTAAAGACCTTTTTTTTTGGGGTGTTAGTTTTCACAGAACTGTTCAGCTTCTTCAGCATTATTGGTTGGGGGCATAGGCTTGGATTACTGTGATATTGAGTGGTTTCCCGTGGAAACGAACAGAGATCATTCTGTGGTTTTTGAGATTGCATCTAAGTACTGCATTTCAGACTCTTTTGTTGACCATGATGGCTACTCTATTTCTTCTAAGGGATTCCTGCCCACAGTAGTAGATATAATCATGATCTGAGTTAAATTCACCCATTCCAGTCCATTTTAGTTTGCTGATTCCTAGAATGTTGACATTCACTCTTGCCATCTCCTGTTTGACCACTTCCAATTTGCCTTGATTCATGGACTGAACATTCCAGGTTCCTATGCAATATTGCTCTTTACAGTATTGGACCTTACTTCTATCACCAGTCACATCCACAACTGGGTATTGTTTTTGCTTTCTCTCCATCCCTTCATTCTTTCTGGAGTTATTTCTCCACTGATCTCCAGAAGCATATTGAGCACCTAACAACCTAGGGAGTTCCTCTTTCAGTATCTGTTGGTCCTTTAATGGACCGGAACCTAGTGGTCCAGAGTCAACGATGAGAGAGTGAAAAAAGTAAAGAGGCTAGTATTCCCTGGGTTACGCAGCCGGCTTCCATGCTCCAGGGAATCAGCCAGAAATAGAGAGATAGAGAGAGAACAAGAAAAAAAGAAAGAAAGAAAGAAAGACACGGAGACCCAAGCTCTGATGGAGCAAAGGTGTTTTAATCATCATGGTGTGTGCATATATACTGTCTTACAAGGTGGTTATTCTCAGCAAAGATAAAGATTAAAATTCCAGACTTATAAAACATAAGACGATCCCTATCAAAGAGAGAGTTGCAAACAATCACCTTTTACCGTATGGCTCATAAAAAGGAAGAGGGTACTTATCACCATAATGAGAAATGCCTGGATTCCTCAGCCCTGGGAAAGGCGTGCCTCTCCTCTTAATTCCTGAATTAATAAGGGCCAGAGGGTTCTTGACAGATCCAAAACAGCACACAGGAAGCCTCTTGTTAAATGCTTCCTGACAATTCCCCCTATTTTATTATATTTGTTTTTAAAAAAAAAGGTCCTTACCAAATGAGTTTAGTTAGTATTAACCAACCTTATAGAAAGGCAACGATAAACAACAAATACAATTATCAAGACAATCACCAAAGTTACAGTTCTAGACCATATGCTGTGGGTAATACTTTGAAACCATCCTTGTGGGTCTAGCTCGGATAACTTGTTTAGCTAAAGCTTCCGAATCAGTGGAAGAGGGCAGATGTTTACAAAAAGTTTTAAAGATTTTTTTTTTGCAGTAATTGTATATTCAGAGAGGCATTATCATGTAAATAAAATTTGATTTGTTCCCAGTTGTAGGTACTATGATTGAACTAAACAGGAGTAACACAAAATTGGCAATTAATCCAAGTTACAGATTAAGTTGTAAATTTCTTACGGCTATAACAAAAGGAAATGGGACACAGGTCTGTATAAAATATGACTGATTATAGCAAAAGAAATTGTTACTATGACCATGACTGGTCCCTGTGAAATGTCTGGTCCGAGTCTCAAGTTCTCTTGTTTTGGCAGCAGGTTTTTATGTTTTATATATGTCTCATAGTTCAGGCCTAATTTGTTTATCGAGGGTGATTCGAGGAGGAGGAGGGTGTCATTCCACTGTCAAGTCAGCCAAGAAGTCCTTTGTTATGGTAATGTTTTAAGGTGATGTTAGTAACCTTTTACATAATCTTTTTGTTCTTTCCCTAACTCTTTCCCTAAAGTTTCAGTAGTAAACATGGTTCACATACAGAAAAAGGGCAGCAATGTCCGCGAGTCTTCTTTTGGAGGCAGGACGAAAGCCCAAGTTTGTTGACCGACGTTTATGCATAACTTTGCTGGGCCCATACACAAAGGAAGGACTTCATAACCTAAAGAAATGTTAATTCGTTTTCCCTCCTCCCCAGGGTGTGAGGATTCCAGGGAGGGGGTATATGGGTGGAGTCATTGGTTGATACTGGATCTTTTCTCCGTCAATTTTATGACCTGAAATAAAGGGGAGTGGGGTAAGTAAGTTAGTTAATCCGGCTTGAGTGGGGGTTGTGCAGGGCAACGGGGTATAGCGATAAGGTTTTCAGGACTCTGAGGCATTCCCTGTTGAAAAATCAGATTTTTAACTTTATTAGTGAGGGATTTTTTTCTTTCCCCAAGAGGGGAGGTCATAGGATTGATGCCGCCGAGGGCGGTGCTTTTTGGAGATCTTTAGAGCGGCCATGGCCCATATTGGAATTTCTTCCTCCCGGGGTTCTTGCTGTTTTATCTCCATTTTGAACGTCGGGGGCCTCCTTGGGTCGAATTTTCTGAGGGAAAAGTTTTCTGGGTTCATCTGGGGAAATACAAGCATATCCCTTTTCCCATAAGATTAATTTCCCAGATTTATATTGTTTATTGAATCTGTCTTAGTCCCAAATGGGCAGAGGAAGAGAAGTGTCCTTCAATTCCTCGAAATGCCTTTCTCCTGTTAAAATATTTCCCTGTGGTAGGTTTAAAAAATTTAAAACAAATAGAGCTGTATTAACAATAATTATGAGTTTAGAAAAAATCTTATGTTGGAATCTAGTAAAGTCTGCTCTATATAAGGAAGACAGTAGTGTACCTGTGTATTCTCCCTTTTTTAATTTTTTTATTTATAACTTTAGTGTGTGATGTGTTCGTTTGACTATGTCTTGTGTCTGTGGCTTATAAGGAATATCTGTAATATGTTTAATAGAAAAAGATTGTAAAAATTGTTTAAAGTGTCTAGAAATATAGGCAGGGCCATTGTCTGTTTTAATAGAACTAGGAGTTTATGATGGAGGTTTCCATATGTTTAAATACAAAAACTGAATATATAGAATCAGAGACTATATTAATGGGGTAAGGATATAGGCAAATAATTTGAATAAGAGCATGTAATTTATTTTGTTGAGCAGAATGAAATTTAGCATAAAAGGCTTTATATTTTTTAAGAGACCAGAATGAAGCTTTGGCGTTTTTAGTCCCATCTATATAAAAGAAATGTGAGAAATAATAAATTCAGTGTTTTTGAAGATATTCCACAGCTTATCAGAAGGATAATGAAATGAAATTTCTCCAAAATATTTTAGAAAAGCTAATTAGAAATCGGTAGAAGTTTGTAATGTGTTCTCAAATTGAGATTTATATGTAATATAGTTTTATTGAAGTATAAAGGAGATAGAGAAAGCCTCTGACATAGGCATCAGAAGGGGGCAGAAAGAGTGCCCCCCTGCTAGTCTTTGGCCAGGTGTCATATAACTACTAGCAGTCTGCTAATTAAAGAAAGGAGATGTCTCAAAACTGAGGAGAATAGCACTAGGCCCCTCACCCACAACATGCATTTTGAGATAACCTCAGCACCAGGTGAGTTGTCTCGGGCCACAAAATGATTGACATGAATCTTGAAGAAAGGCAGGTTTCCAAGCAAATACAGTTTCATTAACATAGCTTAAGACAAACATTTCCATAAGAAAAATGCATTGGTTAGCTCAAGGTTTGAGGAAAGTTAAGTTCAGGTGGAACCAGGTGTCATTATAGCAACACAGTATTTTAAGAGAAACCTCCTTTTAAATTTGTATAGAGAAGACAAAAATATATATATATTGCTAGTTTGTTTTTTCCTGCCGCTTAAGAGAGATAAAATGTCTGACACTTGCAGCCTATTTTTTCCATTTGGAGAGCCCTGGACTTCCTGCCTGTTAAGTCAAACTAGACTGGCCAAGTAAAAGACTGAAGGTTTGTGGGGGCAGGGGCCCAAAAAGTCCAGTAGGTACTCTAGAGGGGACTGCTTGAGGGTAAAGGAGTTTAGGGCTGGTATATCGATGGCAGCACTGCCGGATATTGAGGGTTTGACGGAAAAGATGGAATTCGCCCCTGGTTTTTGTTGAAGGGGACGTGGGGGGTCTCCTGCTTGGACTTTCCCGGAATAGTTTTTTTGTTTTTGTTTTTTTAATATCAAATTTAGAATTACACTCTTTGGCCCAATGCATTTTTTTACGGCAGGGAGAGCAGATTTTTGGAGGTTTTTTTTTTTTTTTTTTTTAACTTTCTTAGGGCAGTCTTTTTTTTAAATGGTTCTTATCTCTACATGTAAAGCATCCTCCATTTCCCTTTCTTAAGGTATTTCCCTTTCTTGTTTTAGCTAGCATTTGCATCTTTTGAGTTTCTGATCTTATATTGTGACAAGCCTTTAAATAATGAAAAATAGTCCCTGTCTCACAAATTGGGTCTGTAGCCCTTTGACATTCCTGATTTCCAGTTTCATAAGCAAGTAATTTCTCTAGTTGCCTTTTAGCTTCTTCTCCAATTACTGTATGGGAAATAGCAGTTTCTAATCTAACTAAGAAATTGGCATACGTTTCATTAGGTCCCTGCCATATTTTAGTGTAGTTACTTCTAGGCTCCCCTTGAGGAGTAATTTGATCCCAAGCTTCAAGGGCCACTGTTTTTAATTGATCATGCAACAAAGGAGGACATCGTATTTGAGCTTCTATAGTGTCAAATTTGGAGAAGGCAATGGCACCCCACTCCAGTACTCTTGCCTGGAAAACCCCAGGGATGGGGGAGCCGTTTGGGCTTCTGTCTATGGGGTCGCACAGAGTTGGACACGACTGAAGCCACTTAGCAGCAGCAGCAGCAGCAGTGTCAAATTGTCCGGTGCCAGTTAACATTTCAAAAGTAATTTGGGTTTTGGGGAGTGCCAGCTCAAGCGTTTTTATTAACATGATCTCTGGCTATATCTTGAAACCACATTGTCCATTGAAGATACTCTCCTGGTTTAAGGAGAACTTTTATTAAAATTCACCAAATAGGGAATAAACGTTCCAACAAAAGATGCCATAGCATTTAGAATCTCTCTAGAAAAAGGCGAATGTGGGCCATGCATAGTTACCGCCTTTTTCATTTGTTGCACGTGAAAAAGGTTAATACCTTCATATTAAGGTATTATCTGCCCTTGAGTGTCAGCATTTTTTAAAACTGGAAAGGCAGAAAAACCATCAGCTTCAGAGACTTGTGACTGCAAAGCCAGCAATTTAGAGAGCCTCTGTCGCAAAGGGTGTGAAAGTGAAAGAAAGTGAAATCGCTCAGTTGTGTCCGACTCTTTGCGACCCCGTGGACTATAGCCAACCAGGCACCTCCATCCATGGGATTCTCCAGGCAAGAACACTGGAGTGGGTTGCCATTTCCTCCTCCAGGGGATCTTCCTGACCCAGGGATCGAACACGGGTCTCTCGCATTCCGGGCAGACGTTTTAACCTCTGAGGCACCAGGGAAGATTATTGTTATTCAGAAAGGTGTTGTCAGTTTTCATGTTAAGAGGTGTCTTAAGGGAGCTGTTGTCAATCATTAGGTTTTATCTAGGGAGAGACTTTGGGATAATGTGCCCTCTGGCAGGGGAGGAGCGCTTGGAGCAACCAGGGCAGGGTTGGTAGGAAAATCTTGAAATATCTTTTGTTGTTCTAACTGGGCCTTTTGTAAGGTATCATTGTCTAATTTATATTCATGTAATAAGTGTTCTGCCTGTTGCCAAATATCATGAGGGCTAGAATTACCTTGGAATGGCAGAATCACAGCTTCAATGACAGCCCATAGGGGCCAGAAATCCATCGGAACTACCTTCATTAGGGATCCAAGGGTCACATTCAACCACTGAATGTCTGAAGGCAAGCCTCTATTCTCTGGCGTGAAACCAAAAATCCCTGAACTTTAAATAAGAGCTGAAGTAAAGTTGAAAAGTGAGGGGGCTTTCCAGTCAATTGACCCGTGTCTTAATATTACTGGCCTCAATAGGCCCTGGGGATCACTCTGTCCGAATCCATGTGTACCAAGTCCCTGTTTCTGGGCACCACTTGTTGGTCCTTTAATAGACTGGAACCCGGTGGTCTGGAGTCGACGATAAGAAAGTAAGAGAGAGAAAGAGGCTGATATCCCCTGGTTTACGCGGAAAGCCAATAGAGTCCTATTCTTAGAGCTCGTGCTGCTGCACGTAGGCACCAGGCGCCCTCTCGAGTGGGTGAAGGCACAGTGTGCCTTCTTGAGGGGGTCTTAGAAGCCTGGGTAAGAAAGTGAGCTCAGCGGGCCTCCGTGCTCCAAGGAATTAGCCAGAAATAGAGAGATAGGGAGAGAACAAGAAAAAAAGAAAGAAAGAAAGAAAGAAAGACACGGAGACCCAAGCTCTGATGGAGCAAAGGTGTTTTAATCAACATGGTGTGTGCATATATACTGTCTTACAAGGTGGTTATTCTCAGCAAAGATAAAGATTAAAATTCCAGACTTACAAAACATAAGACGATCCCTATCAAAGAGAGAGTTGCAAACAATCACCTTTTACCGTATGGCTCATAAAAAGGAAGAGGGTACTTATCACCGTAATGAGAAATGCCTGGATTCCTCAGCCCTGGGAAAGGCGTGCCTCTCCTCTTCATTCCTGAATATTCAGGAATTAATAAGGGCCGGAGGGTTCCTGACAGATCCAGAACAGCACACAGGAAGCCTCGTGTTAAATGCTTCCTGACAAGTATCCTATCATTTTGCCTTTTCATACTGTTCATGGGGTTCTCAAGGCAAGAATACTGAAGTGGTTTGCCATTCACTTCTCCAGTGGATCACATTATGTCAGACCTCTCCACCATGACCCGTCCAACTTGGGTGGCCCCACATGGCATGGCTTAGTTTCATTGAGTTAGACAAGACTGTGGTCCTGTGATCAGATTGGCTAGTTTTCTGTGATTGTGTTTTCAGTGTGTCTGCCCTCTGATGCCCTCTCGCAACACCTACCGTCTTACTTGGGTTTCTCTTACCTTGGACGTGGGGTGTCTCTTCACAGCTGCTCCAGAAAAGCGCAGCCGTTGCTCCTTACCTTGGACAAGGGCTATCTCCTCATGGCCGCCCCTCCTGACCTTGAACGTGGAGTAGCTCCTCTCGGCCCTCCTGCGCCCTTGCAGCCGCTGCTCCTTGGATGTGGGATTGCTCCTCTCAGCTGCCACCCCTGACCTTGGGCGTAGGGTAGCTCTTTTCTGTTTTATTGACTATGCCAAACCCTTTGGCTGTGTGGATCATAATAAACTGTGGAAAATTCTGAAAGAGAGGGGAATACCAGACCAGCTGACCTACCTCTTGAGAAACCTATATGCAGGTCAGGAAGCAACAGTTAGAACTGAACATGAAGCAACAGACTGGGTCCAAATAGGAAAAGGAGTACGTCAACGCTGTATATTGTCACCCTGCTTATTTAACTTATATGCAGAGTACATCATAAGAAACACTGGGCTGGAAGAAGTACAAGCTGGAATCAAGATTGCTGGGAGAAATATCAATAACCTCAGACATGCAGATGACACCACCCTTATGGCAGAAAGTGAAGAAGAACTAAAAAGCCTCTTGATGAAAGTGAAAGAGGGGAGTGAAAAAGTTGGCTTAAAGCTCAACATTCAGAAAACTAAGGTCATGGCATCTGGTCCCATCATTTCATGGGAAATAACTGGGGAGACAGTGGAAACAGTGTCAGACTTAATTTTTTTGGGTTCCAAAATCACTGCAGATGGTGACTGAAATTAAAAGACACTTACTCCTTGGAAGGAAAGTTATGACCAACCTAGATAGCATATTCAAAAGCAGAGACATTACTTTGCCAACAAAGGTCCATCTAGTCAAGGCTATGGTTTTTCCAGTGGTCATGTATGGATGTGACAGTTGGACTGTGAAGAAAGCTGAGTGCTAAAAAATTGATGCTTTTGAACTGTGGTGTTGGAGAAGACTCTTGAGAGTCCCTTGGACTTCCAGGAGATTCATCCAGTCCATCCTAAAGGAGATCAGTCCTGGGTGTTCATTGGAAGGACTGATGCTGAAGCTGAAACTCCAGTACTTTGGCCACCTGATGCGGAGAGTTGACTCTTTGGAAAAGACCCTGATGCTGGGAAGTATTGAGGGCAGAAGGAGAAGGAGATGACAGAGGATGAGATGGCTGGATGGCATCACTGACTCAATGGACATGAGTTTGAGTAAACTGCTGGAGTTCGTGATGGACAGGGAGGCCTGGCATGCTGTGATTCATGGGGTCGCAAAGAGTCAGACAGGACTGAGTGACTGAACTGAACTGAACTGATCTAAAGATCTGTCCTACTAGATTCCCTCAAGCACAGAGTGCCTCATTCCACCCTGAAGTCCCTCAGGGATTGTTGAAGGTCAGCAGCTATAGCAGCATTGGGTTCAATCTCCATAGAGGCAGATGGCAGATGCCTTTGTTGTTCAGCCACTGGCAATGCTCTTGGTAAGTGACAATTTATAGTTCACAAAATATACTTTGAGGAAGTGGTTGGAAACCTATGGAAATGCAAAGGCAAGCAGATAGGTAACTGTTTCCTTGTGGCAAATTTTTTAAAAATTGTAGAAAAATTTTAGAAATCAATGTTAATGCTTTGAGAGAGAATAGTCTTAAAAATATATTTCTTCATTTAGTAAACATGTAAGTGTTTGAAATCCTGTAATAGCCTCTGATTGTATAGATTCTGCTTGTTTTAAAGTTTTTTGAAGTCGTTAGAAAATATTTAATTGTTGGGGTTAGTTTTTGATTTTAAGTAAACATATCTGTAAAGTGATGAACATTTTATGAGCAAGGAATGACCAAAAACACTCTCAAATTCCAAGATGTTATATAATGATTTATGGAATTAACATTGCATGCACATGAGGCCTTATTGATTTATACCCTCAGTCTTCTTGAAGAACACTGTGAATTACCAGGCTCATTTATTGCTATAGATGTCATGTTTGTTTTAGCCACTGTTGGCCTGGACAATTCCTATTAGTTGGAGGTTTTCCTTCATTCGTACTTCTCTTCAATTAAAAAGTCATTTTGGGGGTTACTTTTGGCCTTAATTTGCTTCCTGATGGAATACTTTCTTCTGCAGCTGAGAGTTTGTGAAGAGAAATTTTATCTTGGGAATAAAGTTTATTTGGGAAATATTTATATATTTCACATATGTTGGTTGTAAAAAAGGGAGAATAAAAGGAAGAGAGAAAGGCATTAACTGAGATCAAGTTGTGAAGAAATAGGACACCCAAATTTCAGGAATTAAATTCTCTAACACTGTGGGACAGCCTTATGAATATAATTCTAGGTGGTGATTCAGTTACAATCAATGTACTATTATAGAATTGCAATTCCCATGGCGTCTGACAAAGGACCTTCACAACAATATTCCTCACCATTCTCTTTTCAAACTATAGATTTTTAGTTCCACTAGATTTTCTCTCTATGCCATAGTGAGGTGGTGAGGGAAGGGAGGTTTCCTTGAAGAGAAATCAGCAGAGTTTAGTTGAAAGAGCACTTTAGGAGCATTGGTGGTGTCATGTGACTCACAGATCACAGAACTGATGCTGAGAGCAGTAACTGGATAAGACCATTGTCTTCCTCAGGGAAGGGGTATGTTTTGGTGGAATGGAAGAGTTGTTTTACGTTCTTCATTCCCCTCCAGAAAGGATCCTTTAGACTCATTTATTTGTAGACATAAGTGAATGCTACTCATTATGCTAATGCTTTTTTGAGATACAGGGTTTGTATCTTAACAGAGTTGTTTTTATGGCAAAGGATAAAGATTTAAAGGTGTAATTTCAAACTTTAGTGAGCTGGGGTTTGAGAGAGGCTGTATTAATTACAGTCAAGAGCAAATCACTGCAATAAAGAAATCTGTAAATACAAAGACTAAAATGGGTAGTTGTTTATTTCTCTTTAGTGTAAAAATGCATCCTGGGTAGAACTTACTCTGAGAAGCTATCCAGATATCCAGGCTGGTAGGGGCTTACCCATATTCTAAAGGGCATATTATTATTGTCTGCAAGTTTGAAGCTGAGATCCACATCCACATTCAACCATTAGGAAGGGATAGAGCAGATTTCCTCCTTAAGGAAGTGATTAGGCTAAAGTCATACACTTTGCTTCTGCTCATCTTCTATTGGTGAGAACTTTGGCCACTTAGAGACCAAAGGGAACTGATCTGTCCTTGAGTAGCCATGTGCCCATGTTGGAGTGCACTCCACCACCACTCAACTCTATATTCAGAAGTTCCACTTTCTTTCTATTCTTTGAAAGAAAAGATAACTGATGCTGTGATGGTCACAGACATAATAGCTAAAACTTCCCTACTGTGGGAAAAGAAACATACATCTAAATCCCAGGAGGATGCAGAGAGTCCCATATAGGGTTAACCCAAAGAGTGACACATCAAGACACACTGTAATTACAGTGAGAAAAATTAAAGAAGGAGAAATAGCAGAATGGACCAGGAGATGATGGAGGACATTACTGTTGTAGTTGAAAGTGAGAAAGAAATCCCTGGTCACCAATCTATAGGACTTTAAAGAACATGTAAATATCACAGATTATCTGACCTTTTACAAAACCCTCAACATTTGTATAAGGTCCACTGTTGTTATGTCTATTTTTGGGGGGAGAGAGTTGAGGGTGGTGAAGGATGAGGGGTTATGAATTGGTTTGGCTTGCTTTGTTTTGTAGAAATCTATTTAGGTATATTAGCTTCCTACTGCTGCTTTAGCAAATTACCACAAATTAGTGCTTTAAAATGGTACCAATTTATTTTCTTATTTTTCGGGGGCTCAGATGCCCAAAATGGGTTTAAATAGGCTGAAACAAAGTTGCTGGCAGTATTGTGCTCATTCTGGAGGCACTAGGGGAGAATCCATTTCCTTGTCTTTTTCAGCTTCTAGAGTTGTATTCCTTGAATTCCTTGCCTCATGGCCCCCATCTCCCTCTTCAAAGTTGGTATCACTGCATCTTCAAAAATCTTTCCTCTCTAACTTCCAACTTCCTCTTATAAAGACCCTTGCAATTATATGGGGTCAGTCCAGATAATCCAGAAATCATTTCTCCATCTCAAGATCATGTCATTTAATCATGTCTGTAAATTTTCTTTTGCTATGTAAAATATCATACTTGTAGATTCTGGGGATTAGGAATTGGTCATCTTTAAAGAGGTTATTGTTCAGCCTACCACAGTAGGTATCCTGTTAGCTTAGAAGTTGGGAAAGAAAATTTGCTGTGATTTGGAAAAGTTAAGTCTGGGACATCTGGATGATATGGAATAATATGGGTTTAAAGGTAACTTAAAATCATCTATTCTGTCATCATTCCTAATAAGAAGTAGCACTCATAATTATCTGAAAATTTTTATTGAAGCATGAGAGCAATATGTCTTTTTAGCATTTAATCATTTGGCAAGTATTCATTGAGCATATATTAGGTGCCAGACAGTGAATTCCAGAGTACTTAACCAAGTGTAACATTTCCTTTCAGGAAATTTCAGTTTTGTGGGGCAGAGAGAGAAGGAAATTAGTAATTTCACTACAGTGTGATGAATTTAATAACAGATATTCAGAGCATTAAGGCAAAACATAGGAACAACACCCAATTATCTGATCAAAGAGGATTGGAAATGTATCTCAGATATATCAGTTAGGGTTCAATCAGAGAGGCAGAACCAGAGGTTTGACTGTAAGCAACTGTAGAAGCAGGTGAAGAAATCTCTGCAAGGTTGCTGTCTTCACATCTAATGTTGGAGCTTGAAGTCTGCAGCACAGGCAACTGGGAAGGGAAGGTGGGTATAAAGTGGAGAGCAGGGATAAGGTAGAACCCACAAGCTGGGGACAGTGTCAGTCTCTTGCTGCCTCCAACACTGAGGATGTTGATGATGTAGGTGTCCTGCAGGAGAAGTTGGTGTCTTTTGTCAACATTACTCAACCCACTTGGCCCAGAAGTGACAAGCTGGAGGAAGACCCAAGAGAAAGTAGAGTGGCTGCTGCCCCACACCAGCGAGGTGAGCTGGCAGAGAGATGAAAATGTGTGTGAACGGCAAGTTGACCCATCCCAAAGCCACAACACTGGAAGTGATGGAGGAAAGGGGGCTTTCATCTAACTCTAAGTAGATGTCCCTATGGCCGGGATGCTTTATACTAGGATGTGATACAGGTGGGAGGAAGGTAAGGTGAGATGAGTGAAAGATGAACCTGAAGCCTTAAGTCAGGCAAGATCACTGCAGATCAGCATTTCTATATCAACTTTCTTATAAACCAGAATAAAGTGTTAAACTGGATCCTGATGGCAAGGGGGACCACTAACTATGTTGATTATGCAGTTTTCATTTCAAAAAGTTTAAAGCCATTAGCAGAGCACACTCTTCCCCTCAGGTTTCAGCTCTCCTTATTCTTCTCTCCTTAACCATCTGTATCTACAACAAACTCTCCAGCTTCCCCCAACACTCTTCTTACCTCAATCTCTCTACATGGAATAGTTTGCCTGCTCTCAGCCTTCTTCCTTTGCAAATACTGCACAAGGAGATCAAACCAATCAATTCTGAAGGAAATCAACATTGAATATTCATTGGAAGGGCTGATGCTTAAGCTCCAATACTTTGGCCACCTGATGGAAAGAGCTGACGCATTGGAAAAGACCTGATGCTGGGAAAGATTGAAGGCAAAAGGAAAAGGGGACCGCAGAGGATGAGATGGTTACATAGTATCACTGACTCAGTGGACATGAATTTGAACAAACTCTGGGAAATAGTAAGGTCCAGAGGAGTCTGGCATGCTGTAGTCCATGGGGTCACAGAGCTGGACATGACTTAGGAACTGAAAAAAACAGACAGCATTCAGTATGGGATGGAAATAACAATACCGTGTATCTTCCTGAGGATGGGAACCTTGTTGACATCATACAAATATCCCTGCACAGTGTCTGGTACTTAGAAGATGTTCAGTAGGTAAGTACTGACCATATCAAGCTCGAAGAGTGTCTCATCAAACACTTTGCTTACATGTTTTTTCAGTTTTATTAGTGGTTTTGTTGAAGTAAGGCTTTTAAATCACTGTCAGACAGAGAGAGGCTAGACATTTCTACATTTGAGTAGAGGATCAAGAAGAGACTATATAAGTTTCTTACATCCTTCACAAAAGCATCTAAAAAGGACTCCAAGGGAGAAGGGAAATCATTTCTCTTCTGAGGAGTGCTCCAAGGCACTGGGGAACCCTGCATTCTTTACCGATGCACTTTCATTCTTTACCAATCCATCTTCATAATGATCACTTATGATGGCTTCTTTATCATTCCTGATTTCCTTAATCCCCATAGGACTGCCTGTCAGGTCCTTGGGCAGGTTATACTTATAAAGAAGCTTCAATTTTTTTAAGTAGATGAAGTTAAACAGTCTTTGGAAGCTTTGTTTAATAGTTGAGGTGGTCAATTTATGTGCTATTTCCAGAAAAATTTTGTTTGTTATTTCTGCCAACTCCCTGATCACAGGATCTTCATCCCGAATCACTCGGTCAATAGCTGTAACAGTAGAAAGGCCATTAATTCAAAGCATTGCTTTCATAGTCTGAGAAGCTCTCAGTCTCAAAACAGTCTCACCACCTTTCACAGGAGCCCCGCTGCCCTAATTTTTGTACCTAGACAAATAGCATCCAGGAAGTTTTTGCCTTCTGTCCTCACTAGACCTCATTATGTGCTGAGGGCATATTATGTGTTGAGTATTCTGCTAGACGGCATAAACATATATTCATGAATAGGCTCAATATTGCTCAGAATAATGAAAAAAAGTAGAATCAGTCTAAATGTTCATCAGCCAGAAAGGGCTTAAAGTTAGTAATGAAATATCATAAAGGCAAATAGGACATACATGTTAACATGATGATGTAGACCCATGTTTCTTAGCATGAAAAGATGTTTATGACATGAGTAAGTGAAAAAATTATAAAAAAGTTATGACAGTTTAAAAAATAAATATGTAATAGTTTATATTCTTTAAAAATACCTGCAATTAAATATATACCAAAATGCAAATATCATTATATTCAGATGCTGAGCTTGTGGGAAGTTATTATTTTCTTTCATAACAAAAAGAAATAGAGAAGGAAAAAACAGATAGATGTAGAAATGAGAGAAAAACAAAAAGGAGCAGAAGGAGGAGGAAGAGAGCAAACAAAAATATCTGAGCAACATGGAGAGAGTGCTTAGCATTTAGCAGGCAGTCAATAAATATAAGTGAGTGAAAAAATGAAAAAGAAAGAAAATTATGTGTCAGTGTAGGTTCATCAATTGTAACAAATATACCACTCTGCTGGGAGATGTTGGTAACAGTAGGAGGCTGTGCATGTGTGGGGGTAGGAGGTATACAGGAAATCTCTATCTTCCACTCAGTGTTTCTGCTAATTTAAAACGGCTCTACAATATAAAGTCTGTTAACAAAAGAAGAAAGGAAGGCAGCCACCTTGTCTTCTGCCGCAGCCTGTTTGGAATTCTGATTCCAAAGGGGAAATAGGCAGAGGCCAAGAGAGATGCAAACATTTTGATAGAATAAGTATTAAAAAGTGAAAGTGAAAATCGCTCATTCGTATCCGAGTTTTTGCAACCCTATAATCCGTGGAATTCTCTAGGCCAGAATACTGGAGTGGGTAGCCTTTCCCTTCTCCAGGGGATCTTCAAAACTTAGGATTGAATCCAGATCTCCCACAATGCAGGTGAATTCTTTACCAGCTGAGCTTGCAGGGAAGCCCAAGAATACTGGAGTGGGTAGCCTATCCCTTCTCCAGTGGATCTTCCCTACTCAAGAATCAAACTGGGGTCTCCTACATTGTGGGTGGATTCTTTACCAAATGAGCTATCAGGGAAGCCCAAGTGACTCAGTCATGTCTGACTCTTTGTGACCCCATGGACTATACAGTTCATGGAATTCTCCAGGCCAGAATACTGGAGTGGGTAGCCTTTCCCTTCTCCAGGGGATCTTCCCAACCCAGGGATCAAACCCAGGTCTCCTGTATTGCAGGTGGATTCTTTACCAACTGAGCTATCAGGGAAGCTCTTCTGATGAAAGTATATATTGCTATCTCCTAAAATGTAAATTCTCTAAGGAAAGGGACTTTGCTTTGTCTGCTGCTGTGTGTCCTGCTCATAGAATAGTGCTGTCATATAGTAGATGCCAGAAAAATATTTGTTGAACAAATTAATGAGTGATTGAATTCTTAACTCTCTGTAGTTCCTAAGGATTATAGGATGATAGCTAGGTCTCAGATAAAGAGAGGGCTAGATGGAGATATTGAAGCAGAGAAAGAAAGATAGAGGGAAAGAATAAAAAGTAAACAAAAAAAGCCCCTTAACCCAGTCCTTCTACTGATTTCCGCTTAACCACCTGAATACCTCTATAGCACTCCCATCCCTGGTATCACTATAGATCTCAGATATAAATGGAATCACAAACAGGGAAGTTATTTAGGCCTATATATAAAGATTTCATTATAATTTCAACACTTACCCTCAAGCATGACATCAATTTCATCTCTGAGCAGTAAATGACCACCCAATTTTGCCAAGTACCCTATGCACAAATTAAAATTAAAGTTACCCCAAAATACATTATGAAAATACATTATCTGATATTATCTACCTTCAGTGATTTCTTCAAAGCAAAATGTCTCTAGATTATTCTTGAATAATCTTTTAGTGATTTCAAATAATTAATAAATCTTTATTGAGATATATGTGTGTGTATAAATGTGCACAAATCACATTTGTACATCTGAATAAATGACCAGAGTGAATACTAGCTACCACCTAGGCCTTTAAATTGAATATTACCATTATCCTAGGAGCCTCCTTTATGCCCTTCCCAATTTCCTCCTTCACCTTTCAGAATACATTCTTTTGCTCAACACTACATTGTGAGATTCATCCTGTTTTTAAACATAGCAATAGTTCATTCATTTCCATTGCTACATGACAGAGGTTAGCAATGTTCTCTTGAAACAGAGCTATGCTTATTGGCTTATTTGCTTATGGATCATCTCCAGCTTTTCTCACCCTACCAACGGCAGAGTTGAGTGGTTGCCACAGAGCCTGGTATTCAAAGCTTGAAATATTTCCTATCTGGTTCTCCACAGAAAGAGTTTCCTGAATGCTTTTTGTATGATATGCCATCTTATTAATGCATCACTTTTTGGCCATTCTGCTTATGATGGACAATGTGTTGTTTTTAATTTGAGGCTATTATGAATAGTGATGTTATTGTGGGCATTCTTCTACATGAACTTTGGTGTAGATACGTATGCACTACTCATTGGTATACAGTTAGGAGTGGACTTACTAGCTAATGGATAAGCTTATGGTCACCTTTACTCATTACTGCAGAAGAGTTGCCATGGTGATTGTATCAATTTTCACTCCTACCAGCATTGTATGAACATTTCTACTGTTCTCTCCATCCTCTCTAACACTTGATAATTGTTAGTCAATCTTTCAGTCAATCTCATAGGGTTTGGTGGTATTATTATATTGTATATACAAATTGGATATATAATTTTATATATATTGAATATATAATTAGATATATTATTTTGTATATTGGATATACAGTTGTATATTTCTTTTGGAAATGTCTGTTCCGTATGTCTCTTGCATGTTTTTCTATTGAGTTGGTTTTAAATTATTTATTTTTAGGATTTTAAATTCTGGTTGCTAATCTTTTAAAAATATTACACCTATTACAAATATTTTCTCCTAACCCATGGCAAAACTTTTCCATTTATACTTTTCTTTTTGATGAGCAGAATTATTTATTTTTTGGCTGTGCTGGATCTTTGCAGCTGTGCGGGGGTTTTTCTCTAGTTGTGGCTAGTGGGGGCAACTCGTGGAGGCTTCTCTTGTTGTGTGTCACAAGCTCTACAGCACAGGGTCCACAGCTGTGGCAGATTGGCTTGGTTGTCCTGAGGCATGTGGTGTCTTTCCAGACCAGGGATCAAACCTGTGACCCCTGCATTGGCAGGTGGGATTCTTAACTGCTGGTCCACCAGAGAAGTCCTCTAATTTTATTGCAGTCCAATTTACAGTTAGTGAATTTTGGGATCCTGATAGGAAATTTTTGCTGTCTCAAGGTCATAAAGATATTCTCCCATATTTACTTCTAGAAACATTATTGTTTTACCCTTTCACATTTTTGGATTGCAAATTCAACTGAAATTATATGGCATAAAATAGGGATTGATTAATTACCTATGTAATTAATCTAGCACTATTAAGAGAGGAAAGAAAGTCCTTTCCTTATTGCTTTGTAGGGTCATTTATATCAAAAATTGTGTGAGGGTCAGTGTCTTTATTCTATCATGTGCCATTTCTATAGTACCTTGATATATGATGGGTCTTGATATCTGATACTATAAATTCTTCAACTTTGTGGTTCTTTTTCAAATTTTCTTGGCTATTCTCAAACCCTTACATTTTCATGTAAAAATTAGAATCAGCTTCTCATATTTCATATACATACACACCCAAAACTCCTGGTAAAATTTTGTTTGGGGTTGTATCAAATATACTGATCAAATTGAGGAGAGCTGACCATGTTATAATACTTAAACCTTTAATCCATAAACATGATATATCACTCTAAGTATTTTAAAAAACTTCTCAGAATTTTCTAGTTTTGTTTTGTTTCATGTGTGTGTATGTATGTGTGTGTATCAGTCTTGTACCTCTTTCCTTAGTTTTATTTTGGGATATTTGATAAATTTTGGTGCAATATATTAGGCATTAAAACATTAATTTTCTAGTATTTATTGCTAAGTGTGTAGAAACTCAGTTGATTTCTGTGTATTGGTATTGTATATAGAAAACTTGCTAAATTTAATTCCTATAGTTTTTCTTAATTCTTTCCAGTGTTCTAAATACTCAATTACTTATCTGCAAATTTTGGAAGTTTTAGTTTCTTTTTTTCCAAACTTATCCATTTTATTTCTTGTTATTACCTTATTTTAGTTTTGGAAAATTCTTGGTCATTATCTCTAAAATATTTAGTTTCATTTTTCTCCCACTCTCCTCATGGAAGTGTATATTAGGCCTTTTAACCATATCTCATGTTCTTATGCTCTTTTCATATTTTCCATTTGTATCTTTTCAAGTTTTGATCTTGAGGCTGAATATTTTATTCTGACATTTCTTTTTTTCTCTTCCTGAATTTATTTATTTTAAATTGAAGGATAAGTACAATGTTGTGTTGGTTTATTCTGACATTTCTAATTCTCTTAATCTCATTTCAATTCTTTCTAATCTGCTGCTAACTTCATTGAGATCTGCATCCTATCTCATTGTGTAATCTTTTGAACATACTAATCGTATTTATTTTAAAGTTCATATCTGATAAAGTTGAATAACTGCATATACTAGATTCTGTTTCTACTGTTCTTTCTTGTAATTAAAATCTAAATGATTAAAAAAAAATAAGTATCAGTTATAGTGTATACAGGTTTATGTCAATATTGTTAGTCTCTGGGCATTTTATCTTCTCCCAGAGAGGATTTGTTTTTGCTTTTTTGGTAGGCAGTTAGGTTAGAAGTATATCTCTTTAATTCGACCATGGAGTTAGATATTCAAAGATTTGATAATTATAAGGGCTGGTATATTTTTAGCTTATTCTTATTCCTAGAGTAAAGACATCAGGGATCAAGCGGAAAGCTTGGGTGTATTTACCAGGATCCCTCCTCATTGTCAATCTACTCCAAGTTTTGTTCCACCAGTTCAGTGAAACAGCTAAAATTTCTTCATAATTTATCAGCCTTCCACTACCCTTTTTGAATATAGAATTGGAAAGTCTATAAAGGAAAATAACCCCCAAATATCAGGCCTACTTCTTTTAGTTTTTCTACTCTTCACTGCCTTTATAAAAGTTCTTAAATGTTTTCAGATAGACTTAAAAATATTTTTTTATATTCTTTTTATCTTCCTTTTACACATCATAAAAATTCATGTTATTGTTGTTTAGCCACTAAGTCATGTCTGACTCTTTTGTGACTTCATGGACTGTAGCCTACCAGGCTCCTCTGTCCATGAAATTCTCCAGACAAGAAGACTGGAGTGTGTTGCCAATTCTTTCTCCAGGGCATCTTCCCAACCCAGGGATCAAACCTGCATCTCCTGCATTGGCAGGCAGATTCTTTACCATTGAGCCACCAGGGAAGCCTGATAAAAATTCATAGGGATGAATAAATTTGGTTGAAGGTTATATGGCTAGTGGGTATTCATTTTGAGATTTCAATGGAACCTTATATATTCTCACCAATATGTGATCAAAGAATTTTAGATCATCAAAATTATGCTGTTTTGTGCTTAGTCGCTCAGTCATGTCCGATTCTTTGCGACCCTGTGGGAGAAGGCGAGGGTGGGATGTTTCGAGAGAACAGCATGTATATTATCTATAGTGAAACAGATCACCAGCCCAGGTGGGATGCATGAGACAAGTGCTCGGGCCTGGTGCCCTGGGAAGACCCAGAGGAATCGGGCGGAAGGGGAGATGGGAGGGGGGATTGGGATGGGGAATACATGTAACTCCATGGCTGATTCATGTCAATGTATGACAAAACCCACTGCAATGTTGTGAAGTAATTAGCCTCCAACTAATAAAAATAAATGGGGAAAAAAAAAAAAAGCAGAGACATTACTTTGCCAATAAAGGTCCATCTAGTCAAAGCTATGGTTTTTCCAGTAGTCATGTATGGATGTGAGAGTTGGACTATAAAGAAAGCTGAACACTGAAGAATCGATGATTTTGAGCTGTGGTGTTGGAGAAGACCCTTGAGAATCCCTTGATCTGCCAGGAGATCCAACCAGTCCATCCTAAGGGAAATCAGTCCTGAATATTCATTGTAAGGGCTATGTTGAAGCTGAAACTCCCAATACTTTGGCCATCTGATGTGAAGAACTGACTCATTGGAAAAGATCCTGATGCTGGGAAATATTGAAGGTGGGAGGAGAAGGGGTCGACAGAGGATTAGATGGTTGGATGGCATCACCGACCCCATGGAGATGAGTTTCAGTAAACTCGAGGAGTTCGTGATGGACAGGGAGGCCTGGTGTGCTTCAGTCCATGGGGTTGCAAAGAGTTGGATGTGACTGAGTGACTGAACTGAACTGACACATTTAAAATTTTGATTCTTTCCACAATTGTGGGTTATACCTTTCTATTTATTTAATTTTTCTTTGTGTATT
The DNA here is from genome assembly GCF_963930625.1 of Muntiacus reevesi. Lineage (NCBI taxonomy): Eukaryota > Metazoa > Chordata > Mammalia > Artiodactyla > Cervidae > Muntiacus > Muntiacus reevesi. The sequence goes on along the minus strand of NC_089253.1, from coordinate 84,926,933 downwards.
TCAGTAATGCTTGCAAGTTCTTCATAGAAATACTGCATATATTTTAAAGTTTCTTTTTAGATCTTCCTTCCTTCCATTAACATGATTTGATACACCTTAAACTGATATTTGTATGGTTGTAAGGTAGGAATTTGTGTGTGTGTGTGTGTGTGTGTGTGTGTGTGCGCGCGCGCGTGTGCAGTTTCATTGTCCTAGTACCTTTTACTTGACAGTCCATCATTTCTGATCTGATATACATTTCCAGTTCTAATTTTTATATTAGGTGTTTTTGTATGTGTGGATCTGTTTCTAGGCTTTCTATACTGTTTCACATGTCTCGTCTCGTTGAGTGAGTAACAGATTGTCTACAATTTGTTAGTTATATCTCATATGTTGGTCTTGAGCTTCCACATACATCCAGAATCAACTTTTCAAGATTTAGGGAATTGTCTATTTTTAAAATTATAATTATATTGACTTTACTGATTAGTATTTCTCAATGGGGGCTCAGAGGGAATTCTAGATGGGATAAGTTGTGATTAGTACTGTTACAATTACTACTGAATATTAAGCATACTATTGTAACATTAAATGGACATTAAATGCTATATGAACCTGAAGCAAGCAGACAAGGCAGCCTAGGGGATATAAAACACAGAGGTCAGTTTTCAGAGGCATGGAGAAATGTAAAAAACAGTGAAAAATTTATTAGGAGCTGGAAGTCCTACTGTTAAGTAGATACTGTATGTTCTTCAGTTCAGTTTAGTTCAGTTCAGTTGCTCAGTCGTGTCCAACTCATTGCAACCTCATGGACTGCAGCATGCCAGGCTTCCCTGTCCATCACCAACTCCTCGAGTTTACTCAAACTCATGTCCATTGAGTCAGTGAGGCCATCCAACCATCTCATCCTCTGTCAACCCCTTCTCCTCCCACCTTCAATTTTTCCCAGCATCAGGGTCTTTTCAAATGAGTCAGCTCTTCACATCAGGTGGCCAAAGTATTGGAGTTTCAGCTTCAGCATTAGTCGTTCCAATGAATATTCAGGACTGATTTCCCTTAAGATGGACTGGTTGGATCTTCTTGTAGTCCAAGGGACTCTTAAGAGTCTTCTCCAACACCACAGTTCAAAACCACCAATTCTTTGATGCTCAGCTTTCTTTATAGTCCAACTCTCACATCCATACATGACCACTGGGAAAACCATAGCTTTGACTAGATAGATCTTTGTTGGCAAAGTAATGTCTCCGCTTTTTAATATGCTATCTAGGTTGGTCTTAACTTTTCTTCCAAGGAGCAAGGGTCTTTTAATTTCATGGCTGCAATCACCATCTGCATTGATTTTGGAGCCCCCCAAAATAAAGTCTGTCACTGTTTCCATTGTTTCCCCATCTACTTGCCATGAAGTGATGGGACCAGATCTTAGTTTTCTGAATGCTGAGTTTTAAGCCAACTTTTTCACTTTCCTCTTTGACTTTCACCAAGAGGCTCTTCAGTTCTTCTTTGCTTTCTGCCATAAGTGTGGTATCATCTGCCTATCTGACGTTATTGATATTTCTCCCTGCAATCTTGATTCCAGCTTGTGCTGCATCCAGCCTGGCATTTCACATGATATACTCTGCATATAAGTTAAATAAGCAGGGTGACAATACATGGCCCTGATGTGCTTCTTTCCTGATTTGGAACCAGTCCGTTGTTCCATGTCCAGTTCTAACTGGTGCTTCCTGACCTGCATATAGGTTTCTCAAGAGGCAGGTCAGGTGGTCTGGTATTCTCACCTCTTTCAGAATTTGCCACAGTTTATTGTGATCTACACAGTCAAAGGCTTTGGCATAGTCAACAAAGCACAAGCTGTTTTTCTAGAACTCTCTTGCTTTTTCAATGATCCAACTGATGTTGGCAATATGACCTCTGGTTCCTTTGTCTTTTATAAATCCAGCTTGAATATCTGGAAATTCTTATGCAATAATTTATCCCTTCCTTCTTTAGTTGGCTGAATTCCATCCATCAATGCTTTCTTTAAGGGTTCATGGTAATGAACTTTTGCTGAGTTTTTGTGTTTTAGAAATATTTTATTATCTTTGTAGTTGTATATAATTTTGATGGAGCTTCCCTGGTAGCTCAACTGGTAAAGAATCTGCCTGACATGTAGGAGACCCTGGTTTGCTTCCTGGATCAGGAAGATCCCCTGGAGAAGGAATAGGTTACTCACTCCAGTATTCTTGGGCTTCTCTGTTGGCTCAGATGGTAAAGAATCCGCTTGCAATGAGAGACACCTGGGTTTAATCCCTGGGTTGGGAAGATTCCCTGGAGGAGGGGGCATGACAACCCACTCCTGTATTCTTGTCTGAAGAATCCCCATGGCAGAGAGCCTGGCGGGCTATTGTCCATGGGGTTGCAAAGAATCGGACACGACTGAGCGACTAAGCCCAAAACAGCATAATTTTGATGATCTAAAATTCTTTGATCACATATTTTTCTACTAAGGATTTGTATGTACTATTCTACTATATTTTAGAGTTGAATACTGAAGTGGAGAAGTCTAATTTCAGATTTATTTATTTTGTAACATATAGGCGAGTTTTTTTAACCGAAATGTTCAAAGAATTCTTTAACTCTAAAGTTCCATAACTTTGTTAGGAATGTTTTATTCTGTATAAAATATGTCTTGAAAATTTTTACCATCTTCAGTATATTTAATTAAAAATTTTTTTAGCTTTAAAATTTTATCTTCGAATACTTTTTTGTTTTAATTGTTCATTTTTTCTTAAGGGATATTATCTTTCTGTAATCTATCTTCTCTATCATTACTCCCCAATTTTTCAAACTATTTCTTATTGGTTTACATCTATTTTGCTAACATTTCTCAACCCTTTACTCCTTGTCCCTTACTGGGTTATCAACACTATGTATTTTCTTCCATTGCCTACAATGTAGTTTTTTTTTTTTTTTAAATAATGGTTATATATTTTTCTTACACTTTATACCATACTTTGAAAGATTATTTTTCTTTTTTTTTTTAAATTTTATTTTATTAGTTGGAGGCCAATTACTTCACAACATTTCAGTGGGTTTTGTCATACATTAACACGAATCAGCCATAGAGTTATACGCATTCCCCATCCCGATCCCCCCTCCCACCTCCTCCTCCACCTGACTCCTCTGGGTCCTCCCAGTGCACCAGTCCCGAGCACTCGTCTCATGCATCTCACCCGGGCTAGTGATCTGTTTCACCATAGATAATATACATGCTGTTCTTTTGAAACATCCCACCCTCACCTTCTCCCACAGAGTTCAAAAGTCTGTTCTGTACTTCTGTGTCTCTTTTTCTGTTTTGCATATAGGGTTATCATTACCATCTTTCTAAATTCCATATATATGTGTTAAAAATATGGAACGCTTCACGAATTTGCGTGTCATCCTTGCGCAGGGGCCATGCTAATCTTCTCTGTATCGTTCACAATTTTAGTATATGTGCTGCCGAAGCGAGCACGAAAGATTATTTTTCTTGTGCTCCTATTTTACCATTATATATTCCTGAGCACTTATATCTATAGACCTTTATTTTTAGGAGTTTTGGATTCATGAATATAATTATTATGATTTTCAAATACTCTGTAGAAACATTTTTTAAAATTTGTCTCCTGCATTGCAAGCAGATTCTTTACCACCTGGGTAAAGAATCTGAGCTACCTGGGAAGCCGACATGTATGACATAACTAAGTATTTTCTCATTCCTTGGTGCCCTACATACTTCCTGATGGCTAATGAGAACTCTTTCCTCTCATTTCAAATAAAGGATTATCAGTTTTGATCTTTGTGGTAAGAAGGTAGTGGGAAAAAAACTGGTTGGTCAGATTTGTTCAAGGTCAAAAATTTTGGTTGTCTTCTTTTAGAATCTTACTGTACTCCGTCAACTCTACATTTTCTTTTTTTGACCTTTATTAGATTTGATAGCTCTTCCTCATCTACTGTGGGCTTCCCTGGTGGCTCAGATGGTGAAGAATCTGCAGTGTGGGAGACCCGGGTTTGGTCCATGGTTTGGGAAGATCCCCTGGAGAAGGGAATGGCAACCTCCTCCAGTATTCTTGCCTGGAGAATCCCAGGGACAAAGGTGCCTGGCAGGTGACACTTCATTGGGTTGCACAGAGTTGAACAGGACTGAGCGACTGACTATCACTCATATGTTGTAATTTGTGGTTAGAGATGCTCATGTTTTGTTAAAGACTGGCATTTTAAAAAAATGTATTATTCTTCAATGGGGAGAGGTGATTTTTAAGCAGCAAAGGAGAACTGTAGTGGTTTGCCACCTTCTTAAATTTTGAAATTCATCCGGTTGAATATTTTGTGTGAGAGTTTAATTACATACTTATACTCAGCAGTGTATTATAAAGTAGAACTCTATTCTCATTATATATTTTAACTTCTGCTTATTATAGATTTCATCATGAAAATTTGAGTCCATCCTAAACAAAGAAAATTTATAATTTTTTCAAGGAAAACTTCTAGCTGCTATCCGTTCTTCACCTGTTAAGACAAATTAGGAAATGAGAATTGAATTTTACTTACCTAGTAAAATAACTGATCCTCTTTTCAGATATCTTCTGGAACTCTCCAGGAATCCTAAGGTCTCAGATATCAAATCTGTAATGTATTTTTGATGAGAAATAAGCTGAGAATAAAAAGGAAAAAAAATTCTCTCACTTCTTGAAAATACTTATATGCTAAATTCAGAGAGGCTTCCAGGGAAATGAACATGGTTGCTTATACCAAATTAGGACCAGGTTAAAACTTGGGGGTTTCTGTGTAAGAATGTTACTCTCTTGCTTGCAGATATTATTCAGCTTGTTACATGATATCCAGTCTTTGGGTTTCCAACCTTTGGTTAACATCCTTCCATCCCTACCTGTCTATTGTTGCAGTTTATGCTGGTTTTCAGAAAACCAGCTCATTCAGTCGTGGAAAACTAATTCCAGCTTTTCTTTTGGTGATCTGAAATGCTGTGCCTGTCTTTACACTGCTCAAAGTAGGTGGGTTGGAGGAAGGAAAAATAGATGATCCATGTTAAGGGGAAGAAAGTGGGAAAGTTTAATTTTTCTCTGGTCTCAAGCCCTAGCTATAATTGTCCATTTATTATCTTCTCTTCAGAGTCCTTCTAGATTCACCTTGTGCCCATTATGCTTTTCATCACTTTGTATATCCTTTAAAATTGTCTCTGTAACTCTTAGGGTAGTAAATCTTGAGTGGATACTTACAAGATTGTTACAGATGTTGAGCACCACCAACTCAAAATTGTAATGTTCATCCTTTAGGAAATATAATGTTGACCATTTTAATTCTGAGGCACAGATTTCTAATGTATATTTACATGCCTGTGAAGCAGAATAAGGTCAGTAAAGATTCATTCCATCTGGTGTTATATAAAACACTGTGATTCTCTGCAAAACTAAGAAAACCAAAATTTCAAAACTTACTTTAACTACTCTTTCCTCTGTATCTTCCAAAAACAGGATCAGAGGCACCAAGCCTGCATAAACCACATCATTTAGCATCCATGTGTACTGACTCATGTCCATGAGTAACTGACCAAAGTGGTGAATGGCCATACTCCGAATACCTCCATTAGCCTAAAACATGCACACGGAAAAGACCTCATTTGAGAATATACATATACACACACTATATATATATATATATATACTAGCATATAGTATGTATGTATATATATACACACACTATATAGTATATATATTTACATAATGTATATACGCTATATATGATGTGAATATATGTGTGTGTATATATTTGTCATTTGTTTTTAGAAAAGACTCATCTTGGGTGAATTCACCTTGGGTCTAAGAAGTCATCTCTTCTTCTGATTTGAAAATAAAACTTACTTACCAAAATTCATATTACATGAAAGAAAATCCCCTGTGAAAAGTGAGCTTCTTAAATTTAGGAAGATAGTATTTAATAACATACTAAAGATATAACTGGGGATGGTCTTGATTACTGTCTCCTGTACAGTGTCATGAACCTCCATCCATAGTTCTTGCTCCTTGGAAGAAAAGCTATGACAAACCTAAACAGCATATTAAAAAGCAGAGACATTACTTTGCCAATAAAGTTCCATCTAGTCAAAGCTATAGTTTTTCCAGTAGCCATGTATGGATGTGAGAGTTGAACCACAAAGAAAGCTTAGAGCCGAAGAATTGATGCTTTTGAACTGTGGTGTTGGAGAAGACTCTTGTGAGTCCTTTGGACTGCAAGGAGATCAAACCAGTCAACCCTAAAGGAAATCAGTCCTGAATATTCATTGGAAGGACTGATGATTAAGCTGAAACTCCAATACTTTGGTCACCTGATGTGAAGAACTGACTCATTGGAAAAAACCCTGATTCTGGGAAAGATTGAAGGCCAGAGAGGAAGGGGACGACAGAGGATGAGATGGTTGGATGGCATCACCGACTTGATGGACATGCATTTGAGCAAGCTTCAAGAGTTGATGACAGATAGGGAAACCTGGCTTGCTACAGTCCATGGGGTTGCAGAGTCAGACGTGACTGAGCAATCGAACTGAACTGAAAGATATAACTTGGAGATAATTTCTATCAAAATACTTAGGGTAATGTAACCATGATGTATTCAATTGCTGGAGGCCTTTGCAGAATTGCTACTGAATACCAATGTGAGTTCTTTGCATACTGGCATAATGCTAGGTTTCCAAGGGTTTACTTAGTCTAAATAGGAAGGTGATTGGAGTATAAGGATTCTAGAAGAGAAAAATTACAAGTCAGAGGAAGAGGTTAATTTTTTAAAAATATAATATCACTTCCAGTTTTTACAAAAATATTACTCCATTTTGAAAATAATAATTTACATGGACATACTAATTATCAGCTGTATGAACTTGATCTAATATTCACTTCAGTTTGCCTCAGTTTGCTTATATGTAAACTGGATAATAGTAACAGTGTTGTCTTCTAGTGAAAATGAAAGCCACTCAGTCATGTCTGACTCTTTGTGACCCCGTGGACTATTCAGTCTGTGGAATTCTCCAGGCCAGAATACTGTAGTGAGTAGCCTTTCCCTTCTCCAGGGGACCTTCCCAACCCAGCGATTGAAGCCAGGTCTCTTGCATTGCAGGTGGATTCTTTACCTGCTGAGCCACAAGGGAAGCCCAAGAGAGTTGTGTAGAGAATTATATGAAATTGTCCATGTAAATACCTTAGAATAATGCCTGGTGTACAGTAAATGCTCAATAAATTTTAGCCAGTGTTATTATTACTATTATTTTCATTACCTCCTTATAAAAATCTTTTCTGCCACTAAGTTTCCTCTTTCTATAATTTAATAATATTGAACCTTTTTTTCAACGAAATCTGCAGAACTAGTAAGAAGTTACAAATTTTGGCAAGATAATTTACTGTGACACAATTCTCTAGTTCACAAACAATTCGTCAAAGGAGTCTTTAAAAACAAATAGATTTCTCATAGTATACCAACATGTTCTTGTTTATTAAAATACTGTATTTTTAATAAACTATACATTTACCATAAAAACGAGAATTTTCAAAACATACAACTCTCTGATCAAAGAGTTTCTAATTAATGTTTTCTATGATAAGAAATTCATTTGGGATATTACACATGTCAGCTCTAATACCCATAATATGCCTACTACTCTGTTTTACAGATGATACACTAACAGACTGAGCCACTTGCTCAGGAGTTCACAGCTAGTCAGTGACAGCACAGGGATTTGAACCTAGAAAGTCCAGATTCAGGGTTAGCAAATATAACCACTAACCTACAATTCCTCTCTTATCTAAGAATAAAGGCTACATTTTGACTCTCACTTCCTATGGTCAGGCTTCCATAGTTTAAAAACAAACATACAGGGCTTTCCTGGTGGCTCTGTGGTAAAGAATCTGCCTATCAATGCAGGAGACATGGGTTCGAGTCCTGATCCGGGAAGATCTCACATGCCACGGAGCAACTAAGCCTGGGAGTCACAGTTAGCCTGTGCTCCAGAGCCCGGGAGCCACAGCATCTGTGCAGCCATGACTGAAGCCCACGTGCCCTTAAGCCCATACTCTGAAACAAGAGAGGAAATCACAGTGAGAAGACTGTGCACTGCAACTGGAGTATAGCCCTCTGCTTGCTGCAACTAGAGAAAAGCCTGAGCAGCATGGGAGACCCAGCACAGCCAAAAATAAAAAAATAAAATTTAAAAAATAAGTAAAAACACAAATACAAACTTGGAGCTCACTTGGTTAATATTATTATCTCTGGAAAACAAATGGCAGACCTGCACAAAATGACTGCATTCTGTTCACTTATTCTGGAATGTAATATCATTGCCTTAGCTGGCACTTCAGCTGAATGATGAAACCTAATGATCTCACATATCTGCATAACTCACATGATCCATCAGAGGACAGTAGCTGGAAGCAATTCTGGTAGACAGGGAGGAGTAGGTCACCTTGTCCAGTCTGTCTAAAAGTTTCCTAAGGGTTATCAAGGCCCGGATTATAACAGTCGTGTCTTTGGAAAGGAAGGCATCCAAGATGGATGTTAATAAGCTGCAGACATTTTCTATCTATGTATAACAGAAAGAAAATGGTGAGAATTAGGAGCTAGAAGGAGACTTGAGGTAGCATTTGATATGCACACCTCTGAGTTTGGGCAGCATGCAGTGGTGTGCTGGGGCTTACAGGAATCGTCAAAAAAAGTCACTATTAAAAATTTAAATTTTATAAATTTAGAAATAAATAAAAACAATGGTAGTAAATACTCAAGACTCATTGCTTCCTATTTCTTTTGCTAAATTTGCTAAATTTTTCTGCCTTTCGGGTTGTTTACATGTATTGTATCTGTATGGTGGAAATATTAACTAATAATGTGCTACTGTTCATCTCTGCCCAGATCCATGTTTACTGATGTCCCTTTGATAGATTGAAATCAGCAATGGTGGGAGTATTTACACCAGGGAATAAGTGGTCTTATTTTCACAAAGTTGATTGTTTAATGAATATTTACCAACATGCCATTGGCAGTACTAACATCTAAACTAGATGACAATGACCTGTTTGGACATGAGAGCCACTGAGCTCCTGAGCTAAGGAGAGGGCCTCAGTTGCAGATCAGAGACATGCAGAATATCACGCCATTAAAACATGAAAAGGAGGCATCAAAAAAGAGAAAGAAAGGCTGAAAAGAAAAGAAGTAAAAGAAATAAATACTATTTGCCAAAGTAATAGCCAGAAGACACTTGTGTCATGCAGGAAAACTGAGTCCTTATTAGTAGATGGTATGTGAAACGTCAATCCAGATCACTTTCTACTGTGTCTCTCTTGGTCAGAGCACTAGACAAGGCAATAAATAACTTTCTATTCACAATTCATACTATTGACTCCTATGATTTATCTAAAGGAAATAAACTATGACTCACTTCATTCTAAATGCAAAATGAGTGCCCACTGACTGTCTTTAAGCTTTCAGAGACTGTGCTTAATAAATATACTAGGATTTATTAAATTTATTATTAAATCAGTAACAATTTATGAAATATCTACAGTCTCAGCATTGGGCAAGGTACTTTGGAATATGCAAGTGAATTATAAAACTTGAGTTCAGTTCAGTCACTCGGTTGTGTCCGACTCTTTTCGACCCCATGAATCCCAGCACGCCAGGCCTCCCTGTCCATCACGAACTCCCGGAGTTTACTCAAACTCATGTCCATCGAGTCAGTGATGCCATCCAGCCATCTCATCCTCTGTTGTCCCCTTCTCCTCCTGCCCCCAATCCCTCCCAGCATCAGGGTCTTTTCCAATGAGTCAACTCTTCGCATCAGGTGGCCAAAGTACTGGAGTTTCAGCTTCAGCATCAGTCCTTCCAATGAACGCCCAGGACTAATCTCCTTTAGGATGGACTGGTTGGATCTCCTTGCAGTCCAAGGGACTCTCAAGAGTCTTCTCCAACACCACAGTTCAAAATCGTCAATTTTTTAGCACTCAGTTTTCTTCATAGTCCAACTCTCACATCCATACATGACCACTGGAAAAATCATAGCCTTGACTAGACGGACCTTTGTTGGCAATGTAATGTCTCTGCTTTTTAATGTGCTATCTAGGGTGGTCATAACTTTCTTTCCAAGGAGTAAGCGTCTTTTAATTTCATGGCTGCAGTCACCATCTGCAGTGATTTTGGAACCCCAAAAAATAAAGTCTGACACTGTTTCCAATGTCTCCCCATCTATTTGCCATGAAGGGATGGGACTGGATGCCATGATCTTAGTTTTCTGAATGTTGAGCTTTAAGCCAAATTTTCACTCTCCTCTTTCACTTTCATCAAGAGGCTTTTAAGTGCCTCTTCACTTTCTGCCATAAGGGTGGTGTCATCTGCATATCTGAGGTTATTGATATTTCTCCCTGCAATCTTGATTCCAGCTTGTACTTCTTCCAGCCCAGCGTTTCTCATGATGTACTCTGCATATAAGTTAAACAAGCAGGGTGACAATATACAGCCTTGATGTACTCCTTTTCCTATTTGGAACCAGTCTGTTGTTCCATGTCCAGTTCTAACTGTTGCTTCCTGACCTGCATACAGATTTCTTAAAAGGCAGGTCAGGTGGTCTGGTATTCCCATCTCCTTCAGAATTTTCCACAGTTTGTTGTGATCCACACAGTCGAAGGTTTTGGCGTAGTCAATAAAGCAGAAATAGATGTTTTTCTGGAACTCTCTTGCTTTTTCAATGATCCAGCAGATATTGGCAATTTGATCTCTGGTTCCTCTGCCTTTTCTAAAACCAGCTTGAACATCTGGAAGTTCATGGTTCATGTATTGCTGAAGCCTGGCTTGGAGAACTTTGAGCATTACTTTACTAGCATGTGAGATGAGTGCAATTGTGTGGTAGTTTGAGCATTCTTTGGGATTGCCTTTCTTAGGGATTGCTTTGATGTACTCTTCTGGGAAGGCAAGTAGTATTTACATGACTCAGTGGGAAATGATATAGGACAGTAGTCTCCAGTTTAGCCTATATTAGAATCACCTGGCTAAAACCTTTGACTGTGTGGATCACAACAAACTGTGGAAAATTCTTCAAGAGATGGAAATATCAGACCACTTCACCTGCCTCCTGAGAAATGTGTATGCAGGTCAAGAAGCAACAGTTAGAACCAGACATGGAACAACGGACTGGTTCAAAATTGGGAAAGGAATACATCAAGGATGTATGTTGTCACCCTGCTTATTTAACTTATATGCAGAGTACATCATGCAAAATGCTGGGTTGGATGAAGCAAAAGCTGGAATCAAGACTGCAGGGAAAAATATCAATAACCTCAGATACATAGATGACACCACCCTTATGGCAGAAAGCAAAGAGGAACTAAAGAGCCTCTTGATGAAAGTGAGAAAGGAGAATTAAAAAGTTGGTTTAAAACTCAACATTCAGAAAACTAAGATCATGGCATCTGGTCCCATCACTTCATGGCAAATAGACAGGGAAACAATGGAAACAGTGACAGACTTTATTTTTGGGGGGCTCCAAAATCACTGCACATGGTGACTGCTGCCTTGAAATTAAAAGACGCTTACTCCTTGGAAGAAAAGTTATGACCAACCTAAACAGCATATTAAAAAGCAGAGACATTACTTTGCCAACAAAGTTCCATCTAGTCAAAGCTATGGTTTTTCCAGTAGTCATGTGTGAATGTGAGAGTTGAACCATAAAGAAAGTTGAGTGCCGAAGAATTGATGCTTTTGACCTGTGATGTTGGAAAAGACTCTTGAGAGTCCCTTGGACTGCAAGGAGATGAAACTAGTCCATCCTACAGGAAATCAGTCCTAAATATTCATTGGAAGGACTAATGCTGAAGCTGAAACTCCAATACTTTGCCCACCTGATGTGAAGAATTGACTCATTGGAAAAGACCCTGATGATGGGAAAGATAGAAGGCAAGAGGAGAAGGGGACGACAGAGGGTGAGTTGGTTGGATGGCATCACCAACTCGATAGATGTGAGTTTGAGCAACTCCGGGAGTTGGTGATGGACAGAGAAGCCTGGCATGCTGCAGTCTATGGATTTGCAGAGAATCAGACCCAACTGAGTGACTGAACTGAACTGAGGATCACCTGGAGGAATTTTGAAGTCATAGGTTGGTGGGCACAACCTCTAGGATTTCTGATTCTGTAGGCTTGTGATAGGGCCTGACAATGTACATTTTTAACAAGTTTCTGAGAGACGCTGATGTTGTTAGTTTCAGAGTCATAGGTAGAGAGCCATAAATATAAATATTATATAAGCAAGTGCTTATAGTTGGTGTGGCTCTGAAAGGGATCAGGCTGCTAGAAAGCAGAATATTCAGTGAAATTTGACTTGAGATAATCATTGAAAAATAAGAAAAATGTGAATGGGTGATGGAGGAAAGTAGTATAAAGGAAGAAAAAACTTGAACAAATGCTCTGAGATAGGAATTAATGTGTATTCATGTGTGTATGTTGGAATGAAAAATAACTTATGGACATGCGGTTTAGACTGTAACAAGAGTGTTTATGTGGGCAATTTTGATAAGTCCTGAGTGTAGTGAATAATCTTCTGGAAAGATATAAATAAGATGATAAAACCTATTGACAACACATCCTTTCAACTCAACTTGGTTTCCTTATTGATAAAATACTTGACTTTGATATTGTTTTAGGGATGTATAAAAACTAAAAATAATCAGTGTTTTGTCTGTAACGATATTGAGTTATATCAAATCTCAGATCGTAACTTTGAGTGCTGGCAGACTCAAATCATATACACACATACCTCATTGATAACTGGTGCCATACTGGCAATTTTCTGAAGGCTCAATTTGCAAACTGCAGGATCGGGGTCATTGACCCAGTTTCTGAAGAGAACCAAAAATTTTTCTGGGAATGGGTCCTTGAAGAAATTGTTGAGAAGCTAAAAGAAAACAGTTAAGTTAATAGATGGAATAATGGCCAAGCATGATTTTTTTTTTGCTTCAGTAATAAAAATCAAGACATTTTTAGTAAAACAAATACAAATCACACTAAAACTCTAAATACATACACATACTTTTACTTCACATGTATTTCTGGGCTCATAGAGGGAAGGAGAAGTAGCAGATATAATAGGAAATACATGCTTTGTTATATACATATGATGAAAGAAAATTTCATACATATAGATATGATGAAAGAAATTTTTACATATAGGATAATAGCGTTTATGTTAACTTTTTATACTTTTATGCTGCCTCCTCTTTCTCTTACCTGGAAAACCTTGGTGCCTAATAGCAGTTATATGTTTACTTATTCATTTTCTGCCATGTAATGCATGCCATGGGCTTCCCTGGTGCTCAGATGGTAAAGAATCTGCCTGCAGTGCAGGAGCATGTGTGTGCTAAGTCCCTTCAGTTGTGTCTGACTCTTTGTGGCCCCATGGACTGTAGCCCACCAGGCTCCTCAGTCCGTGGGATTCTCCAGGCAAGAATACTGGAGTAGGTTGCTATGCCCTACTCCAGGGGATCTTCCCGACTCAAAGATCGAACCCGTGTTTCTTATGTCTCCTGTGTTGACAGACAGGTTCTTTACCTCTAGCATCACCTTGGAAGCCCAGGAGACCCAGGTTCAATCACTGGGTCCAGAATATCCCTTGGAGAAGGGCATAAAAACCCACTCCTGTATTCTTGCCTGGAGAATCCCATGGACAGAGGAGCCTGGCCTGCTAAAGTCCATGGGGTTGCAGAGAGTTGGACATGACTAAGCGACTAACACTTTCACTTTCAATGCATATCATAATCTTAAAATTATGGTATCAACACATATAACATCAATAGACCCTCTGCGGAGGGGGGGGATATTTTTTTACAGATTTTTTTTAACCTTTGTGATTTATGTTACTAATGATGTTTAAAGTACCATGTTCATATGTTACTTGGTATCCTCCACAAAATCTGTGCTGTGTGTGTGTGTGTGTGTGTGTGTGTGTGTGTGTGTGTGAGAGAGAGAGAGAGAGAGAGAGAGAGAGAATCATACAGTTCCTTAAGAAAAAACTAAGGTCATAGTAGCTAAATGGATAAAGATCAGAGTATTCATAATATGAAACTTTAATTTATAAATAATAATATTTTAAAAATGTTCAACCTCTCTGAAAGTTTTAACAGTAAGAACAAATCAAATCACCTGTAGGACATCCACTCTCACATTGGAGAGCTTGTCCATGGTGGTGAAGTGCTATGGAATGAGCTCACCCATGAACTGTGTGGGGAGCACTGATGCACTGCCTTCCAGATAACCGTCCCTAGCCTGAGAACGTTTATGTCGCTGAGTTGTGTTCGACTCTTCTCTGGCCCCATGGACTGTAGCCCATCAGGCTCCTCTGTTCACGGATTTCCCAGGCAAGAATACTGGACTGAGTTGCCATTTCCCAGGCAAGAATACTGGACTGAGTTGCCATTTCCTTTTCCAGATGCTCTTCCTGACCCAGAGATCACACCTGCGTCTCCTGCATTGGCAGGCAGATTTTTTACTACCGAGACACCAGGAAAGCCCAGGAAGAGTTATACACTTTAGTTATTATTGCAAATTCTTGGAATCTATTATAAGAAAATAAAATACCAAAAGAAAGAAAATTTAGGCACCAAGATGTAAACCCGATTGCTATTTACATTAGTAGAAAACTAGAAATAACAAATATAAATAAATGGCATAGGCATTGGTAATACTATCTTAGGTATCACTGGCTGAGAAGACCAAAATAAAGTAAAATACATGGATTGTGTGCTCAGAATAAGTAAAGGCCAAGGGGCTGCATAGTTGAACTGGAAAGTTGACAATTGTCCAGAAGTTCTAAACAGAGAAAGCGGTGGAAGAGTGTGGTCGTTGTTGATTTCCTGGATGGACAGTCATGTGATTCTCCAATTATATTACATCCATGATGTAATATTACATCAAGTAAGTATTACATCCATGATGAGAGAGGCAACTAGATTTCATTCAACATTATCAGGTATATTAATGATGCTTATATAAATTTTATGTAGTCTGTAAATTTATTTTTTATTTATTCTTTTCAGGCTCAAGGATTCTTATTTTATTCAAAGGATTATAAACCATTGTTGTCAATCCTTTTGATGATCAGATTGTCATAGATTTTCCTGGGGATGCTCCTTCAAGCTGGCTTCTGTGTCCTTTTGACCCATTCTGTCATTTTTTAAGTAAGTCTGACAGAACAGGGTGTTCCAGATTCATTGTGTACATTCCCTGGAATCAACCATTCCTACAGGGAACCCTTGTTCCTTTTTGTGGAAAACGGTATTTAGAAACCAAAATCTGAGGAGTAGAGGTACTCACAACTTCTAGGCCTTTCTGAGCTAAATTTCTTTTCTCCCTCCCTCCATCCTCCCCACCCCCCACCTGTCTTTCTTTTCATCCATCTATTTATGTTAAAAACCTGAACTCATTTGCTTTATTTGAGATAGAAATTAAAAATGAATAGTAGGTGTAAATTTCCTTTAACTGTATTATTGTATGGGAGGGATTTTGTATGTTATGTTTAGACCAATTTGGTATTTGTACATAATTAAAGGATAGTACAATAAAAATAATGAGTCACATAATAAAATATGAGAGATTCAAATGTATTAAGCAAATTTGAAAAACATAGGTGATTTGCCATTGCAATGTTAAGTTAAACTAATTCATGTATTCTTCTGAAAGCTTTAGAAGTACATACTATAGTGTAGGGGTATGCCTTTGTAGTTTATTAAATGTTTTGCTATGAAGTTTGAAATCATGTCAAACTTTGGGAAATATTTAGCATCATACCTTAGATCAAAACTTGTATATTATATATTACTTTTAGGGAAGATTAGATTTTATTTGGAGAAGGCAATGGCACCCCACTCCAGTACTCTCGCCTGGAAAATCCCATGGGTGGAGGACCCTGGTAGGCTGCAGTCCATGGGGTCGCTAAGAGCACAACTCAGCGACTACACTTTCACTTTTCACTTTCATGCATTGGAGAAGGAAATGGCAACCCATTCCAGTGTTCTTGCCTGGAGAATCCCAGGGACGGGGGAGCCTGGTGGACTGTCGTCTATGAGGTCACACAGAGTCGGACACGACTGAAGCGACTTAGCAGCAGCAGCAGCAGCAGCAGATTTCATTTAGTTAATTTCATTTTATAGAATTTTCTACATGCTTTTTGTAAGCAAAAAGCTTCAATTTATTTAATTCTTTATGGCATTCCAATATTTGATGTAATGCTCATGTATAAAGTGATAGAGTTCTATATCTTCATGTTACCCAGTTATTTAGTCCATTTTTTTTCCCTCCATGCAGTCTGAAGTCTCATTTAGATCCAAATGTCACCTAGCACCTTTAGTAAACTCAATTATCCAAATACTTTAACAAGCATGCAGAGATATATGAGTTAGTGCTACAAAAATAATTAGTTTGCACAATCCACACCCCTTCAAAGGCCAACTTCTGGAACAGTCTAAAGGGACAACCCTCTCATAATCCAAATCTATCTTCACCTTACCCCCTCAGCTTCAGATATCTGTTATTGTCTTAACTTTTGGTAAGAATCAGTATTTGGAGAGGGAGATAAAACATTGGAGTGTTGATTTAAGTTTGCATGAGGAAAGGAAATGAGAACCCAGTTATTCACAGTCTCCTAGTGAAACTCACTTCAGTGAGAAATGTTATTGTGATGACACTGTCTTCTGACCTTCTAGGACCTTCTACAGCGAGTTTGTAGAGATAATGCAAGGTCTCTGGAAACTGTGGAAATTTATATTCACTGAGAGTTCTGTAAAGGAGAATAAGGCACTGAATTAGCAAAGAAGATAAAAACACTTTCTGCATCAGCAAATGCTAATGGTAGAAGAGGGAGAGCCATTAGCCTTATATTTTGTATCATGCAGATAAAAAGAATAGTCTCAAATATCCCTTAATCCAAGGTAAATTGCAGCCCCATTATGAATTCTATGCAGACTCTGGGGAGTTAAATATACCTGGATCACTGAAAATCTCTCTGTCCTTAACATCACTCCTCTTTCCCATTTCTCCTATCCCTTGTCACAGTACAGACTGCCCTATGTTACTGCAAGCTCGCATCCATGCCTGACCAAAAGGAGAAAAAATAAATAATGCAAAATAAATATCTTGGCAATCAAAGATGGCCACACAGTTTGCATTGGTGGTTTTAGACCAAATCATTCCTTTGAATGATATAATTAAGAAACTATCCTGGCAGATATCCTAGGTTATTAAGGAGAAGAGGTGGTGAGCCCTGATTCACTGAGCCATTCTCTATAAGACACTTGGGCCAGTAACCAGGCTCACAGTTATTCCAACATGCTGGCCTAGATCAGATTGGCAGGACTGGGAAGGATCACATAACAGAGCTTCGATTTGAAGATTCCAGGTACAGAAGCACTTAAGTGTTGTTGTTCAGATGTTATTTTGCATTTGACTTTTTGCAACCCCATGGACTGTAGCGCACAGTCTCCTTTGTCCTCCGCTATCTCCTGGAGTTTGCTCAAACTCATGTCCATTGAGTGGGTGATACCATCCAACCATCTCATCCTCTGTTGCCCCCTACTCCTCCTGATCTCAGTCTTTCCCAATATCAGGGTCTTTTTCTGATGCTCAAATTTGAATGTGCATACAGATCAATCAGGGATCTTGCTAAAATGCAGCTTCTGATTAGTAGGTTTGGAGAGGGCCTTGAGGTTCTGCATATTTCACTTCCAGGTGATGCTATTGCTATTGGTATGTGGACCATGCTTTGAGTAAGAAGATACAAATGTACTAGGGTACTGACGAATGAATGACTCTATCTGTAGGATGGAAAGTTAGCACCTTTTGTTTTTATATAAAATAAGATATGTTCTTGAAATTTATGTGCAAATAAAATGTTGGCTTAAAAGCACCAAGAGTCCAGAAACCATATACACTGTACTTTCTGAGTCAGTCACAACTTCAAATGGTCTGCTAAGTTGTCAAGGCCATGTATCGTGATTCTTGATCAGAAAATCTGATTCCTGTAATCAGAAACTTGCTATTCACTGGTGGACTAGCTAGACAAAGAACTGTGGTACAAATAAAAACCCTTTTCTATCATACTTTCCCAAATTTATCTGTCTCATTGGGCACAGGGTTATATCAGACCTCTTCTAAGTGGGAGCACATTTATAACCACCTGCTGTCTATAAAGCAGAAATCAGCTAACAACAGAGGAAGGAAGAAGCAGATTCCCCTCTAGTTCTCCATATCTGAAAGGGAAACTTGTTGGGTGGAGGAAGGATAATTTGGTATCTGTATCTTTAGGTAAGAGAGCAAGGCAAGAAAAAATAAACCCCCCTCAAAAACAAGTGAAAAAGTAGAAGTTGAATGGCAGTTCAGATCATTAAGAGAGATTTGGAAGTTTGGAGTGGATACTGACTGTGTTCCCATGTGGCTCAGTTGAAGAAAGATGAAAAAGGTGGGAAAGAGAACATTTCTCAAAGCCCCTGTTCTTACTTGGCCACAAGGTAGACTCCGTGATGGTGAAACAGTACTTGGGAAAACTGGTTCCAGCAGTTCTTTTTGTTTAGAGCAGTATCCACCTCTTGAAGTCCAGAACAATTCAGCAGAACTCTCAGGGCATCACGGGCATAGCTAAGGGCCAAAAGAAGAGGAGCGTCATCACCTGCCAGTAGCTGTTACCTATCTAAATACAAGTGACCTGCCTTTTCTACAATGGACAGGGTGCTGATTTTGTGAACGGGGATGCTTCAAAGGAAAAGAGCACTAAATGGTCTTCATCTCTCCTGATTAACAGGCTGTGGGATGTAGGGTGAAACTGAAATTGTAGCATGTAAAATCTAGGATTAATAGTAGAGCAGCATATCAGTTTATTAAAAGCTTATTAGCAAAAGATGCTAAATGATGTGAAAACATGCTAAAGGTGCCTATTGATTGTCTTCTTTGGATGCTTTAAATAAATAGAATACATTCTTACCTACTAGCGATGATTTGGTGTATGTCTGCTTGAAAGAGAGTGGATTATATTAGCATACTTAATATCTTAATGGGACAGATTGTGTTTGAAAGTCCTGCCTGGCTTAGATGAGGGCAAATAGCAGACAGTTGGGTCCAGATTACCCTGCACAGTAGCAAAGCTAACTGTAATCTCTTGGGCAAAAGAGAAAAGCTGAATTTACCTTATGTGGACAGAATGGCAGGCTTCCCAGGTGGCACTAGTGGTAAAGAACCCAGCTGCCAATGCAGGAGACATAAGAGATGCGGGTTCAATCCCTGGGTTGGGAAGATCCCCTGGAGGAGAGCATGGCAACCCACTCCAGTATTCTCGCCTGGAGAATCCCATGGACAGAATTTCCTGGTGGGCTATATAGTCCATGGGGTTGCAAAGAGTCAGACATGACTGAAGTGACTTAGCATGCATGCACACCTGGACAGAATGGCAGCATGCTATCATAAGCCCACCCATTACATCACCAACTACAAAGCGACTTTACCTTTCACAAAACACATTTGGGCATATTATTTCACCTCACACCTAATTTACCCTGAGAGATCACTATCAGAGTAAATGGCGGAGCTAGTACATGTCCAGCTCTGGACCTGCTGCTCCTCCCTACTCTTTCTGTATGGTGGCCTCCCTTTGTGGCAGGAATAAACTGTGTTCTGTGGGAGTGTGGTTTTTTTTTTTATATACTACATACACATTCAGGGAAGGTCCTAGCTTACTTTGAGGTACTTAGGGTAATTACTTTCCCAAAGGCATCCTACCCTTCAAGGGGGAGAAAGCTATAATAAATGAATATACTGCACATGGGATTATGTAGTTCCAAAGGAACCCAAGGGAGTAGAGATGTTTGACAGCTGGAAGCACATTTCTTATTCAGTCGGAAACAACCGCTAGTATCTCACAAAGGCCTGTCTTCTGTCATCAGTCTCAGGTTGCTGCTGTAGAAGAGTTGAAGCATGAGGGCCATCAGAAGCTGGGGGAAAAACTGGGCCACCGCTTTCTTGTAAGGACCAAGAGGCAGTAATGTGCACAGGGCCTGGGATGCCTGTAATGGAAAGGAAAAGGCGTCAAGAATGTAACCACCTCCCTTTAAACCCAGTCAGCAGTGATGAGGGACGTGGGAAGGGAGAGACTCTGCAACCCTTCCCCCAATTTCCTTGAAGGAAACGTGAAGCGCGCATGTATACTCATTCATTCAATAACGGTCACTAAGTCCATTCTGAAGCAGGAACTGTGCCAAGCATTTTCTCTCCATGGGCTCCCAAAGCACTATCAACAGTGCCTGACTGCCTAACCGCAGGAAGCAAGCTGATCCCCAAGGAGGACACACCTCCCCAGGCTCCATGCCTGTGTGGTTGATAACGCAGGTCCTCCCAGGGCTTCAACAATCCAGGACAGTGAAATATTTAAGGGGGGCGGGGCATACCAGGTCACTAACAAATTGTTTCGTGCCCTGACCACTACAATACCTACAATATCAGAGAAACACATCTCACCACAACTTGTTGGTGGAACATTATCCATTTTTTCCTATTATATCTCTATAAGACTTGAATTTACTCTCAGGAGTGCCAGTGTGGGGGCTTGGGAGATATATAAAGATGGCATGAATGAGATTAGGCCTTCACGTGCCTATCAAGTCTATATGACCTGACTGGTGGCTGCCTCTCCAATACCATCTCCTACACTTTCACCCTCGCTTAAAATTCTCTCCAGATGTTTTGACCTTGCTTCACTAACATAGCAGGTAAACTCCCATCACTCCATGGCTTTTGCCCTTCTCTCTGTCTAGGACTGTCATGCCCAGGTACCTGCAAGGATCACTCCCTCACTTAATTCAGGTCTTTGATTAGATTACTACAGTAGAGAGACCTGCCCTGAGCAATTTACTGAACCCTCCCAGCCACTTCTTTTTCCTACCCTGCTTTATATCTCTTCTAAGCTTTGTATCATCTGACATATGACACATATTTTTTGGTTCATTGTCTGTGTCTCTTATAAGAGGGTAAGCTTTGTGATCATGGATGTGCATTGAGTGTATGAATGAATGAATGAGAGTCAAACTGTGTCAAGGAAGTATGACTGAGTTTGTGGGCAGATAGGAATTTTCATGATTAAGAAAACAATGACAACATACAGAAATTACTCATTGTGTTAGTTACCGCCACAGGCATCATATTCGTAGCGCTGAGAGAGAAATGTTTTCTTTCTGTTATTTTCTCCATTTCTCTAGGCTTTCCTTTCAGTATCAACAAGATTGTCTTCAGTACATGAGGGACCACGCTTGACTCAGCACCGGCTGCATACCACATCAGTATCAAAATGCTGCAAACACAACCCCCCAGCCCTGAACATGAGAATCATGCACTTTTCATTTCCTGCTCAACAGTGTGACTCAAATGAGGGAAACAGTCTTGGTTTTATGTCTTTATAGAGCAAAGAAACTGCAGACAAGTCCCAGACAAGCTGATATTCCCATTCCCAAATGATCCCATTAAGATTTTTGTCCTTGAAAACAGAGGAAGAATTTTAATAAGGTCTTACGGAAAATACAGTCTCTCAGTCTGCAAGTTCATCTCCCACTGTTATTTAAATATCTGTTCAGCTCAAAGTCAGGAACTGATCAGCTTCTATACCCCATACTCCTCCTTCCTACCTTGTGACCTTGTTTGCCCAGGGATAATTGAATATTTTAAAACTGGTATCGATATACAAATTAACATATATGTAAATAAATCAATTAAAAAAGCTAGATTAAAAGCTAACTAAATAAAAATCTACATAACTTAAAAAAATAGAAAGTTAAATTTAAAAACTAAGCCATTTCCCCAAATGTCACATGTCTAATCAGTTCAACAGATGTGACTAGAACCCCAGCTTCTCAGCCTCCAATTCCCAAGTGCCTGTCCTTACATACCTGCTACCCTTCAAGATTATTCTTACTGTTGCTCATTTTAAAAACAGTCCTCTGTGTTTGTATATTCTTGATACTTTGTCAAGCTGTGCTGAGTTCTGAACTCTGTTGCTCATTCTCTCTGTGTTTGGGTTCTTAATATGGGGCCCTGGCCCCTCAGAACATGGACACACTCAGCTCTCTAGAACCCTAGTACCAAATGCTTTTTCTGCAAAGCTTATTCATAGAACCATGCTTAGAACCACATGGACATCAAATCTTTCAAGGCCTTTTCCTTTGCCTCTTAATCATATCTTCTGGCTGACCAGATCTTCTTTCTGTTTCTCTGTTTAAGCTTACCTACAAATTCTAATCTTTTCTTTTTTTCTTTTTTTAAAATTTATGATAGTAATTTTTCTTCCCCCCCCCCTTTTTTCCCCCCATTTATTTATATTCAGTTCAGTTCAATCACTCAGTCATGTCTGACCTTTTGCCACCCCATGAATCACAGTACTCCAGGCCTCCCTGTCCATCACAAACTCCCGGAGTCCACTCAAACTCATGCCCATAGAGTAGGTGATGCCATCCAGTCATCTCATCCTCTGTTGTCCCCTTTTCCTCCTGCCCCCAATCCCTCCCAGCATCAGGGTCTTTTCCAATGAGTCAACACTTTGCATGAGGTGGCCAAAGTACTGGAGTTTCAGCTTCAGCACCAGTCGTTTCAAAGAACACCCAGGACTTATCTCCCTTAGGATGGACTGGTTGGATCTCCTTGCAGTCCAAGGGACTCTCAAGAGTCTTCTCCAACACCACAGTTCAAAAGCATCAATTTTCAGCACTCAGCTTTCTTCACAGTCCAACTCTCACGTCCATACATGACCACTGGAAAAACCATAGCCTTGACTATACGGACCTTTGTCGGCAATGTAATGTCTCTGCTTTTTAATATGTTATCTAGGTTGGCCATAGCTTTCTTTCCAAGGAGTAAGCGTCTTTTAATTTCATGGTTGGATTCACCCTCTGCAGTGATTTTGGAGTCTAAAAAAACAAAGTCTGACACTGTTTCCACTGTTTCCCCACCTATTTCCCATGAAATGATGGGACCAGATGCCATGATCTTAGTTTTCTGAATGCTGAGGTTTAAGCCAACTTTTTCACTCTCCTCTTTCACTTTCAAGAGGCGTTTTAGTTCCTCTTCACTTTCTGCCATAAGGGTGGTGTCATCTGCATATCTGAGGTTATTGATATTTCTCCCAGCAATCTTCATTCCAGCTTGTGCTTCTTCCAACCCAGCGTTTCTCATGATGTACTCTGCATGTAAGTTAAACAAGCAGCGTGACAATATACAGCCTTGAGGTACTCCTTTTCCTATATGGAACCAGTCTGTTGTTCCATGTCCAGTTCTAACTGTTGCTTCCTGACCTGCATATAGTTTTCTCAAGAGGCTAATATAGGTTTCTCAAGAGGCTAATATAGGTTTCTCAAGAGGCTAATATTTATATTAGTTGGAGGCTAATTACTTTACAATATTGTAGTGGTTTTTGCCATACATTGATATGAATCAGCCATGGATTTACATGTGTTCCCCATCCTGAACCCCCCTCCCACCTCCCTCCCCATCCCATCCCTCTGGGTCATCCCAGTGCACCAGCCCTGAGCACCTGTCTCATGCATCAGACCTGGACTGGCAATCTGTTTCACAATTGATAATATACATGTTTCAATGCTATTCTTTCAGATCATCCCACCCTCACCTTCTCCCACAGAGTCCAAAAGTCTGTTCTATACATCTATGTCTCTTTTTCTGTCTTGCATATAGGGTTATTGTTACCATCTTTCTAAATTCCATATATATGCGTTAGTATACTGTATTGGTGTTTTTCTTTCTGGCTCACTTCACTCTGTATGATGGACTCCAGTTTCATCCACCTCATTAGAACTGATTCAGTATGGATTGAGAAGGTACAGAAAGCAAACATAATTAGAATTAGATGAACTTTATTAAGTAGCTCACCTACTATTGCACAAGACCTGCTGGTGACCAATTTAATAAAGTTCATCTAATTCTGTTTGCTTTCTGTACCTTCTCAATTCATCCTGTTCATGATAGACTCATTGGCAGCTTTTATCTTATATTCATGTGGGTATATTCACTTTCCTCAACAAAATGGTTGAAGGATGCGAATACTTTACACACAATGGGTACTCAGTTCCTACCTAAACAAGAAAACACTGAGTCTTATGAATATTTTTACTTTTCAGGAATTTCCTAAGTAGTAAAATACTTTGTGAATTTAAGCTTCCTTAAAAAATGCAATCTCTCATTTGAAAAAAGTCAACAACAACAAGAACAACCAACAAAAAACCAATAAACTTGGTTGGCTTGTTGAAAAAATCAACAAAATTGGTTTAGCATTTTGTTGATTTCATTGCCCTCTTATAGACATTAACTAATTTAATCCATGTAACAGCTTCACAGATAAAAAGTTTTCTCATGTCACAGATTAGGAAATTGAGGATCATGATGTTTATGAAACTTACATGATGTCACACAGGATATAAGGGTCAATTTGTTTCCAAGGCCTGAATTCCTTCCATAATGTAACTTCCTGCCTTTTACACTGTAATAGAGAAGTAATACCTTCCCTTCCAATGTATGAACTATAGAAATGGAGTAATGTGATTTAATAAGCTCTTCTAATTTGGCTGTTAGATTCATAAAGTCACATAGGCTCACATTAGCATCTTTTCTTCTTAAATATTTCTTCTGACCCTGGATCATGAATTTCAAATAAACAGTTAAGGGACAGGAGACTCCCAACTATACCTGGGAATTTTTTTGTTTTATTTTATTTTATTGGTTGGTGGAAATATCTTAGGTCTGTCCTTCATAAGTGAAAAAAAAAAACTTACTATGAATTCTATCACATATGGGGAAAAAACCATTATTACTTTGAGGAGAGGTTTTTCAATGTGGGATACACAACAGAACACAATTAAAGCCTTGAATAAATAATAACAATGATCATTTCTTGATTGTCTACTATGTGTCACGTATTTTATGAAGCTATACATACTGTATATGATCTTAGTTAAGCCTTACAATCATCCCATGTGGTGTAAAAATAGACATTATCTTTCAGGAAAAAAAGAAAGGAAATCTGACCTGCCCCGCTCTATCTGACTCTCAAGACTGAGCAAACCCTGAGGAAGGAGCGTGAGGGGCCTTACTCATCTGCTGGTACTGGGTAGTCCATAAGTTGAAAGATGACTTTCTTCGGTGAAGTACGTGTCAACAAAGTGATGACCCGCAACATAGCTTCCCTCAAAATGGGGGAATCATCTCCACACAATTGCTTATAAATAGTATCCACAATTTTAGACACCTGTAAAAGCAATTTCACAGGCCAATTAGAGTCTTTTGTTCCCTAGGCACTTATAAACCAAACGTTTCTTAGACATAAGAATTTAGTCCTTCTCAGAATGACAAAGGCAGCAACTAACACACAAATAAGCACCAATGAAAAGCATATTTATGTGATTTTTTACATAATGAAATGATTATTTGCATGAGAAATTAACATGCATTTATTTTTTTTCCTTGATGTTTTTTAAAAATGTAATACTGTTTATTTGATTTCAAAAACATTTAAGTACTCCAAACATACAAAAAAATTAATAGGACATTGCAGATCATGTTTGGTACAGAAGGTTCTTGAATTTTCATCGGTGCAGTGGCTCTTGGCTTTGTTGACAATGCAGAGTTCTATGGTTTGTTTAAAAAAGTTTATAACTACTGTACTTCATTGAAAGTGAAAGTCGCTCAGTCACGTCTGACTCTTCGCAAACCCGTGGACTATATAGTCCATGGAATTCTCTAGGCCAGAATACTGGAGTGGATAGCCTTTCCTGTCTCCAAGGGATCTTCCCAACCCAGGGATCAAACCCAGGTCTCCTGCATTGCAGACGGATTCTTTACCAGCTGAGCCACAAGGGAAGCACTTCAATGAAAAACGATCCAAAACAATTCCCATTCCAGCTGACCCTCTCCTTCTCCACAGCTAATAATGGCAGCGGGATGCTATGTCACTGTATACAAAAACGAGACAACCTTGGATGCCCACTTCAGTGTCCACAGGTCCGGTTCCACAGTGCATGCCCTGAGCTACGGCCCCCCTGGAAGGCATTGCCCAACAACCTCCACACCAAGCAAGGAACATTAAGAGTGTATCTCGGTTGCTTTGTTCTTTTTACAAACTATAGATATATGTACAGTTGAGAACTTGGGATTTCTAGCCAATGACCATAAAGTTAACCCACCACCTTACAAATTAAAAAAAAAATGCCAGGAACATCTTTAAATGCCTTGTCACACCAACAGCAAAGTGCAGAGTGAGGTGAATATGAGAGCCTTTTCATTTTAGAAATATGTACAACTTTGATACAGTTTCCATACAGTTTTGTACAGTTTGGTACACCCATGGTCACCTCATGTAAACCCCTGACAATTGCTAGAGCACTTTGAGACACTAAGATATGACCATGATCCAACTGGGTAATTAAACCTAATGAGGGCAACAGACACATGTCGTGCTTGCCGCCTCCATGAGAGTCACCGCCTTCAAGTTTTATTGAGATCATAATTGACACAAAGCATTGTATAAGTTTAAAGCATATAGCATAATGATTTGATGTCCATACATCATGAAATGATTACCACAATAAATTTAGCATACATCCATCATGCAAATATAAGGAAAAGAAAAAATATTTTCTGGAGAAGAACTCTTAGAATTTACTCTCAACAACTTCCATATATAATATACAGCAGTGTTAATTACATTTATCATGTTGTGCCTTATATCCCTAGTACTTATTTATCTTCTAACTGAAAATTACCCCTCCCACCAGCCTCTGGCAAGCCACAAATCCTCTCTCCTTTTCTATGAATTTAATTTGTTTTTAAAATATAATTGACCTACAACACTTCCTTAGTTCCTGGCATACAACATAGTGATTTCATATTTCTATATGTTATAAAATGTTCACCATGTAAATTTCTCATCTGTCATTGTGTGAAGATATTACCTTATTCTTGGCTATGTTTGCCACACTGTAACTTTCATCCTCATTACTTACTAGAGTCTATGTCTCCAGGTGAGTCCAAGTTGCCTCCTGTGTCTCTAGGAGTCTCTTCAAGATCAGTGTGTTTGATCCACGTTCTTTCTCAATTACTGCTTCTGCCCTGGGTCTTCGAGCATATGAGTTTTACTGTGTATGCTTTATTTATTTATTTATTTTTAAAAATTTATTTATTTATTTATTTATTTCAGTGGGTTTTGTCATACATTGATATGAATCAGCCATAGAGTTACACATATTCCCCATCCCGATCCCCCCTCCCACCTCCCTCTCCACCCGATTCCTCTGGGTCTTCCCAGTGCACCAGGCCCAAGCACTTGACTCATGCATCCCACCTGGGCTGGTGATCTGTTTCACCATAGATAATATACATGCTGTTCTTTTGAAACATCCCACCCTCACCTTCTCCCACAGAGTTCAAAAGTCTGTTCTGTACTTCTGTGTACCGTGTATGCTTTAAAAGGGAGGTCTTTGTTTCTTACAGCCCTCTGACTCTCCTGAAAGCAAGGCTCAGAGGCCTTCAAAATCAGATATTCTGGGGGTTCATCTTTCTGGTGCAGGACCCCCAGGCTGGGTAGCCCAATGTGGGGTTTAGATGCCTTACTTCTTGGGCAGAACCTCTGAAATTGTGATTCTCCTCTGCTTCATGGGTCTCCGACCTGGGGGTATAGATATTGACTGTATAGTGTCTCTGCACTTCATACCCATCTTATTGTGCTTCCTTCTTTAGTTCTTTAGTTGTAGATTTGTTTTTCTGCTAGTTTCCTAGTCTTTCTCATCAATAGTTGCTCTGTCAATAACTGCAATTTTGGTGTGCCTTTTTGAGCTCAGGGCCCTCCTATTCTACCATTCTGGCAGCCTCCCAGTCTATGCATTTATGGATAATAGGAGAAAAGCCATTTTTAAAGAAAGGTTTATTTTGGTTGGGTAGACTTTATTAGGTAAAGCATATAAGCTCAATTCAGAAAGCATATGTATAACTTGATTCCTTTAAAAAGCAAGTCAAGATAATGGAATAGAATAATAATGGAACAATACCCTTCCAAAGACATTTTGACAGTTAAAGAAGACATGCATCTGTATTTTGAAGAAATGAACTGTGTGTTAGTGGAATGGCCAGAATGGTAAACAATGAGTTATAATCTTGCAAGTTCTCTTTATGGGCTTTGTGTTAGTTTTATTTTTCCCATTTTCATTCACCTTTTTCTCTTGTTTTATGGCTTTACCTTTTTTAAAAGCATTATTGAAATATAGTTGATTTGTAAGTTGTGTTAGTTTATATATATGGGCTTCTCTGTTAGCTCAGCTGGTAAAGAATCCATCTGCAATTCAGGAAACCCTGGTTCGATTCCTGGGTTGGGAAGATCCCCTGGAGAGGGAAAGTCTACCCACTCCAGTATTCTGGCCTAGAGAATTCCATGGACTGTATAGTCCATGGGGTCACAAAGAGTCGGACACGACTGAACGACTTTCACTTTCGTTTTATATGTTATTTATCTTTGTTATCTGGCTTACTTCACTTAGTGTGATAATCTCTAGGTCCATCCATATCGCTGCAAATGGCATTGTTTCATTTTTTTTTATCACTGAATAATCTGATGGTAGCTCTATTTTTAGCCTTTTAGGGAATCTCCATACTGGTTGTACCAATTTACATTCCCAACAATGGAGGAGGGTTCCTCTTTCTCCACACCCTCTCCAAATTGATTATTTGTAGACTATTTGATGATGGCCATTCTGACAGGTATGAGGTGTTACCTTATTGTAGTTTTCATTTGCATTTCTCTAATAGTGATATTAAGCATCATTTCATGTACTTTTTTGATTGGGTTACTTGTTTTCTTTGTATTGAATTGTATGAGCTGTTTGTATAGTTTGGAAATGAATCTCTTGTTGGTTGTATCATCTGCAAATGTTTTCTCCCATTATATAGGTTGCATTTTGTTCTGCTTATGGGTTCCTTTACTGTGCAAAAGCTTTTAAGTTTAATTAGGTCCCATTTGTGTATTTTTGTTTTTATTTCCATTTTTACATTATATACATTTTTATTTTTAGTGTATAGTATTATGCCATCTAGGAGATGGATCCAAAAAGATATTGTTGAGACTTACATAAAGAATGTTCTGCCTATGTTTTTCTCTAGTATTTTTATAGTATCTGGTCTTACATTTAAGTCTTTAATCCATTTTGAGTTTATTTTTTATATATGGTGTTAGAAATTTTCTAATATTATTATATTAGATATATATATATAATATATATGTATAAATGTTCTAATATATTATATATATTCGATTTTCTGAGCACAACTTGAAGAGATTGTCTTTTCTCCATTGTATATTATTTTCTTTGCTGTAGATTCATTGACCGTAGGTGTGTGGGATCATTTCTGGACTTTCTGTGTTGTTCCATTATCTATGTATCTGTTTCTGTTGCCAGTACCATACTATTTTGATTACTGTAGTTTTGTAATATAGTTTGAAGTAAAGACATGTGATTCCTTCAGGTCCATTCTTCTTTCTCCAGGTTGTTTTGGGTATTTGGGGGTCTTTTGTGTTTCCATATAAATTTAAAAATTTTTTGCTCTAGTTCTGAGAAAAATGCCATTGGTAATTTGATAGAGATTCCATTGGACGTGTACACTGTTTTGGGTAGTCTACTCATTTTTGTAAAAAGTGTATTTATTTATTTTTGGCTATATTAGGTCTTTGTTAGTGCATGTGGGGCTCTAATTGTGCTGAGCAGGGGCTATACTTCATTGCAGTGCATGGACTTCTTATTGTAGTGGTTTCTCTTGTGTGGAGCATGGGCTCTGAAGCATGGGTTCTAGAGTACAGGTTCAGAGAGTTATGGTGCATGGGCTTAGTTGCGCCACATGTGGGATCTTCCTGGACCAGGGATCATAACCATGTCCCCTTCATTGGCAGGTGTATTTTGAACCACTGGACCACCGAAGAAGTCTCAACCTAGTGTTTTAACAATACTGCTCCAATACAAGAATGTGGTATATCTTTCCTTCCCTTTGTGTCATCTTCAGTTTTAACACCAACATCTTAAAGTTTTTCTAGCATAGGTCTTTTGCCTCCCTATATTCGGTTCAGTTCAGTTCAGTAGCTCAGTCATATCCAACTCTTTGCGACTTCATGGAGAGCAGCATGCCAGTCTTCCCTGTCCATCGCCAATCCCGGAGCTTACTCAAACTCATGTCCATCGAGTCGGTGATGCCATTAAACCATCTCATCCTCTGTCATCCACTTCTCCTCCTGACTTCATCTTGCCCAGCATCAGGGTCTTTTCCAATGAGTCAGTACTTTGCATCCAGTGGCCAAAGTATTGGAGTTTCAGCTTCAACATCAGTCCTTCCAATGAACACCCAGGACTGATCTGCTTTAGGATGGACTGGTTGGATCTCCTTGCAGTCCAAGGGACTCTCAGGAGTCTTCTCCAATACCACAGTTCAAAAGCATCAATTCTTCGGCACTCAGCTTTCTTTATAGTCCAACTCTCACATCCATGTATGACTATTGGAAAAACCATAGCTTTGACTAAACAGATTTTGTTAGCAAAGTAATGTCTTTGCTTTCTAATATGCTGTCTAGGTTGATCATAACTTTACTTCCAAGGAGCAAGCATCTTTTAATTTCATGCCTGCAGTCACCATCTACAGTGATTTTGGAGCCCAAAAAATAAAGTCTCTGATGCTTTCCATTTTGTCCCCATCTATTTGCCATGAAGTGATGGGAACAGATGCCATGATCTTAGTTTTCTGAATGTTGAGTTTTAGGCCAACTTTTACACTCTCCTCTTTCACTTTCATTAATAGGCTCTTTTGTTCTCTCTCCTTCGCTTTCTGCCATAAGGGTGGTGTCATCTGCATATCTGAGGTTATTGATATTTTGCTCAGCAATCTTATTCCAACTTGTGCTTCATCCAGCCCGGCAATTTGGATGATGTACTCTGCATATAAGTTAAATAAGCAAGGTGAAAATATACAGCCTTGACGTACTCCTTTCCCAACTTGGAACCAGTCTGTTGTTCCATGTCTAGTTCTAACTGTTGCTTCTTGACCTACATACAGATTTCTCAAGAGGCAGGTCAGGTGGTCTGGTATTCCTATCTCTTGAAGAATTTTCCACAGTTTGTTGTGATCCACACAGTCAAAGGCTTTGGTGTAGTCAATAAAGCAGAAGTAGATGTTTTCCTGGAACTCTCTTTTTTTTTTTGATGATCGAATGAATGTTGGCAATTTGATCTCTGGTTCCTCTGCCTTTTCTAAATTCAGATTGAAGTTCACTGAATCCATCTGGAAGTTCACTGTTCACGTGTTACTGAAGCCTGGCTTGGAGAATTTTGAGCGTTACTTTGCTAGCATGCAAGTTGAGTGCAATTGTATGGTAGTTTGATCATTCTTTGGAATTGTCTTTTTTTGGGACTGGAAGGAGAACTGAGCTTTTCCAGTCCTGTGGCCACTGCTGAGTTTTCCAAATTTCCTGGCATATTGAGTGCAGCACTTTCACAGCATCATATTTTAGGATTTGAAATAGCTTAAGTGGAATTCCATCACCTCCACTTGCTTTGTTTGTAGTGATGCTTCCTAAGGCCTGCTTGACTTCTCATTCCAGGATATCTGGCTGTAGGTGAGTGATCACATCTTCTTGGTTATCAGGGTCGTGAAGATCTCTTTTGTACAGTTCTTCTGTGTATTTTTGCCCCCTCTTCTTAATATCTTCTGCATCTGTTAGGTCCATACCATTTCTGTCCTTTATTGAGCCCATCTCTGCATGGAATGTTCCCTTGGTATCTCTAATTTTCTTGCAGAGATCTCTAGTCTTTCCCATTCTGTTGTTTTTCTCTATTTCTTTGCACTGATCACTGAGGAAGGCTTTCTTATCTCTCCTTGCTATTCTTTGGAACTCTGCATTCAAAGAGGTATATCTTTCCTTTTCTCCTTTGCCTTTTGCTTCTCTTCTTTTCACAGCTATTTGTAAGACTTCTTCAGACAACCATTTTGCCTTTTTACATTTCTTTTTCTTGGGGATGGTCTTGGTCACTGCCTCCTGTACAATGCCATGAACGTCTGTCCATAGTTCTTCTGGCACTCTGTCTATCAGATGCAATTCCTTGAATCTATTTCTCACTTCCACTGTATAATCGTTAGGGATTTCATTTAGATCATACCTGAATGGTCTAGTGGTTTTCCCTACTTTCTTCAATTTAAGTCTGAATTTGGCAATAAGGAGTTCATGATCTGAGCCACAGTCAGCTCTTGGTCTTGTTTTTGGTGACTGTATAGAGCTTCCCCATCTTTGGCTGCAAAGAATATAATCAATCTGATTTTGGTGTTGACCATCTGGTAATGTCCATGTGTAGAGTCTTCTCTTGTGTTTTTGGAAGAGGGCGTTTGCTATGACCAGTGTGTTCTCTTGACAGAACTGTTAGCCTTTGCCCTGCTTTGTTTTGTACTCCAAGGCCAAATTTGCCTGTTATTCCAGGTATCTCTTGACTTCCTACTTTTGAATTCCAGTCCCCTACAATGTAAAGGACATCTTTTTTTTGGGTGTTAGTCCTAGAAGGTCTTGTAGGTCTTCAGCTTCTTCAGCATTACTGGTCAGGGCATACATAGACTTGGATTACCGTGATATTGAATGGTTTCCCTGGAAACAAACAGAGATCATTGTTGTTTTTGAGATTGTATCCAAGTAATGCATTTTGGATCTTTTGTTTACTGTCATAGCGATTCCATTTCTTCTAAGGGATTCTTGCCCACAGTAGTAGATATAATGGTCATCTGAGTTAAATTCACACATTCCAGTTCATTTTAGTTCACTGATTCCTAAAACGTTGATGTTCACTCTTGCCATCTCCTGTTTGACCACTACCAATTTGCCTTGATTCATGGACCTAACATTCCAGGTTCCTATACAAGATTGCTCTTTATAGCATCGGGCTTTGCTTCCAACACCAGTCACATCCACAACTGGATGTTGTCTTTGCTTTGACTCCGTCTCTTTATTCTTTCTGGATTTACTTCTCCACTGATCTCCCCTAGCATATTGGGCCCCTACCGACTTGTGGAGCTCTTCTTTCAATGTCCTGTCTTTTGCCTTCTAATGCTGTTCATGGGGTTCCCAAGGCAAGAATACTGAAGTGGTTTGCCATTGCCTTCTCCGGTGGACCATTAAGTTTATTTTATTCTTTTTGATGTGACGGTAAATGTGATTGTTTCCTTAATTTCTCTTTCTAATCTTTCATGGTTAGTTTCTAGAAATACAACATATTTCTGCATATTAATTTTTCATCCTGCAACTTTACTGAATTCATTGATGAGTTTTAGTAGTTTTCTGGTAGCATCTTAAGGATTTTCGATGTGTAGTATCACATCATCTGCAAACACTAGTAGTTTTACTTCTTCCTTTCCAATTGGATTCCCTTTATTTGTTTTTCTTCTCTGATTACTGTGAATAGGACTTCCAAAACTATGTTTAATGAAAGCGGTGTTTAACTGTCTTGTTACTGCTCTTAGAGGAAATGCCTTCAACTTTTCACCATTGAGTATTATGTTAGATGTGGGTTTGTCATATATGGTCTTTATTATGTTGAGGTATGTTCCCTCTGTGCCCACTCTCTGAAGAGTTTTTATCATAAATGGATGTTGAATTTTATCAAAAGATTTTTCTGCATCTGTTGTAATGATGATATGGATTTGTTCTTCAATTTTTAATGTGTTACATCACACTATGATTGATTTGCAGATTTTGTAAAATCCTTGCATCTGTGGGATAAATCCCACTTGACCATGGTATATGATCCTTTTAGTGCATTTTTGGATTTGATTTGCTAACATTTTGTTGAGGATCTTTACGTCTATGATCATCAGTGATATTGGTGTGTAATGTTCTTTTTTGTGGTATTTTTGTCTGGTTTTGGTATTAGGGTGATGATGGCATCATAGAATTAGTTCTGAAGTATTCCTTCTTCTGCAATTTTTGGGAACAGTTTTAGTAGTATAGATGTTTAGTGTAGACGTTAATAGTATAGATGTTTAGTATAGTATAGATGTTTTCTCTAAATATTTGGTAGAATTTGCCTGTGAAGCCCCCCATTCTGGAACTTTTGCTTGTTGGGAGTTTTTAAATCACAGTTTAAATTTCAGAACTTGCTATTAGCCTGTTCAAATTTTCTATTTCTTCCTGGTTCAGTCTTGGGGAACTCTACCTTTCTGAGAGTTTGTCCATTTCTTCTATATTGTCCATTTTTGGGGTGTATAGTTGCTTCTAGTAGTAGTATGATCCTTTACATTTCTGTTTTGTCCATTGTAACTTTCATTTCTAGTTTTATTGATTTGGGTCCTCTCCCCCCCTCCCCCTTTTTTTTCCCTTTATGAGCCTGGCTAAAGGTTTATCACTTTTTGAAATATTTTCAATGAACCATCTTTTATTTTGATTGGTCTTTTCTTTCCTTGGTCTATATTTCATTTATTTCTGCTCTGATCTTTATGAGTTCTTTTCTCCTACTAACTCTGATTTTTTTTTATTGTTATTATTTCTCTAGTTGCTTAGGTGTAAGTTAGGCTGTTTATCTGGAATTTTTCTTGTTTTTTGATAAGCTTGTATCACTTTAACTTAGCTCTTAGAACTGCTTTTGCTGCATCCCATAGGTTTTAGATCATTGTTTTAATTTTCATTTGTTTCTAGGTATTTATTTCCTCTTTGATTTCCTTAGTGATCCATTGGTTGCTTAGTAGCATATTGTCTAGCTTCCATGTGTTTGTGCTTTTTAGTTTTTTCCTTATAGTTGATTTCTAGTTGCATAGTGTTGTAGTTGGAAAAGATGTTTGATGTGATTTCAATTTTATGAATTTAATGAGGCTTGCTTTGTGGCCCAGATCTATCCTGGAGACTGTTCCATGTGCTCTTGAAAAGAATGTGTATTCTGCTGCTTTCAGATGGAATGCTCCATCTAAATATCAATTCAGTCTATCTAGTCTAATGTGTCACCTGTATTTCTTTATTGATTTTTTTGTCTGGATGATCTGTCCATTGATGTAAGTGGGATGTTAAATTTTCCCACTATGATTGTGTTACTATTATTTTCTCCTTTTGTGTTTGATGATGTTTGTCTGATATATTGAGGTGCTCTTATGATGGGGGACATAGAAATTTACAACTGTTATTTCTATTCCTTGGATTGATCCCTTAATCATTATGTAGTGTCCTTTTTTGTCTCAGATAACAGGCTTTATATTAAAGTATTTTGTCTGATAAGTATTGTTTCTTCAGCTCTCTTTTGATTTCTATTTGCATGGAATATCTTTTTCTATCACCTCACTTTTGTCTGTATATGTATGTAGATCTTAAGTAGGTCTTTTGTAGGCTGCATATATATGGGTCCTACTTTTGTATCCATTCAGCCAATCTATGTCTTTTGGTTGGAGCATTTATTCCATTTATATTTAAGGTAATTATCAATATGTGGGTTCTTATGGCCATTTTGTTAATAGTTTTGGATTTGTTTTTTGTAGATATTTTCCTCCCTTTCTTCTTTTGTGATTTAATGACTCTCTTTAGTGTTGTGTTGGATACCTTTTTTGTGTGTATAACCATTACAAATTTTTGATTTGTGGTTACCATGTTATTTGGGAAAGTAGTCTATATATATGTGCATGATTATTTTAAGTTTCTCATCTCTTAATTTCAAATGCATTTTTAATATCCTGCATTTGTACTCTTCTTCTCTCATGATTACTGATTTTGATGTCATATTTGTCTGTGGATAATTTCCTACATTTACTGTTGTTTGCCTTTACTGGTGAGCTACCACTTTCATAATTTTTTTTGTTTCTACTTGTAGTCTCTTATATTCCATTTTGAGAAGTTTCTTTAGCATTTACTGTAAAGCTGGTTTGGTGGTGCTGAATTCTCATAGCTTTTGCTTCTATGTAATTTCAGTTCAGTTCAGTCGCTCAGTCGTGTCTGACTCTTTGCAACCCCATGAATTGCAGCACGCCAGGCCTCCCTGTCCATCACAAACTCCCGGAGTTTACTCAAACTCATGCCCATCGAGTAGGTGGTGCCATCCAGCCATCTCATCCTCTGTTGTCCCCTTCTCCTCCTGCCCCCAACCCCTCCCAGCATCAGGGTCTTTTCCAATGAGTGAATTCTTCGCATGAGGTGGTCAAAGTATTGGAGTTTCAGCTTCAGCATCAGTCCTTCCAGTGAACACCCAGGACTGATCTCCTTCAGAATGGACTGGTTGGATCTCCTTGCAGTCCAAAGGACTCTCAAGAGTCTTCTCCAACAACACAGTTCAAAAGCATCAATTTTTCGGCACTCAGCTTTCTTCACAGTCCAACTCACACATCCATACATGACCACTGGAAAAACCATAGCCTTGACCAGACGGACCTTTGTTGGCAAAGTAATATCTCTGATTTTTAATATGCTCTCTATGTTGGTCATAACTTTCCTTCCAAGGAGTAAGCATCTTTTAATTTCATGGCTGTAGTCACCATCTGCAGTGATTTTGGAGCCCCCCCAAAAATAAAGTCTGACCCTGTTTCCATTGTCTCCCCATCTATTTCCCATGAGGTAATGGGACCAGATGCCATGACCTTTGTTTTCTGAATGTTGAGCTTTAAGCCAACTTTTTCACTCTCCTCTTTCGCTTTCATCAAGAGGCTTTTTAGTGCCTCTTCACTTTCTGCCATAAGGGTGGTATCATTTGCATATCTGAGGTTATTGATATTTCCCCTGGCAATCTTGATTCCAGCTTGTGCTTCTTCCAGTCCAGCGTTTCTCATGATGTACTCTGCATATAAGTTAAATAAGCAGTGTGACAATATACAGCCTTGATGTACTCCTTTTCCTATTTGGAACCAGTCTGTTGTTCCATGTCCAGTTCTAACTGTTGCTTCCTGACCTGCATACAGGTTTCTCAAGAGGCAGGTCAGGTGGTCTGGTATTCCCATCTCTGTCAGAATTTTCCACAGTTTATTGTGATCCACATAGTCGAAGGCTTTGGCGTAGTCAATAAAGCAGAAATAGATGTTTTTCTGGAACTCTCTTGCTTTTTCGATGATCCAGCGGATATTGGCAATTTGATCTCTGGTTCCTCTGCCTTTTCTAAAACCAGCTTGAACATCTGGAAGTTCTCAGTTCATGTATTGCTGAAGCCTGGCTTGGAGAATTTTGAGCATTACTTTACTAGAGTGTGAGATGAGTGCAATTGTGTGGTAGTTTGAGCATTCTTTGGCATTGCCTTTCTTAGGGATTGGAATGAAAATGGATTGTATATAAAGCTTTTGATTCATCTATCAAATCTGAATGAGATCATTTCTCTTTTATCACTTTAAATATATTATGCCACTCCCTCTTGGTCTGCAGTTTCTGCTAACAAATCAATTGATCACTATTTGGGAATTTCTTTGTTATGTTATTCGTTGCTTTTTCTGTGTTGCTTTTAATGTTTTCTCTGTTTTTAATTTTTTGTCAATTTGATTACAATGTGTCTCTGTGTGTTCTTGCTTGGGTTAGTCCGGTATGGGATTCTCTGTGCTTCTTGAATTTAGGTGATTGTTTCCTTTCCTGTGTCAGGGGCATTTTCAGCTGTTATCTCTTCAAATCAAATATTTTCTCAACTTCTTTCTCTCCCTATTCTACTCCTGGGACATCTATAATGTGAATGTTGATGTATTTGACCCAGTTGTCTCTTAAATTGTCCTCACTCCTTTTCATTCTATTTTCTTTATTCTGCTCTGCAGCGTAATTTCCAATACTCTGTCTTCCAACTCACTGATTCATTCTTCTGCCTCACATATTCTGCCATTAATTCCTTTGAGTGTATTTTTCATTTCACTTATTGTATTCTTGAAACCCAAGTTGTATACACACACACACATGTGCACATGAAGTGAAGTGAAAGTCACTCAGTTGTGTCTGACTCTTTGTAACCCCATGGACTGTGTCCCACCAGGCTCCTTTGTCCATGAAATTATCCAGGCAAGAATACTGGAGTGGGCAACCTTTCCTTTTTCCAGGGGATCTTCCTAACCTAGGAATTGAACTCTGGTCTCCCACATTGCAGGTGGATTATTTACCGTTTGAGCCAGCAGGGAAGCCCAAAGAAAGCAGAGCACTGAAGAATTGATGCTTTTGAACTGTGTTGTTGGAGAAGACTATTGAGAGTCCCCTGGACTGCCAGGAGATCAAACCAGTCAATCCTAAAGGAAATCAGTCCTGAATATTCATTGGAAGGACTAATGCTGAAACTGGAGCTCCAATAGTTTGGCCACCTGATGTGAAGAACTGACTCATTAGAAAAGATCCTGATGCTGTGCAAGATTGAAGGCAGGAGCAGAAGGGGATGACAGAGGATGAGATGGTTGGATGGCATCACTGACTTGATGGACATGAGTTTGAACATACACTGGGAGTTGGTCATGGACAGGGAAGCCTGGCATGCTGCAATCCATGGGGTTGCAAAGAGCCTGACACAACTGAGTGACTGAACTGAACTAAACTGAGTGTATTCTTGATAAAAACTTCTTGTAACTTCTTGTTCTGTGAATCCATTCTTTTCCCAAGTTCTTGAATCATCTTTATGTTCATTACTCTGAACTCCTTTCTTGGATAGATTGCCTTTTTCCACTTCATTTCACTTAGTTGTCCTTCTGAAGTTTTATCTTGTTCCTTTGTCTGGAGCATTTCTTTGCCATCTATTTCTTGGTCTTTTGTCTAAATTTCTATTTGTATTTTTATGCATGTAGCAGGTTAGTTATGTTTCTTAACCTTGGAGAAGTGGCCCTCTGTAGGGGATGTCCTATGTATCACAGCAGTACATTTTCCTCTTATTACCCAATGGCCAGGAACTAACTGTTTCTGGGTAGTTTCTGACCTGTGTTTGCACATTCAGTTCTGCAGGCTGTGGAATTATGATTTTCTTACTCTAGTGTCTGCCCCCTGGTGGGGGAGGCTGGATTAGAGGCTTGTACTGGCTTCCTGGAGGGAGGAGTAGGTGCCTGCCCTCTGGTGGGTTGAAATGGGTCATGGTTCTCTTGTGGACAGGGACATGTCAAGGGACTTATCTATTGGTGGCTGTGGGCTCAGGAAGTCTTTAGGCAGCCTGTCTGCTGATGGGTGTGGCTGTGTTCCCACTCTGTTGTCTGACCTGAAAGGACCCAGCACTGAAGCCTACAGGCTGTTGCTTGGGGCCAGGTCTTGGTGCCAGAGACCCAAACAAGATATTTCACTCATGTAGATGAACACTCCCCAGTATGTCCACCACCACCTTTTATGACCCCAGAGAGAGCCAAAGCTTCTTCTTGCCTTCTTGGGAAACCCTCCCAGACCAGCAGGTAGTTCTGGTCCAGGCTTCTATGAAATAAGTGCTTTTATCCTGGATCCTGTTACACACAAAAAGTTGTGTGTGCCTTCCAAGAGAGATGTCTCTGTTTCTCTTAGTCTTGCAGACTTCCTGCAGTCGAGTCTTACTGATCTTCAAAGCCAACTACTCTGAAAACTCCTTCTAATGCTGGTCCCGTAAGCTGGGGAGCCTGGCATAAGACTCAGAGCTCTCACTTCTGGGAGAACTTCTGTGACATTATTATTTTCTGGTTTGTGGGTTACCTACCTGAGTGGTATGGGATTTGATTATATCAGTACTGTGCCACTCCTACTGTTTCATTGTGGTTTCTTTGTGTCTTTGATGTAGAGTATCTTTTTTGGTAGGTTCCAGTCCTTTTTGCCAATGGTTGTTCAGCAGCTAGTTGTGATTTTGGTGCATTTGTGAGAAGAGGCAAACCCAGGTCCCTCTACTCCACCATCTTGTCTCCAACCCCTGTTCACTTTTAAATGAGAGTTTTAGCTAGACCTGGAATTATTCTCAAACCAAGGGTTGTATATTCAACATCAAGCTTAATCTACCCAGAGCACCTCACTTCTTATTTCACTAATGCTTCTCAGAGGTTATAAGCTGAAAAGTTGGTTGATAAAAATTTATATTCCATTGAAGTTTCCTTGTGTACAATTGAATTATCTGTGTATAACCCTTTACTCTGGGACTTCCCTGGCAGCTCAACAGTGAAGAATCCACCTGCAATGCAGGAGTCTCAGGAGACACAGGTTTGATCCTGGGATTGGGAAGATCCCCTGGAGGAGGGCATGGCAACCCACTCCAGTATAATTGCTTGGAGAATCCTATGGACAGAGGAGCCCACCAGGCTACAATCCATAGGATTGTGGAGTTGGAATTGAATGAAGCAGCTTAGCATACATTCAACCCTTTACTCTAAACAAGTGTTTACTGTAAAATATTCATCCTACAAAAGTGAACATGAGATGGAAGACATAAACCATTGTTCTTCTCCACAGATTTCTTAACTATTAGGTTTGGAGCTTTTTCTTCTCATCCTCTCCCTACTACTATAAATTCAGCATGCCCCTAAAACAAGCCAGCCGTGTTACTGTATGTTCGATTGTAGAAAAGATGATTTTCTTCAGTCCTCAAGGAAGGATATGCTGGATTAGATTTATTTAGAAATTGTAAGCCCACAAACTATATTTGAAATTTAGGAGATTTTCAGGAAATTTTTAATGCGATTTTCCCTTATAACTGACTTTAGAACCTAGCCCTGTTCAAGGCAAGAATCCACTGTATTCACTAGTTCAATTGTTTGTGGGAGCTGGGGAAATACGTTGCTAAACCCCAGTTTGTTCATTTTTTCTCCCTAGTTAATGGTTTTTATAGAACAGGCTGGTTTTACACTTCTAGTTTTCTATTTGACTTCTCTTCCTCTCTATGACCTGATATGGCTTTACCTAGATTCCTTTCCTCACTGCATGAGAGGAGAACTTTATTGTTAAGGAAATGATTGTTGTCCTCAAGCTTTCCCTTTTGCTCTGCTTGCCTTTTGGAATGTTCCTGACTATATTGGCATGGGAGTTTGTAAGAAGCATTACTTCCTTTTTCGTGCCCTCTGAATTTGTGTGCAAGCACTCAGTTTATCTATGATCACGTAACACTGCTATGTCAAGAGCGGGAACTGGGAGTTTAGCCCTTAAGTCTCCATCAGAGCTGGTTTAATGGGCATATGACCTATGCATTTGCATAAAGCCCCACATGCTGAAGGTCTTTCAGTTTGTTTAAACTTCTGCTGTCACTAATATTGAATTTTTAATAAGTTTTTCCTTTAGTTTGTATTTTTTAATGAAGTCCCAAAGGACAATGGAGCCTGTGTGTACATGGAGGAGATAAGTACAGTATGTGAGTCAGTGAAAGTCGCTCAGTCGTGTCCGACTCTGCAACCCCATGGACTATACAGTCCATGGAATTCTCCAACCCAGAATACTGAAGTGGGTAGCCGTTGCCTTCTCCAGGGAATCTTCCCAACCCAGGGATCGAACCCAGGTCTCCTGCATTGCAGGTGGATTCTTTACCAGCTGAGCCACCAGATAGGCCTGAGAATGTGAGTCAGTAGCCCCTTTCAGAGGTAGCATTCACAATGCCCTGAGTCCATAGAATTCCAGTGACTACATTAATGTGTAGGGCTTCAGGGGGAAATCAAAACAGGTATAAGATAAGCATTTATTGCTGCTTCAATCAATTAGGCTGAAAATGACAACACAGAAGAAAGAAAAAGATGTGGCAATCCATAAATTGTTTTCATTCCAATCTTTCCTTATTTATGAGTAAGATGGTGATAGAGTGTTAAAGAATGTGTGAATGACAAGAAGTTGAATAAAGACAAGTTAGTTTCGTGTAGTGTTTATAACTCTTGGTAAGAATAAAATGCATATGCATGCATAAGCTATGAAATAGGAATTGCAGTATTTGTTAAGTTGTGTGGTCTTATATTTGCATTTATAACTGGCATTGCACAATATAAAGGTGGACTGCAGAATTCATGCTAAAATTTAAAAATTTTAGTTTGTTTTTTTTTAAATTAGAAAATAACACCATGATAAATTGAGGAGGGGGAGCTTCATATGTTTGTACATTTAATACTACTTTTTTCTATGTTTTGAATAAGAAGTCCTACATTTTAGTTTGCACTGGGACCCACAAATATGTGGCCAGCCCTACAGCAAACTGAAGGCTCTTAAAACTTTCCTTAATGGTTACACAGGGTATTTCAATTATAGTTGTACTATTTTATTGTTGTTAATGTATTTCTTTAAAATTCGAAGCAAGTATAGCAAAATGTTACAATTTGGTATGATTGGTGGTTGGATGTTCATTACACTAGTTTTGAAACATTTCTGTATGCTTGAACTATTTCACACAAAAACCTTCATTTGATTGAAGTGACATAATGAACAACGGCAAGAAATATATATGAAAAGAAGTAGACATATAACAAAGGCAGAAAAAGCCCATTAGAGAATGTACTCTGCACTCTTCCACTCATTGTGAAATATCTTACCATGGTGACCTTATGGGCATTACATTCCAGAGTCAATTTCAGTATGGTTGCTGCCTCAGATGCAGTTGTTTGATCAGGTACAGAGAGTTTCATTAGGAGACTCCACACAAAGTCAGTCAGCAAGGGTGGCAATAAGGTTTTTCCTACACTCTGAAACCAAAAAGAAGAGTCATGATCTCAGACCTTACTTATATCAACAAATAAAGACAGCTACATGATTTTTGTGGGTCTTACGTAACTTTGCTGTTGTCAGCCTCTTCCTCCATTAAACATATTAAAAATTACACTTTACATTGTGTTAGTATTAAGATGACTGTCATTCAAACTTAATCATATTTATTTTTCATCTTATTTTTAAAGCAATTAAAACATTTTCATCTGAATAAGTCAGCTCTGGGGCAAGCCAGGGAGAAGTGGGAAACAATGGCATTAAAATTTAGAGCAATTATAAAATATTGATTTAACCCCATTTCAGCTATTCAAATACTAAGAACTATTGTGAAGTTCTTCAGCTTTGGAAATACTCTTGTTCAGATCCCAAACAAGCATGATTTGTAGAAGATGAAGGAAAGGATAGGATAATAAAGGAAGGTTCATTGAAGGGTGTGGATTTTTTTCTTTTTCAGAGAAGCATCAAGAAGTGGGAAGAGAAAAAAGGGCACATGTGTCTATGATTGAGGCAAACAACTGCAATTCAAACAATCTCTTTTTAAAGTGGGAGGAACATCCATGGACCATAAAATGCGAACAGAATCACAGTACTATGGATCTCTCAGTTAAGAAAGATGAATGAACCACATTTTCTCCCTTTCTAAATGTATATGTATATATACAAAACTTCTTGTGTGTGTGTGTGTGTGTGTGTGTGTGTATGCAATTCTCTGAAATACAGAAATATTCATTATTGCCAATACCAGCTTTTCGGCATCCCCGTTAAAGGAATGGAGCATACATCTTTCTGGTCAGTAGGGAAGGACTGAGGTTTAATTGAAAATTGATGACCACCAGGCTCCCTCCTACTGAGCAGACAGGTGAGGTATAGTATTTTTGGAAAGCTATGAAAGATAAAGGATGGTCACTAAGGCTTAGTGAGGTGAACAGAATATCATAGTTGGCTATACTTTGAGAAATCAGATTTGATTATACAAGATGTTGAGTTAAAAAAAAAT
Source organism: Muntiacus reevesi (assembly GCF_963930625.1). NCBI lineage: Eukaryota > Metazoa > Chordata > Mammalia > Artiodactyla > Cervidae > Muntiacus > Muntiacus reevesi. The sequence goes on along the minus strand of NC_089253.1, from coordinate 84,883,278 downwards.
CATTGAAGAGGGGATATTCTTTTCGGATATTCTGTTCGGATATTCAACAAAATAGCTTAGTGTCTATTAAGAGTTGTGGAAGGAGAAATTCCTAGTGAAACTTAGAGATAGTGTTAGAAATTTCTGTCACGTGAAGGTAGAATGGAGAAAAACAAACCTGACTCCATATTGGATCTATTCCTTTAACTCTAGCCTCTGTGCTCCATAACCTGTGATTAGAAATGCTGGCTTTGCACTTTTGCCTCAATTAGTAAAAGAGTGTTGCCTATAGCCTGAGATATACATACTAGCCCTTTCTCAATGTTCTGCCTCCCAGGCTTGACATTTAAAATATAACACATTTCCATTCATATAGAGGTTAAATGTTGAAGAAAAGAAAATAACAGTTGTCTTTCTGAAGGTTTATAGGAGCATTGTGACCAGACCGACCTGGACAGCTGAAGGAACAAAGGATTCCAGTACCAATAAGTTTCCAACAACCAGCCACACCTCCTCCATTTTTAATATAAAAGAAGCTTAAATTCTAAGTCCAGTAAGATGGTTCTTTTGGATACTAGTCCACCATCTTCTTGGGTTTTCTGGTTTTCCAAATATGTTGCTATTTCGTATCCCAACACCTTGTCTGTTGATTTATTGGCCTACTGTGTGGTGAGTAGTATGAACTTGGACTCAGTAACAAAGGTATAGATATGACAGTAGAGAACATCAAATGGTAGACTCCCTTATAAAATGTGATCTAGCTCTCTTAGCTGAAAACCTTGATGCATATCCTCCTATTTGCATCCTCTGGACTTTGTTGTTGTAAATGGTCCTGTTGGTTTCCTTACTACAACCTTAGATTCCCTCATGCACCTGTCCCAATCTACTTCTGAAAGTCCCTACCTCTGGATTTTTTAGCTAATGCTCTTGCACACAGCGCTGTCCTAGGCCTGTTTTGATCTCACAGTTGGGAACTGAGTGATAGAGGTCATGAACACAAGGACCCAGGGCACCCTTCCCAAATCCTGCATTTCTCAGTCTTATGGACATTAAAGTCAGATGAGAGGACACTAAGCTGGAAGTAGAGATAGTAAGCTTCATAAGCCACTTGAAAGAGACAGACCCTGAGGAGGCTGCCAGTGCTAGGCTCACTAGCTAATCGTGGGTCTCAGGATTTCAATTCTAGGGCTCTGGAGTTAAGAATAGAAGAATATAGAAGGACTTTCTAGTAAACCTAGATGGATGCTTAGTTTCTTCATGTAAATAGAAAACTTTATAGTTAACCAGGCTTGTGACTTCTGAGAGGAGGTGGATTAAGAATAATGCTTGATTTTGGAAAGATGCATCATTATGCAGATGCATATTTAAGGATATCTATGCGGTCTTTTTTTATTGTATTATTTGAGATGTATTGCTTCCGTATCTCCACACCCTCCTACAATTCTATCTGCCTCAGTGTAGGAGGGCAAGGCATTGCTTTATGTATGTAGTTTCAGGAGAAAATCTAAGACCCTTCAATTCAAGAGATAAGCTAGTCTGAAGGGCCTCTCCAACTAGTTTTGCTGAACTGTTGATCCCTGTGTAGCTAGAAGAGCATCAGTTGGACAGCATGATTCAGGCACTTGTGCTGGGTGACCTCGCAAGCATATGAATAAGCATATATAAGTTTGAAGAAGGTGAAGGAGTATATAGATATGTAGAATCTCATGATTTTCCCTAAGGTTGGGTCAATGTAGAAATTACTTACTTAGTGCAAAGGTTTATCACTTAAAGTTAAGAAGTTTTTAAAATTTAATAGGTTTTTAAAATATATACCAAATTATTTTAATATTTGCTGAGTAAATTATAATAGCATTGAAAAACCTCTTAATTGCTGACTTCACTAATTTTTCTAGAAAACTGGAAGTTTCCCATCTTTAGTAACTTATTAGCTAAACCAAAAGAAGCATAACAATTAGGAAACACTTACCTCATTTTGCTTTCTGTAAGAATTATCTAGTAAATAATTTAAATTGCTATGTTCTGGAATAATAGGCATAATTTTTACTAACAGATGAAGATAAAGAAATCAAATACTCTATCATTTACTCTTTGCTTTACTGAATTTAATTTAAATAAAAGAGAAAAATCTATTAGTATAAATTTTGTTGAAATAAGTTGCCACTAAAAGTAATTTACACATGAAACAAAAGCTATAGGATAAAGTGGGGGCTAAGTTACCTGAGCAATTTTACTTTTGTCTTTTTGCAAATTCTTGGGTAGAAATTCTGTACCAGAGGAAGAAGGCTGGATACAATGATTTTCAGGCTTATCATACTTTTTATTTTTACTTTTTGCAGTACCCTCTGTTTTAAGGAAGAAAGTTTAAGATTTTCATTTGATCACTGGTACCTTCTATAACATTGCTATTTCTAGTTTCCTCTTCCTGCCCAATTCTGGGAATGTAAAGTTTTCTGAATGTTTAGCTCTCTGCTGAAAGTTTAGTCACATAATATATTAATATCATGACTACATTGGCCCAGAATTTATAAAGTGTCAAGAGAAGACTCTGTGGAGGAGATATATAATTTTAATAGGTTGACCAAGTATCAAGTACATTTTGGCCATCAAATGCATAGTTCAGTGCAATGGAAGAGCTACTGCTAAGTTGGAAAGTCTATTGGTAAAAGAGCAGATTTGGAGGCATTTTGCAAAAAACTGAGGGAGTGGTATAGCAACAAAGAGAAAAGCTCTCAAATAAGCTTCAGGTGCAGATGTCTTTAGTTCTAGAGAAGGTAGATTTTAACTGAATTTTTGTTTGCTAATAGCTTTATAGAGATATAATCAATATGCAACATATTTAAGTGTATAATTTGGTAAGTTCTTAAAGGGAAAGGCTACCCACTCCAATATTCTGGCCTAGAGAATTCTATGGACTATAGTTCATGGGGTTGCAAAGAGTCTGAGTGTATTTCAGAAAGGACATGACTGAGCGACTTCCACAAATGACTATATATATATATATATATATATATATATACACCCAAAAAAGAATTATTGCAATAAAAAAGATTTATTCCCTCCAGAAGTTTCCTCCTGTCCTTTCATAATTGCTCAAACCTGCCACTGGATACACACTGTAGCGCTTCCTGATTCAAAGATACACACAGATCTGCATTCTTTCATTTGTATTTTCTAATTTCATGTAAGTGGAGCGATTTAGTATGTGCTGCTCTTCTGTTGCTTGGCATCTTTTATTCAGCAAAATTATTTGCAATTCATTCACATTATTGTATTTGTCAATAGCTGATTGATTTCTCTGTGATGAATACTACCCCATTGTACGTATATACCATCATCCATGTATTCATATGCCTCCTGGTGGACATTTGGTTGTTTCCAGTTTTTGGCTATTAAAAATAAAGATCCTGTTAACATTCATGTACAAGTCTTTGAGTAGATATTTGCTTTCATTTCTTTTAGGAATGACTGAAGGAATGACTGAGGAATGACTGGATCATATGGTAGATGTGTGTTTGACTTTTTAGGATACTGCCAAATTATTTTCCAAAGTTGTATCATTTCACATTTCCTCTGGTGGCTTAGATGGTAAAGAATGTCTGGCCTGTAAGGCAGGAGACCCAGGTTCGAATCTTGGGTCAGGAAGATCCCCTGGAGACAGGAATGGCTACCCACTCCAGTATACTTGCCTAGAGAATTTCATGGACAGATGAGCCTGGCTTACAGTCTGTGGGATTGCAAAAAGTCAGACACAACTGAGCCACTAACACAGATGGACTGAATGACACTAAAGTAATTCAGGGATAATTTTTTCCTCCTGATGAGACAAAATCTGTTTGAGTAATCTGCTTTATTACTTGTGAATTATGAAGTTTTAAATTCTAACTTATAGGTGTGGGCACCATTCCCAGTCTTTTGAAATTCAGTGCTTTTACCTCTTTAACCATTTTGGGTATTACCCCCCTCACCCTACAAACCTCAGGTAGTTTGCTTAAATAGCTAAATAGTTAAATGGACTCTCTGCAGATCTCTGGAGCTCTCCTTTGTTCACTCCTTTCTGGTACTCTGCCATTTGAACTCTAGATATCTTGATCTTTCTGGATTCCCCATTCTGTCTCTTCAACTTGGGACCCTTGGGTTGCTCATTTCTGGGCTGCAGCCTAGAAACTTACTCTAGGCTGTAAACTCAATCAATTGTAGACTCTGCTTTATTTATTCATTTGTTCTCTTCTCTCAGGAATCATTGTCGTCATCTGATGTCTTTAAACAGTTTATTATGGGAGGGTAAATTTGTTCTCTGTTTAAGTACTTGGAAATAGTTTGATGCCATAAGGTTTTGCTCTCATGCTTTGTTAGGTAGACCAAAGCAGCATTTATTTACATCTTGGGCTAATATTTCCCCATCACTGAAGCAAGAATTCTATTTGATGTTCCATTAGAGACAAAAATAATGCCTCTTTTTAAGAGTCCCATTGGTAGTTTTTCTTCTCTTTCTTCCCTGCCTCCACCCAGCATTTCTGTCCCTGCCAGTAACACCCTGACACTAATCTAAGCATGAAAGTGTAAGTCACTCAGTCATGTCCAACTCTTTGTGACCTCATGGATTATAGCCCGCCAGGCTCCTCTGTCCATGGGATTTTCCAGGCAAGAATACTGGAGTGGGTTGCCATTTCCTTCTCCAGGTGATATTCCTGACCTAGGGATAAATATTGAAGAACCAACTATAACATTTTAAAAATAATTCTAAAAAAGATTTAAAAATACATTTTGATAAATGGAGCTATAGATCTTGGGGGCAGGATTTAGAAATCTACAGACGTAGAACCTCCTTGGAACCCGCAGTAGAATAATTAGGAACAGATTCTTCGTAACCCTTAGAAAAGATGAATCTTACCGCTCTGACACTTTGCAATGCAGAGGAGGTGATACATTCCCACAAATGCCTGTTGTGTGATTGAGGGATCAGAATGAGAACACAAAAGAGAAAGCTCTGCTGCCAGGACACCCAGACATGGAGCGTTAACACTTGCCTAGTGAGAACACAAAGTAGAAAAATGCATTTGCTAAGCATAGTCAGTGTTAAATGTTTGTGTCTGATCTGCACACACACATGCACACACATACACACACACTCAAACAGACTCTCACACACAGTCAGTCCCCTACATATGAACATACTCTGTTCTGAGAGTGTGTTCATAAGTCCAAAAAATTTACCTTAGGTACAATTGGCTATAGAGTACTATACTGTAATAGGTTTATAATAGTTTTCACACAAATGCATTAAAAAACACAAAAAATAAAACATTTAAAATCTTACAGAATAGTATTTTGAAAAGTACAATAGTACAGTGAAACAGCTGGTGTATTTGCATTTGCATCTTTGAATGTTCACAACCTGAAGATTTATATGTAGGGGGCTTACTATATCTGACTATGGTTATAGTTGAGTGTCAGAGTACACAAAATATGTATTAAAATCCTTGCTCTGTTACTGAGTCTCAATTTTCTTATCTATGAAATGCATATAACAAATGCTACCTTGTAGCATTATTGTGGGAACTAAGGGGGGGTAACATTTATGACAAAAAGGAAAGTTCCTAGCAAAGTGCTTGGAAATACTAGAGATTCCACCTAATGTTAGTTTCTATTCCATAACGTAGGTACCTATTTGTAGGTAGCAAATTCTTGGGATACTGGGTAGGAGAGTGAATGTCCAAAACCTTTCATGCTCCTTCTCCATGTATGAAACACTTCAGGTGACTCTGTGAGTCACTGGAGAAGTGTGACTTTTCTTCCTACAATTGCTCTCATTCTTTCCAGGGAAATTAATTTTTAAAAAAAACTCAATACATTTGCTTCTGGTATCAAAGCTACTATCAGAACATTTATGTATCTCTCCTCCCACCTTCCCTCCACCCCATACACACACAACTTCTTTGTGGCTTCTCAAATAGGCTTCTCGAATATTTAGGTTTTCATCTTGACTGATTTGTTTGGTCAGATCAAATGTAAATAGAGAGGGAAGCAGACATATAGAAGAAGAGATGGAAGAGACGTTTTGCTTTTCTGAAGGTGTGAGTATTATTACCAAATTTTTTAAACAATTAGGACTCTACCCACATGTAGGTTTGCTCAACTAGTGGGCCTGCAGAATCTTCTTGTCTCTAAGACAAATTATTACTTTTCCTAGATAGATGTTTTGATGAATGAGCAATGGTTGGTGGTAAAAGAGTCAAACCAACCTTCCAGGGAAATCCCAAGACCTATTTCTCCTTCTTTGTATTACTCTCATATACCCTTATTCTTGCTTCTCTTGTTGCTTGACTCACTCACATCTATCTCAGTCTTACACACATTCACACACACACACACAGCACATATACACACACAGTTATATGGAGTCACTCCTGAAAAACATGAGGTGACCTAGATCATGTGCCAAGGGTATAACCAAGTTAGAATGCTGGGAGTGATGGTATAAGTAGAAGGGAAGATAATCTCTTGTTTCTGCGGATGTCTTCCTTGGATTCTTTCTGCCTATACTTTTTTGTAAGGCTACCTGGGGCTCCCCCTCATCCTTAGGTGGCTCAGTGGTAGAGAATCCATCTGTCAATGCAGGAGATGCAGGTTTGATACTTGGGTTGGGAAGATCCCCTGCAGTAGGAAATGGCAACCCATTCCAGTACTTTTGCCTGGGAAATTCCATGGATAGAGGAGCCTGGTGGGCTACAGTCCATGGGGTGGCAAAGAGTTGGACAAGCCTCAGTGCACAATTCAGGAGAATCTACAAGCAGACAGTAGAGGTCACTGTTTAGGGCCTAGGAAGAAACCTTTTATTTCCACTAGGTACTCTCCTCTTGATGAAAGTGAAAGAGGAGAGTGAAAAAGTTGGCTTAAAGCTCAACATTGAGAAAACTAAAATCATGGCATCTGGTCCCATCACTTCATGGCAAATAGACGGGGAAACTGAAAACAGTGGCTGACTTTATTTTTTTGGGCTCCAAAATCACTGCAGATGGTGACTACAGCCATGAAATTAAAAGACACTTACTCCTTGGAAGGAAAGTTATGACCAACTTAGATAACATATTAAGAAGCAGAGACATTACTTTGCCAACAAAGGTCCATCTGATCAAGGCTATGGTTTTTCCAGTGGTCATGTATGGATGTGAGAGTTGGACTATAAAGAAAGCTGAGCACTGAAGAATTGATGCTTTTGAACTGTGGTGTTGGAGAAGACTCTTGAGAGTCCCTTGGACTGCAAGGAGATCTAACCAGTCCATCCTAAAGGAGATCAGTCCTGGGTGTTCATTGGAAGGACTAATGCTGAAGCTGAAACTCCAATACTTTGACCACCTCTTGTGAAGAGTTGACTCATTAGAAAAGACCCTGATGCTGGGAGGGATTGGGAGAAAGAGGAGAAAGGGGTGACAGAGGATGAGATGACTGGATGGCATCACCGACTCGATGGACATGAGTTTGAGTAATCTCTGGGAGTTGGTGATAGACAGGGAGACCTGGTGTGCTGCGGTTCATGCGGTCACAAAGAGTCGGACATGACTGAGCGACTGAACTGAACTAACTGACTGATTCTCCTCTTTTGGTTTGCATTCCAAGTTTCTTTTTCCATTGAATGGCAAGATTTTCAGAACTGCAATTGTGTTATAGGTTTAAGAAAAAAGGGCAAGATGCTCTTTTTCTCTGTTGGGGGTAACAGAGGAGTATGAGTATGTGACTAGTATTTTTGCCACAAGCTTCTCTACCATAAAAATCTTTGCCACATACATTTCTGCTGCAAACATTTTAACACATGACTAATTGGTGATAAGGTAATTTTGCTGTGAAAGATAAAATAATTAGTTGACAGTTTGGTCTGACACTTTGGTTTCAATTGGTTGAAATGAGTCAGATTTTCTTTCAGTTAGTCCATTTATTGATGGCTTTGTTGAGCTGACAGATGACAATGATTTGTCCCAAGAGTTGGGTTCTTATTTTGAAACATGCTACATTGAAGAAAGAAGAGGTTGAGTCTCAAAGGCTCAGAGGTGAACCTACATTTCCCATAGGATGTTGGAATGTCTATGAACAGACATGTGGTTAGATGCCAAGAACAAAAAACAGGGAAGAGGTTTTTATGACACAATATAAAGCTCAGTTACAAATATGCATTCTAATACTCAGAAACCAATGCCTCTCTTAATGAAGGAAGAAATTTTTACAAGAAAAAAGAGAAAAATTTCCGTGCTGAATGAGGAGGTGAATCAACAAGTAAAAAACTTATACTATGATTGAAAATCTTCAAAGACAAGCGCTTTAGTACCACCCACAAAATAAAATCCTTTTTTTTTTTTTTTTGAGGGAATAGGATTGACATGAATTTACACACATTTTAAATTTATTTAAATTGCATTTCTCAAGAAAGTCTTTTAAATTTTGTTACCAAATTTTCAAGTTTCATAATCACCTTTTCAGTGTCCTGCTTTTATTTTTCATTATCTTATTTTTTATGAAAAAAAAAATTGCCTCATGGCCAGTTAGTTACACAACAAAGATATCTTGGCAAAGATGCTTATAGCAAAAGTACCTAGAACCAGGGGACTATGTCTTACAGCTTATCTCACTGGAGCTGGGGAGCATTTACAGGGGATTGGCCCTAGAGTTTTTTGTGTATAGTTTTTTGCCTTGAGCATTCTCTCTGATTATCCCTTCTCATGAACTTGTGTATATATAACTCTGAGCAGGTGTCTTTGTAAAGAAAGCTGCTAATGATGCCAGATAGGGTCTTTCTAGATGTGTGTCTCTAGCAGAGTAGGTGTGGCCGTATCTAGATTGCATAGCATGTTTGAGGGTAGACATGACCTAGTATGGGCCAAGAGAAGAGTGAGGTTGTTTGAACCTTGGGGCACATCGATTATGCCCTGCACAGGTCCCTTCAGAAGTCTGCCAACCTCAATCACACCTCCTCAAACACAGGACTTCAGGAATTTTTAATACAGTATAACTCCGTTTTTTTTGTTTTTTTGTTTTTTTTTTTTAAAGAAAATCTATGTAAAGTGCTGAAAGTAGGAAAGAGCTAAGATCTAGAGAAATGTAGCTCCTCTGTTTCTGTCCCTAAGTGCTCCTGCTTAGTTTTCTGGCCCTTTCTAACTGGATTCCTTCTTTTGTATACCTCTGGCCTCTCCATTCCTTATAATAATTACGAGAGTTTTAAGTGTTAACTTCCAAAGGCAAACACTTACTAGGTCATTTAGCTGCTTCTTATCTGTCTCTAAACAATGGACTTCCACTTCGGTTCCCACATCAGTTTGGGACATTGCCTATATATTCTTGCTTGATGAATCAGTACAAAGGCCATATTCACTTTTTTTTGTTTCCTTTTGGCATATAAATATTTTCTCTTTACCCCTTTTGAGACTAAATACTCATCTGTACCCCAAATTATCTATTTTTGATAATCATCTTTGTACTCTTTATTTACCTGGGGCTATTGTGTTTGGAGGGTTTTCTCAAATGCCTGACAAGTCTCAGTTGTCTAGTCATATTTAAGAATGTGACACCACTGGTGGGGTTTTGTATGTGAGCAAGGCTTGTCAACTGGTCGACTTGGCTTTAGAGTAGCTGAATGGGGACGCTGAAGTATGTCTAAACAACAGAACCAAGGTGATTTTCTCAGGGAATTTGCAATTGTTTTGAGAAATAAGTCCTCACATTTTGTCTACTGATGGACTCATTTCCCTGGAATAGTGTATGTGTACAATTTATGTGTACAATACACCTCCTTCTGTATGAGGTGAGTCTTTTCAGCGAGTTAGCACATCTTCAAGTTTCCTCTGCCTCCCACCCTTAATTGTTACTTGGGTTTCTATAGCTTCAGACTCTCCAGGGTCCATAGGGCAAACTACCTCCCTTTTCAGCCATCCTCCATCCTGATGTTCACATGCCCCTGTCTTTCAGCTTCTCCTGCCAGACTTTATCAGTTACCATCTTCTATCTATTCTGTCATCCAGAAGTTTGCTGACCTCACTAGCACATTGAGATCCCTTTACTAATTCGCTTTGGTGCTGTAGCTTTATACACTTAACGCATTTTATTACTATCATTTTGTGGAGGGAGTGGAGACAGACATGTGGACAAGCTGTTAGCTTCGACTGGAAATCTTTCACCTGTCTTTTGAATGCTGATATGCCAAAGGAACAAATCTAGGAAAAATCTCTGTTGATGAGATAAGATGACATGTTTAGCTCACATGTCTTCACCTGTTTGAAAATAGTTTAATCGAAAGGACAAATATTCTTTGAGTGGAGCCATTTCTTCACCCTGATGGGCACACAGGTCATGTAAAAGGAATACCATTTAAAAATATATTTCTGATAGAAAACAAATGAAAGAATTGTTCAATAGGACAAGGGCCTCTGAGAGTCTGGAAGACACAGGCTATGGTAATTTATGAAGAAAATAGTTTTTATCCAGTGAATGGCCAGAACCTGAGAACAGAATGGGTAGTTATATTTAGTTAGAGAATGGCAGAACAAATCTTCCTTTATTATTTACACTGTGTCAGATATAGATATACACAGACCTTGCCTATGGGAAGTTTAGCTTCTAATTTGTTAATATTTTTGCCCATTGTATGTATTTGTCCCCTCACCTCCATTAATTTCACTGACTTAATTATCTTTAAAAATTGTGACCTTCCTGTGCCTCAGAGATGGCTCTGATGGTAAACAATCTGCCTGCAACATGGGAGACCTGGGTTCAATTCCTAGATGGGGAAGATCCCCTGGAGAAGGGAATGGCAACCCACTCCAGTATTCTTGCCTGAAGAATTCTGTGGACAGAGGCTATCATCCATGGGGTCGCAAAGAGCTGGATATGACTGAGCGACTAAAATAATAAAATAATAATGATTATCTTTAGAAAACATTACTTAAAGAGAATGTTAACTTAGTAAAGGTTTGTTTACAAGACTGAGATAAGCTGGATGAGGCTACTTTAGTTCCCACCATCTGGAAAATGCTGGTTTGCTTCCACCTGGTGGCATTCAGCAAACACTGCAGAACGAAGGAACGCAATACTGCAGAAGCGCAGTCTTTAGGAGCAGGGGGCTAAGGAGCAGTCCCTGTGACTTACAGATCCCTTGACTTTCCTGGCTGCAAAGCTTAGCACTCTGCTGATCACCACCATGGCTTCCTCCTGCATGTACGAACTATCTTCATTCATCCATACAACCATTTCCTGTTGAAAACACAAGAACCATCCTAGAACCGTGGTGTTTCTATTTCCACAAGTTCCTATCTTCTGCTCAGATCATCACCTTTACCAAGTCAAGATTCCCCATGATCTCCCAATGATTTCACACCTATTCTATATGTATTTAAAAAGTATGACAATGAGCTTGTACACCACTGTCTATAAATAAAGTATAGTACTTCATCTGCCATAGTAGCTACACTTGGGTTTTATTTTATTTAATCCTATCCAACATGCATTTACTAATATCCCACTATTAACAATCACTTTGCCAGACATCTTGAAAAGTTCAGCATGGATTATTAGGATTACCATGATTATCATGAATTATCATGGACAACAGGATTATCATCAAATGCTTCTCCTCTTCTTAAAGGGCATGTTAATTCTCTGTTAAATCATAGGATCTGATTTTCAGTTTTGAAAAAGAATCAAAATGTTATCTGATCCTGAAATGTCATTTTATTCTAGAATTCCCTATGCAAATTCACAATACAGATATTTTCTGTCTCATGGTATAGAGTATATTCCTGGAGGTAGCTCAGTGAGAAAGTTCTTGTTAATTTTGATTCATTGCTAAACTTGGTCTGTCTTGCTGTGTTCTGCCCTTTTGTTCTAAATCCTCAGGTACAAGGACATAGATATAACCTTGGGAAAGGAATAAGACTGCATGTGCCTCACATGTTAACCACCATTAGTAGACCTCTTAAAACTGATTGTTGGAGTCCTTAGTATTTATGCCAATGGTTGGCTAAATCTCTTCCATTTCACTTTCTCCCATTGTGTAAAAATGTTCTGAAGTTTATTTCCTAGGAATGAACAGTCTTTAAATCTCAGCCTCTTCCTTCTCCAGGAATGAGGTTCAGCTCTTTTTGAGGATCAGGGGAGTTTCTAGATGTGGTAGATTTAAGAATAAGGTGGTCAAGTAACAGACTCCCAACTTATAGTAGCGCTTCCACTAATTAGATGCCTACATATTATTGCTCCTCTCTCAGCTTCCATTTCCTTATGTGCAAAATGGGAGAAATAATTTTAACTTTCTCATAGGATTATTTTAAGGATTAAACTAAATAACCCATTTATTAAGTATTCAGCTTAGTGCCTGACATAGAGTAAATGCTCAATAAACAGCATAGGGTGGTTGAAAGAGTATACATGGGAGTGTTAGTGAAAGTGTTAGTCACTCTGTTGTGTCCAACTCTTTGCAACCCCATGAACTGTAGCCCTTTATGCTCCTCTGTCAATAGAATTCTCCAGGCAAGAATACTAGAGTGGATAGCCATTCCCTCCTCCAGGGGATCTTCCTGACCCAGGGATCAAACCTGCATCTCCTGTATTGCAGGCAGCCTCTTCAACATCTGAACCACCAAGGAAGCCCTTGGCTTTAACTTTCACTTTCAATAACCACCTTAAAGTGCATGGAAAATGTATGGCTAAAATCAGGCACAAATTACATCTGTATATTTTATTATCTTTCACATTTCTCCTTATCTTCATAGATATCAATTCTACTTCTTTGCTTGAGTGTATTTTATGATTTGCAAAACCCATCAATCTAGTTTCTCAGTATTTCCAGACAGCTGCCTCCAGATGCTATCATGTTAAGAATAAAAAATTGAAAATCATAATATGTCCAGATAAGTCTCTGTCTCTGACTGGCACATTAAAAATATACTGGATATGAAAATTGGGATTATGAATGTTTATTAGAACTTCCTTGATACCATGGTATCCATGAAGATAGGATGCCCATGGAATTCCCTAGTCCCAGAGTTGTGAGGGAAGAATATGCATATAAACATTTTCAAAATATGGCTAACTGTTACATGGTCCTGAAGATGGTTTAGACCAATCATTGTATGTTCTGCTACCCTATATTGTGTTCACACTTCTGTTGCCACATAATACTTGGCTTCTTAAGTGTCTGTGGTTGCCATACTTACAAAATTGAATTCTTAAAATTCTGTCTCTGTGGTTCAAATAAAAGGAAGTGATTTCAATTGGGAGATGACACATTCTGAAAGGTAAAGAAAATCTTTCAGCCGCCAGATACTTGAAGGAGATGTAAGTATGGCAAATGATAAAAAGTAAAATATAGTATGGGTTTCCCTGGTGGCTGAGTGGTAGATAACCTGCCTGACAATGCAGGAGACACAAGTTCAGTCCCTAGGTTGAGAAGATCCCCTGGAGAAGGAAATGGCAACTCACTCCAGTATTCTTGCCTGGAAAAATCCCAAGGACAGAGGAGGCCAGAAGGTTACAGCCCATGGGTTTGCAAAAGAATTGGACATGGCTTAGGGACTAAAGAACAATAACAATATCATATACTCTTGAGCTCTATGACAAGAAAACAAAACCATCTATTTTCCCTTTACCTTTAAGATCTGCAGTTTGTAGACATCTTTAGACACTAAGATCAGAAGAGTGTCCTCAAATAAGTTTAAAACAGTTCGGTATAAACTCTGAAAAACAGGGAAGTTAGACAACCAGCCAGCCAGTAGCTATGCAATCCTGGGTCCTCAGTTTCCCCCATAAATTGAAGGTAAAAAAAAAAAAAAAAAAAAGCAGAAATGTAGCTATGGAGGTGAGACCTCATTCAATACAACGTGCCATGAATTGCTTTAATACCTTGTAGGACAAGTGACCTGTGTAGCAAGACTGAGAAATAAAAAACCATGGATGTTACTGATCTTACTACAGAAGTCTTCCTACCTGCACTTTTCTTGGCTCCTGTTTACATCTTTGAAGCACTTGCCAGTCAACTTGCTGGACTTGCTAAACAAATTAACCAAAATCTCTTCGCCCATTTGTTCCTATAAATTCTATACAATTCCTTACACCCTAGGGATTGTAGAGTTCACTGGGAGTCCAGGAAAAGAGATTAGTGCTGGAATATGCTATTTATCTATTTTATCTAAAAAGAGTGAAGAAGAAAACATAGATTACAACTTGTGGGCAGACATTCTGTGGGATTGCTGTGCATAAAGACGTCTCATCACGATTAAAGGAAGCAAAGTCTTACTTCTAGGTCTTCTTCGTCATCTTCATTTATCCTAATTTCCCTCACTTCATCAAGATTTGTGACAGCAAATGCCATTTTAAAGGATGACTTTATTATCTTCAGTTGAGTTTCAAACTGCAATGCGGGATCCACGAAGCTGACCAAAAAAAAAAAAAAGGTGTAATTATTAAATTAAGGAAAGAGCAGATGTAAGCTAAATTTAGTGGCCTTTTCTTAGTTTAAGAGACAGTATACTAGAACATGAGGCCCAACTTTTGGCTTTATATAATGTGTGAATTATAAATATTACTCTAAAATTATTATGGTGATTTAAATATAAAAGAATTATTTTTTGGTTAAAAAAAAAATAATTTGTACCCAGTTATTTAGAATTCAGAATTTATTTCTCCATAGACATAATACTTTACAGGGTGGTTATTTCCCAGCTAAGCTCATCAAGCCATGCTGAAATTTAGGTAGTTGAAATATATCACTGCCACATTTTATCTAATCAATAATACTGTGTTGCTCATATGTTAACACTTCTGATACTGAGATACATCTTCCAGTAGATGGCAAAAGAAACCTTCCCATCAACAGTTTAAAAGATGTGACACAACTATTTTTCCTTTGATAAGTGTGTTCTGGATAATGGTGCCTCCTGATTTTTTAAAGTACAAATAATTATTTTTTCTTTTACAAGATGGTAATATAGTTGGTAAAGGTAGAAAATCTTGTGCTGAACTCAGAATCATTTTCCTCTACTGGACAAGAAGATCTAAATATCTGCTATCCATTGTTTGAAATGGAATCTCCTGGAACATAGTAGATAATTTTTTAAATCTTAGGAAGATTGATTTGACTTATTCATGGACTCCAGTGGATTTTTAAACTCTGAACAAATAAAAGTGTGTTACCTATCAAAAAGTCCCAGTGGTTTTTTTCAGTGGTAGGATTCTAGGGATGTATGATTTGGTTTTGGAAAATGAAAAATTAATGTTTTGATAAAATAGAAAATTGTAATGTACTTTGAAATCATATTGCCAGTTCTAAAAATGCTAAAATGGTCCACATGATGAACAAGGATTAGGAAAGTAGCATGATGCTCCCCTGGTAGCCCAGCTGGTAAAGAATCCACCTGCAATGCAGGAGACTCCAGTCTGGTCCTGGGTTGGGAAGATTCCCTAGAGAAGGGATAGGCTACCCACTCCAGTATTCTTGGGCTTCCCTGGTGGTTCAGATGGTAAAGAATCCGCCTGTAATGTGAGAGACCAGGGTTCAGTCCCTGGGTTGGGAAGATCCCCTGGAGGAGGGCATAAAGACCCACTCTAGTACTCTTGGTTGGAGAATCCCCATGGACAGAGGAGCCTGGCGGGCTACAGTGCATGGGGTCACAGAGAGGGAGAGTCAGCTCGGTGACTGAGCACACAGCACACACGTGAAGCTCTGATGCCATTCACAACTGCTGATGGGCTAAGGATCTCCCCATTTCAAATGTGAAGAAGGTTAAGGGTCAGATATTGGTGATACTAAAGAGGAAAGCCAACAAAAATATATGGGTCAACAAAGGTAGTTATCAGCAAGTACACTTTTTTGGCCTATATGTAATTTGTTTTCAAAAGAGCAATTAAATTACTAGTGTGTTTTACAGCCAGAGACATCTTAGTCTTGAGAATTGCACTATAAAACTTTTTTTATATTCTAAGATATATAACAATATGGTATAGAAATAAATATGAGAAGAAACAATAAATAGCTCTCACAAATTACTGTATGCTTTTAAAAAATTTTTGAGGTAAATATTTGTTTCTGACATTGGAGTGAAGTGAGAATTAGTGGTAAACCAACTATATTAAAAATTTTTCTTGAAAATGTTTTATTTCTTCTCATTATAGAACAATAGGTATTATATAATATTAGTAAGTGAAATTTTTACAAGTATAATTTCAAGAATCACAATTGAATAAAGGAAAGTAGATGCCTCTTGATATAAGCATGGGAAAATTATATAAAACATGATCAGAAATAAATCAGGAGGGCTATATCAATATGCTGTATGATTAATTCAAATAAAAAAGTGTTAAGAGAGATATGTACAGTTCATATAAATTGATAAAAGTTATAGTTATTAACATAAAATTTCAAGCATATAGAAACAAAATTGAAAATTGTTGAATATTTATTAAAATATAATTTATAAAAAACTATTAAATTATTAAGAATTAAGGAGAAATAGAAGCACATAGGAGAAGATTAAGCATTCGGTTATTAGTAAGTGGTAGGTAAAAATTAGAAATCTGCAGATGATAATATCTTTAATTAATTAATAAGGAGATATAAATAAATTATGCTAAATCAGATAACAAGGGTTATCTTTTTAAATAATCATGGAATGCTGAAAAATATTTTGCATATAGTTAGCCATAGAAAGTTTCAAACTATAAAAGCATATACATTTCATTCTCTAATCACCATGAGAAATCTATTTTAAAAATTAGAAAATCTGAAGTATTTAAATATTATCAACATTTTTTTCTTATTTAAAATGAGACAAAAATAATAAACTATGCATATAACTTAAGATTTTGAAAGGGCTAAAAATACAACCAAAGAAATGAAGGGCATAAACAAAATATATACATTATTTAAAAAAATTATAAGGGGAAATAAGTATAATGGCAATTTTAAAGATTTAAAAGAGAAGTAAAAAGGGAGTAGAAACTAAATAATTAGAAAGACTAAATTTGTCAAAAAAAGAAGGAAGATATATGGGTTTAATTTTGCTATTATTTAGTTACTAAGTTGTGTCTGACTCTTTGTGACCCCATGGACTATAGCCCACCAGGTTCCTCTGTCCATGGGATTTGTCAGGCAAGAATACTGGGGTGGGTTGCCATTTCCTTCTCTAGGGGATCTTCTCAATCCAGGGATTGAACCCACATATCCTGCTTGGCAGGCAGGTTCTTTACCGCTGAGCAACCTGGGAAGTCCATGGGTTTAATAGTAACAAAATTCATTTATATTGTTAAATTATACAGGTATATATGAAGACATAACATGTGTAAATCTTTATATACCAACTAATACTTGGTCAAAATATGAAAAGCAAAATTTATAATAAATTTTTCAAAATAAAGGAAAACCATTATGTATGTGGGAGATTTTTTAACACATTTAGGTAGACCAAAAAATTAAAATATGAAGAAGGGGATTCTAATCTACAGTCTGCTTTTCCATGAACCCTGTAAAATAATATACTATGCCAAATCTTGTCTATATGTATCTTTGTATATATGCATGCATATCTTCCAGGTGACTAGGCTTTGACGAAACACTTATAGGTGCAGTTCTTCTGAAGAACAAATTGACGCTATCAAAATCTCTAAGACAATTCACCTCATTTGCATTACTTTGGGTTTAGGGGAAACATGCTAAAAGAGGATTTTTAAGAAGTCTAAGAGAAGTAAAAGAGATTTCCAACAGAAGCAGAGAAGGAAGGAAGAAGGATTAGGGTAGGAAGAGTCTTGGATTACAGCAAGTTCCAAGGAGGGTTCAGCCTGTCTGATGAGGTTCTCTCAAGCTGAAGTCACCCACTGGTACCCATTAGAGTTATTTGTCCTACCATGCTGGGTCATTGATGGGAGCAGCCCACAGGAAGTGAGGCCTCACAGAGCGTGTTGGCAAATCTACACAAGCAGCAGCTGTAGCTGTTGGCCAGTAAAGATCCTCCAGAGCAGGGCATTATTATGGTTGCCTATCATTTAAATCAGGACTTCCCTGGTGGCTCTATGGTAAAGAAATACACCTGCAATGTATGAGACTTGGGTTCAGTCTCTAGGTTGGGAAGATCCCTCGGAGAAGGAAATGGTAACCCATCCCAGTATTCTTCCCTGGGAAATACTATGGACAGAGGAGCCTGGTGGGCTATAGTCCATGGGGTGGTAAGAGAGTCAGACATGACTTAGCGATTAACACACACACATATACACACACATCACTTAAACCAGAAATCTCACTCTCAGAAGAGTATTTCAAAGAAGTTTTTCAGAACAGATACAATCTTTTATGTACAAGGATGATCATCACAGTATTGGTCAAATTTAGTTTAGAAAATGTCAAAATTTGGAAATATTCTGTTGCCATTAAAATGAAAATCTGATCTTACAGAAAAGTTAAAATTAAGACAAAGTAAAAATGAAAAGTAGTATAGTGGTTTATCTACCTGTTTATGTAATAAAGAAAGTTTTATAAACATCAGAAAGAATAGCTGCTGAATTAGGGTGGAGGAACCTGGAGTAACTTTTTACTTTTCACATTGTTGATATGTATCTATTACATTTTAAAGGTATTCAACCAGTCCAATAAGAGAGCATGAAAGCTTATTATACCTGGAGTTCAAGGCCAGGATCATGGCTTGATTACTTATCACACCTGAGTATGCGTCCCATAGGCTGGTAGCTGAATGCTCCTGCAAGTACCAGGAAAAAGAAAAGAATCAATGATGATATATCTGTGGGGCTCATAACACCATGTGTAATTCTGCCTTTTACAGAGACCAAAGAGGTCAAATTGGACTTGAAACATAAGTACAAACTTTTGTAGAAATGTTGAGGCCAGACAAATTGTAATTTAAAACCTATGCATGATACTAAATGCTGGCCTTCTGTAGCCAACCATAGTTGTCTATATAATTGGCATTTCCAGACAAAATTTTGTCAGGAATACTCTTTACCAGCTATTCTTGTATACACCACTGTTAAGTGCAATATACTGCTTGTGGAGTCTGTCTATGAAGATACCAGCAAGGTGGTTTATGTTAGGCCTTACTGAAGAATGTTCAAACTCATACTCCTATAGAATGAGAACCAGGTACAGGTCAACATATAGCTGTCTAATATAACTATTTAAACTTATATATGACATTCAGTGGGATCCCAAAAAGAATTTCCAGTTTTTATACAAGAAGTTGGAGAACCAGAGAAGGACTAATAGAACAGGATCTCTTTTCTTCTCTGCACATCACCCTTGTTTATGTAAGCCTCTGTTGCAACGTCACTTTTTTGTATCAGGCCCATTAGTACTGTTTATAGAAATTTTCAGTATTTCTGAAATAGCTCAGAGTTCTCTTTTAGGTGCATGTGTGTGTGTGTGTAGTCGCTCAGTCATGTCTGACTCTTTGCGACCCCATGGACTGCAGCCCACCAGGCTCTTCTCTCCATGGAATTTTCCAGGCAGGAATATTGGAGTGGGTTGCCAATTCATACTCCAGGGGATCTTGCCAAACCCAGGTATCAAACACACATCTCTTGACCACTGAGCCACCTGGGTAGCCCCTTTCTTTTAGGTACTGCCTTATAATAATGATTTTTCCAAGAGGGTTTTTTTCTGTCTAGTGCATAGGCAAATGACTGCCCCTGATTGCTTCTCACCTTAAAAGAGCCCTTCTCCATTTGATCAGTACTGCTCCATTGATTCCAGCAATGAGTGCCCTGTGGGATCTATGTTCTGCCTCTGTGGAGTGTAAGAGCAATCTTGAAGGATTGAACTATATTCCTGTCTGTTAAGTCCATGTTGTGGGGTGCATATTTGAATTTTGATAAATTTTTATGTTGAAATGCTAGCCCCCAAGTAATGATATTAGGAGGCAAGATCTTTTGGAGGTGATTAGGTTTGGATGAGGTCATGAGGGATAAGTCCTTTGAAGAATTAGAGCCTTTCTAAGAGAGGGCTTGCTTTCAAGTTATCTCTCTACCAAGTAAGGATACAAGGAAAGGATGGCTGTCTGAAAACCAGGAAGAGAAATCCCACCAGATACTGAATCTGCCATTTTTTGGTCTTGGACCTCACAGCATCCAGAATTGTGAGAAATAAATTTCAGTTGTTCAAACCATTCATTTTCCTGTTGTTGTTTAGTGCTTAGTCATGTCCAACTCTTTTGAGATCCCATGGACTGTAGCCCTCCAGGCTCCTCTGTCCATAGGATTTTCCTAGAATACTGGAGTGGGTGTAGAATACTGGAGTGGGTTGCTATTTCCTCCTGCAGGGGATCTTCCCGACCCAGGGATCAAACCCACATCTACTGCTTGGCAGGCAGATTCTTTACCATTGAGCCACCTGGGAAGCCCAACTATTTTCTGGTCTCATATTAAACCAGCCCAAACTAACTGAAATGATGCCATAGAAACTTCCTGATTGGGAATCTTAACTAGAAAGTAGCATCTTCCCACTAGAGATGAGCATCCTGCTATGTCTTCTTTGGGAATCACATTGACTGTTGTGCTCAGACTGAGTGGTGCAGAGGACTTATTTTCTTTTCTCTAAAATATTTATATTCATATTTAGTATTGATTCCTAACAACATCACATATGATTTTACTTAACCTTGAGAGATTAAGTCTTTGCTATGCTACTTATTAACATTTTGCACATTATTATCACTTCTGTATGGCAGACAACTCTCACTGTAACATGGAAGTACGATGGTAATTCTTTTATTTTGGAAAGACATTTTTGTCCTTGTCACCACTTTCATTTCATTTGCCCAGAAATCCACTAGTCGTATTTCTCGACAATGAGTAACTGAACATTTTGTCTGATATAAGCAATGATCCTCTGGCGGTATTGTCTCAGTTGGAAATTTTCTTATAGAATACATTCTAACTGAGCTTGAGTCCTTGGAAATTAATATATGACACTTTAAATCTCAGTCACTGGTTCTCAACACTGGCAGTACATTAAGGGGTTAAAAAATACTGATTTGAATACTGGACCACACCTTTAGAGATTTGGATATAATAAGTCTGTATTCAAGACCTGGCATCAACATTAGAAAACAAAACTTACGATGCTGTTATATTACATAGAACTGCCCCACTCCTTTTTAAAACTCATTCTATTTAAACTAGTTTTGTGCCACCACTGTCTTTCCTTAGAAAGTTATTTTCCAGGGAGGTGTGGGACTCTCATCTCTGCACCCTACTAGAAGTCATACTTCACCGATTCTCCAGACATTTTAGGGTTTTAGTGTCAACATATTAACAGCTTGACTTGTGATAGGACCCCCAACTATGCACTCCCCTCATCAAAAAGCCTTTGCCATGCTTACAAATCTGCCCTTTTGACCAACCATCTTGCTATGGGGAAATAGAGAACTGAATAGTTCTTTAATATTACTGTAAGATTGCATTCCCAGGATGCAGTTATTTTCAGCTGACCATAAGACAGTTATTTAGTATCTACTATGTGCTAGGCACTGTGTTAAGTAGTGGGAGTAGAGCAGGGGGCAAGACAGACAGTATTTGCCTATAATCTCGTGGGTAAGTAAACTTGAAACAAAGAAAATTGGTACATGATCAAAAGAGGAATTACAGGGATTACTATGGGAAGCTAATCTAGCAGACGATATCAAGGAAAATTTGTTTTCTAAAGAAGTTTTAGACTTAGAGACTATAGCGGTCAGGAGAGCAGAGGAAGTTTTCTCCAGACAGAGAAACACTAAGGTCTAAAGATGACTTGAGAAAGTATTTGTTGTATTACAGGTGTGGTTCTCAGCCCTGGCTGAAACTTAAAATCACTTGGATCCCTTCTAGAAATACAAATGCCTGGACTTCACCCCACAAAAGTGATTCAAAATCTCTGAAGGTGTGGCTCTAGCAACAGTATTGTAAAAGCTCCACATACAATTCTATTGGGTTGGCCAATTGAGAACCATTGTATTGACGTCATAAATGAAACCATATGGGTGGAGCAAGGAGAGTAAGGAGAACGGTAAGTCATGGGGCCAGAAAGGGTGGATCAAAGCTGGTCCTATTGTGAGCTCTTTTGTGAGTAAAAGGATTTAGTACTCATCTCTAAGGCCAATAAAAGTGAAGTTGCTCAGTTGTGTCGAGCTGTTTGTGACCCTATGGACTATTCAGTCCATGGAATTCTCCAGGCCAGAATACTGGAGTGGGTAGCCTTTCCCTTCTCCAGGGGATCTTCCCAACCCAGGGATAGGACCCAGATCTCACACATTGCAGACGGATTCTTTACAGCTGAACCACAAGGGAAACCCACAAGACCAGTGGGAGCCATTTAATAGAAGGAGCGATAAGACCACAGGGCTGCTTTGTAGAGACTTTATTGAATGAGATAAAGTTGTTGCCAAGAGAATGTTATCTAAAAGAGATTGTAATAGACTAGGATTAGAATGTTGGCAGTAGAAAAAGAGAGATGCATAGTGACTGGTAGTAATATCAAATGCTGCTTAAAGGTCATACAAGAAAACTATCCTTTGGATTTGAGACATGAAACTACTGGAGACCTGGAGGTTTTCTGTAGATGCCCAGACTGGCAGGTCATCATGCTGAGTATTCAGCTCAAGTTTTATATTTGGATCTGAGGTTCTCAGCTATCTTCAGACACAAATGAAGCTATACACAAATAGACAAAGAAAAAAATTCTACTAGTCAAAGATTGCTTTTCCTTTCTACAAGAAAGACCAAAGTCAACAAATGAGGCACTCAAAACAAAACAAAAACAACAAGATGTGTTATTGTGACAAAACCATTTCATTTGTTCCCATTTCAGAACCATGTATACTGGGGACAAGACTTGTCACTTATTGATTCTGGTGTGAAATAGTAATACTCACTGAAACTTGATATTCTATGCCTGCTGCTGCTGCTGCTGCTAAGTTGCTTCAGTCATGTCTGACCCTGTGAGACCCCATAGACGGAAACCCACCAGGCTCCCCCGTCCCTGGGATTCTCCAGGCAACACTGGTTGCCATTTCCTTCTCCAATGCATGAAAGTGAAAAGTGAAAGTGAAGTCACTCAGTCATGCCAGACTCTTAGGAATCCCATGGACTGCAGCCTACCAGGCTTTTCTGTCCCTGGGATTTTCCAGGCAAGAGTACTGGAGTGGAGGGCCATTGCCTTCTCCGATTCTATGCCTAGAGACCTTATGTAATACCTTTTCCTATCTCATTTTTCTCAGCTGGATTTCTGCCCCTTGTACTTTCTTTGATTTCTCTATTTCAAACAGAGCAGTGAACATTTCTGTTGAACTCATTATTGATGGCCACTATAGTATACTTTCTTGAGGCATCTCAGAAGTTATATAGCATGACTGTAAAAGTAGACAACCTTTTCAGAGAACCAAATATCCCTCACTTCCTTCACTTCCAAAGGGGAAGATATTCACTTTGTTTGATAGGGGCCAGCAAAAAGAGGAAAATTTTCAAGCTCAAGTGTACATGGACATCATAACCAGTTAATATGTCCATATCACTGCCTAGTATCATTAGTATCAGTACTTAAGTCCAAGTCTTAATATGACTTCATTCCAAACCTTTTTGGTGATTGTCCACTTTGGAGCCCTATATTCATGTATATCCACTTCCATATCTGAGAGATTTCTGCTGATAAAACTTCATGGTTTCTTCCTCTCTCATTTTTCAAAAATATAATTGTATAAACCATCAAAATTAGTAATACATAGTGTTACCAGTACATAAATATAAAAAACCCTGAGCAGAACAGGTGATGAAGCCATCATATTCACATCAACTTCAGTGGTTCAAGAGGTTGAGGATTACTACTTATTTTCCCAAGCTCCTTATAACCCCTTCCTCTAATAAATCCCCAATTTAGACCTAGATTAGACCTCTGAGTTAGGTCATTAGGGATTATTGTAATAACATAAACATTCTTCACTTCTCTTCCATGATATCCGTGGAAGCAGAACACGTTTTTTTCCAAATGATTAATAAGGTTTAGCCAGTTGGTGATGTAGACATTGTTTCCTAATTCCCACATTTTAGAAAGGCCTCTAGAACAGGCACTTATTTTGGAATAATTTCAATTTAGCTTTACCGCAGTTCTCCTGGGTTCCCTTACCCTATTGCTCTTCACCCGGGTGCCCTTTCCCAATAAAATCTCTTGCTTTGTCAGCACATGTGTCTCCTCGGACAATTCTGAGTGTTAGACAAGAGCCCAGTTTCAGGCCCTGGAAGGGGTCCCCTTTCCTGCAACAAGTGGTGACTCTGGTGGGGACTCTTCTTTGCTGAGACTGACATCCTGACCACTCGGGGTACTCAGGGGCCAGCTTGCCTGCCAATGGACCAGTCCCAGCGGCTGCAACTGGGACCCTTTGGTCCCTGGTCTCCTCCTGACATGGACAACTGGCCAGAGTGCCCTGACCGGTTTAACATAAGTTAAATATTATATCTGTTACAAGTTTGTCAACAAGGAAATTACCTCGAGTGAAGAAACTTCTAAAAAAATTGTAAATGAGATCAGATGCCTCATGACCTCCAACCAGGACTGGAAAAAGACATAATTTAAGGGACTGTCTCCAACCTGGATGGAAGGACTTTTTTATCAGGAGAAACTACACTACCCCAGGATGAGAAGACGATGACATCAGAGGTAGGCAGCTTGCCCAAGATGCTGGACCTGATTCACGTGATCATTTATAATGTTTTCTTGACTTCTTAGACCTTTGCAAATAAATCAAAAGCTTTTCTATCATAGGCCTGACCCTATGCTAGTTTTAGAAATCAATCCAATTGTTGGGCTTGTGGCCAATAACCTGTGTCTAGTTCTGGGTTACCTTGGTAAATTTCTCTACTACAAGACTCTAACTGGTTGGTCCTGAAAAAATTTACTTAAAAAAAATTATAGTCATATTCTTGTCACTGTGATATTACTAGATGGGATCCCCTCACCAGGCCAATTAATAATGCCTGCTCTGACTCTGGCCATAAACTTGAGCTTTCTTCTATTACTCAAGCTCAATCAGAGCAACAAGCAAAGTTTCAGCAAAGGAGGAAAAAATCTCCCACAATTATGAGGCGGATTTATCTAAATAACACCAGGCTATGGTAATTTAGGTTTAAAGTCTCCTCCATGTTGGAAGGGTCTTCCCTGGTGGCTCAGAGGTTAAAGCGTCTGCCCACAATGTGGGAGACCTGGGTTTGATCCCTGGGTCGGGAAGATCCCCTGAAGAAGGAACTGGCAGTTCCAGTTTTCTTGCCTGGAGAATCCCATGGGCGGAGGAGCCTGGTGGGCTACAGTCCATGGGGTCACAAAGAGTCGGACACGACTGAGCAACTTCACTATCTTCACTAGTCCATCTAGGACTTCAATTTGCCATCTGTTATGCCTTTTATTTTCCACTTTGACAAAATTCATGCTATCTGTGAACACTAGTAATTCTAGGTAACTCATATTACCAAACTGCTCCTCTATTTAGTGTTGAAAAATTCCTCTGTAAATGAATAAATCTTCAATGGGCAGAAAAATCCTTTTATTATCCTCATCAGTCAATGTTATATGATAATTGGAAGCAGTAACACTGACTTAGCAAATGTAACCCATGGAGAACAGTAACATTCCAGCAAGTAGTCTGATGTCTCTTGAAGGCAAGATAGAGGGTATTAGCTCAGTGATTATGTTAGTACATGGAATTAAAGAAATTTCCATATTTCTTTTTACTGTTACTCTTGGACAGACATTTAGCAATAGCAGTTAGGATGGAAAAGCTACATTCTAACTATTTGAATACCTAAGGCATTAATCTCTCCTCACATAGTCCTTCTAGAACATTGTTGAAATTGTCTTCTCAGTGAACATTTGATGTGCCAAGTCACTAACACACACACCTCAATCTCTCCACAAGGAGAAACTCTTTGGTTATGTCCTGAGTTGATTCTTCAGTATGTTTTCACACATCTCAGATCAAACCCAGGAGATCTTGGCGTTTCTTAAAATGTTACAGTATAATATCTAATGGGGGTCTTGGGGGAAAGAATGAAGAAAACTTAAGGAAGAAAATTGTCCAAACAATAATACAAGACAGGGGCTTCCCTGATGGCTCAGTGGTGAAGGTTCTGCCTGCCAGTGTGGGAGACATGAGTCCGATCCCTGGTCTGGGAAGATCCTACATGCCGGAGAGCAAATAAGCACGTGCTCCACAACTTCTGAGCTTGTACTTTAGAGCCCAGGAGCTGCAACTGCTAATGCCCATGTGCCCTGCGCTCTGTGCTCCGCAACAAGAGAAGCCCGCAATGAAAAGCCCACACAGCAGCAACTAGAGAGTAGCCCCTGCTTGCCGCAACTAGAGAAAAGCTTGTGCAGCGATGAAGACCCAGCACAGCCAAAAAATAAATAAATAAAAGTCTTTAAAAAATAATAAAAGATAGTTTCTCAAAGACAAATGGGCTGGAATCTTGAGATTGAAATATGAGTAAGTGCCTAACATACTTGACTAAAAAATACACCTAAAACTATTGTTATGAAATTTCAGTTTAGCCAAGATGAAGAAAGATCTTAAAGGCTTCCAGAGAAATAAAACAGATGACTAAGGCTACAGAATCAGATCATGATCAGATTTTTCACTGATTATACTGTAATACCAGAAAAATGTAAGTTATGCCTTCAATTTTATTGTTTAAAGAAAATGATTTGCAACATAGGGAAATGGCGAGAATCATCATTGATGATATTATTGTTATTATATTTAAAAAAATTTCATCTATATTGTGATATTTTGAAAGATGGAAGCATACTACTTTTACAAAACTAAAAAAAAAAAAAGCCATTTAAAATTGATCATATATCCACTTCACACACACACACAAATCTCTAAGTTCCCAGAACAGAAATTGTGTAGGTCACCTTCTGCTGCAACAGTGCCATGAGATTACATGTTAAAAATAAAAGAATGAAACAATGGATATGTGTATGTAAAAAAATGAATTTATATTCCTACCTCACACCTAAACAAAAATAACTCAAAATAGAGAATAGATCTAAGTGTAAGAGCTACAACTGTAAAACCTTTAGAAGAAAATGTAGGAGAAAATCTTTGTCACTTTTGGTTTAGGCAGAATTTTCTTAGATACAACCTCCAAAGTACAGTCAACAAAAGAAAAGAAAAATTAGATTTGATCAATACTAAACATTTTTGCTTTCTGTAAAGACACAATTAAGGAAAAGAAAAAAAATCAATGTGCTGGGAGAAAATATTTAAAAATCATATATTCTACACTCAATAACTATAAATATATAAAATACCCCTAGATAAATTATTAAGAAATATTTAAGGTATACATGAAAAAAACTTTACTGAAGATTCAAGTAAATGAGAGAATAAAACATGTTCCTGATGATAAGAATTTAAATGATGTCTCCATAAACTAATCTATAAATTTAGCATTTATTCTTGTTGTTGTTCAGTTGCTAAGTCATGTGTGACTCTTTGTGACCCCATGGACTGCAGTATACCAGTCTTCCCTGTCCTTCACTATTTCCCAGAGTTTGCTCAAACTCATGTCCATTGAGTTGATGAAGCCATTCAGCCATCTCGTCCTCTGTCACCCCCTTCTCCTCCTGCCCTCAATCTTTCGCAGCATCAGGGTCTTTGCCAATGAGTCACTTCTTTGCATCAGATGTCCAAAGTATTGGAACTTCAGTTTCAGCATCAGTCCTTCCAATGTATATTCAGGAAATCAATGTATATTGATTTCCTTTAGAATTAACTGCTTTGATCTCCTTGCTGTCTAATAAACTCTTAAGAATCTTCTCCAGCACTGCAGTTTGAAAGCATCAGTACTTCAGTGCTCAGCCTTCTTTATGGTCCAGCTCTCACATCCATACATGACTACTGGAAAAACCATAGCTTTGACTATATGGACCTTTGTTGGCAAAGTGATGTTTCTGCTTTTTAACATGCTGTCTAGGTTTGTCATAGCTTTTCTTCCAAATAATTTCATGGCAGCAGTCACTGCTCCTGAGTGATTTTGGAGCACAAGAAAATAAAGTCTGTCACTGTTTTCATTTTTTTCCCCGTCTATTTGCCATGAAGTGTTGAAACTGGACGCCATGATCTTAGTTTTTTGAACGTTGAGTTTTAAGCCAAATTTTTCACTCTCCTCTTTCACTTTCATCAAGAGGCTCTTGAGTTCCTCTTCACTTTCTGCTATTAGGGTGGTATACAATTTAGTATAATTCTAATCCAATGCCAAAAGAAATTCTAGGAGAAATTTAACAAATAGAGTTCAAAATTTTTCTGAAAGTGGGGACTTCCCTGGTGGTCCAGAGGTTAAGACTCCACACTTCCACCGCAGAGGGCATGATCCTAGGTGTGGAAACTAAGATCTCACATGTAGCACAGTGTGACCAAAACCAAAAAAGTTAATCTGTAATGGCCTATACAGAAAAAAATATATAAAAAAGAGTGGATAAATGTGTATGTATAAATAATTATTTCCTGTACACCTGAAACTAATGCAGCATTGTAAACCAACTATACTCCAATAAAATAAAAGCCAAAGTTCTTTTGAAAAGCGTAAATGAGTAAAATTAGTCAATACATTTTTGAAAAAGAGGAACCACTGGATAGATTCACTTAATTAGATATAGAAAAACTTTGTGCTATTAATATATAGCTGAGCCATCTACAATAGATTAAAGGTATGATAGCTTCTTTACTGCTGTGATTTGCTAAGATAATATTGACTATTTTTGCTGATGATAAAGGATCCGCTTGCCAATGCAAGAGATGAGAGTTTGATCCCTGGGTTGGAAAGATCCCCTGGAGTAGGAAATGGCAACCCACTTGAATATTTTTGCCTCCATGGACAGAGAAGCCTGGCAGTCCATGGAGTTGCAAAGAATTAGACATGACTGAGCAAGCACTCAGTTTTGCTGGAGCCAAATGATGCTGCTGAGGCGGCCGTCTGTCAAAGGCATTGAAACTGCTGCTAGTGCTTGCTGGTAGAGTCCCATGACGGGTGATATCCACAATCAAGAGAACTCGTAACTTATTTTACTTAGCATAATACCCTCTAAGTCTATTAATGTTGCTGAAAATGGCAAGATTTCATTCTTTTTATGATTGGGTAATATTCCATTGTATACATGTACTGCATATTCTCCATTTATTTGTTGATGAACAATTATGTTGCTTCCATATCTCGGCTGCTGTAAATAATGCTGCAATGAATATGGGGGTCATATATATTTTCAAATTAGTGTTTTTGTTTTCTTCAAATAAACACAAAGGAGTTGAGTTACTGGTTTGCAGTAATATAATTTGAAAGTCAACTATACTTCAATTTAAAAAGAGAGACAAAGAAAACTGGGGTTGCACAAAAGATTCTCTCACTTTCTAGCAAGAGCCACAGGTGACCACATTCACTCTCGCCATTTTATCTACTCATTGTTTCTCTCTCTTTTACAGCAACCCTTTTTTCTAGGACTTGGCAGCTAGGACTGCTATAGTGAGACTCTGCCCACTCTTCCACCAGCCCATTGTCCTTGAATCACACTTATGCACCTTGGTAATACTTTCACACAAGAGGTGTTCTTCTCTTGCAGTCTCTTCCATCCTGATAGTCCTGTCTCATCTGGAGTGGTCCATCTGGAGTGGGCCTGAATTCTAGCAAGAACCTAGTTTAGGCTCACACCATGACCTTTACATGAAACAAGTTTAATTTTTGTCCTGTGAATCATTTGACCATCTCCTCTCTGTCTATATACATCTATTTCCAGCATAGGTCTTTATCATTCTCTTAAAGATAATTTGATTTTTGGACTTAAGTGAAATATAGACCATGCTTCTGAAAAACATTAAAAACTGAAATTACAGTACAATTTTAATCTTCATAGGACCATATTCTTACTTTACAAGTTTAGCAACTGTCTTACTAGATCACCAGTTTATCTCTGGAGACATAGCAGGAATCAGTAAAACAGTTGACTGAGCAACAATAACTAACAATGAAACAGTGTTTCAATTTCACACAGTAAGATTGCTCTATATTAATTTTATGAAGATCCACCTTCACCAGAGAGATACAAGGGACTAGGGGTGACTTAGAGACAAAGAAAAGAAATCCAATGACATAAAAGTAAAATAAAGATTAAAATTAGGATAAAATTGATGATCTGTGAGGGACATTCACAGACATACATAGGAAACAGCACCTTTACAAGAGCAGGAGATGGATTTCAAATTTAGATACAAATGTGTAGGTTGAGCCAGTGATGAAACTTAATGATCTATAGAAGCATCTTTTAAAATAAAATTTTAAAGCACTATATTTATTTAAACATTTAAAAAAGTAATGCACACACATACAGGACAATAGGGTAAATAGCGACAAAATTTCCAAGTCTTCCTTCTATCTATCCAGAGATAGAATACACCGATATAGAAGTGCTAACAACACTGTTTTGGTTGAGAAGACCAGGAAATGGTTTGACTTTTTCCTGTAATTCTTCTCCTGTACTCCATCACTCTCTACTCCCTGATCCGATCCTCTCCTAGATCGTTGTCTCCCTTATTGACTTCTAAGTCTGACTTCATAAAATTTCCATCTCTTTTGGTTACTAAAATGAATTCACCATTATTTTTAATACTGAATCCTGTTTATTTAAAATCTTCAACCTTATTATTTATTCCTTGATCCCAAGGGCAGGCAAGATTCTTGGTTTTGGGGCCAACACATTATAATTTGGTGGTGATACCAGAGATTCTGGAACCAGATTCCATGGATTTGTATCCTGTTCCACCACTTGAAAATTATGGGCCCACAGGCAGGTCACACCTCTTGCCTCAGTTTCCTCATTTTCCAAGCAGGGATAATAGAAGTACTTACAGTATAGGACTGCTGTGAGGATTAAATGAACTTTTCATGTAAAGCACTCAGGGTGTAACTAAGATGTTGTTAAAGCTATCTAAGTGTTAGCCATTTTTGCTATTATTGGAGTGAATAATGGGGTTTCTCTCTCTCACAGCTCCCCTTGTCTCCTCTGTCTTTATTTTTATTTTTACAATAGTGTTTATTTTATTTTTGGCTGCCCTGCGTCTTCATTGCTGTGTGAGCTTTCTCTAGTCGTGGCAAGTAGAGGCTACTCTCTAGTTGTGGTGTGCAGGCTTCTCATTGTGGTGGCTTCTTTTGTTGTGGGGCACAGGCCCAATAGTTGCAGCACAGGGGTTAGTTCTCCGCGGCATGTAGGATCTTCCCAGACCAGGGATCGAACCCATGTCTCCTGCTTTGGCAGGCAAACTCTACACCACTAAGCCACCAGGGAAGCTTCTCTGAGGTTGTGGTGGTGAACTGGGAAAATATTTTTCTTTTTTGTCTGCCCACAGCATGACCTCTTGTCCTCTTTCTAGTGGTCATTACTTCTGACCTAATTTGGTGGGAAGGATTTCCACAGTGATGAAGAATAGGCTATTGTAGCAGGCCAGTCAGGAGATGAAGATGGGAAAAGTAGTGTGATGAGTCAAAACTTTCATCCTTTGGAATTAGTGTTGAAGGTCATTTTCCGGGGCACACAAGGGTAAGCAGGAATGCCAAGAAAAAGCTAAAAACAGCTTTCAACCAAACTGCCCTTTTCTCTTCTATCTACCCACACAATTGTATTTTAAGCATTATTTATAACAGGTGTGTAATGGAGACAATGAACAAATTTGTTTGTTTCCCCCCAAGAGATTTCAGTTACATTAATATCCTCATAAAATATCACTTACCATGCGGTGCCACTTGACACTGGACTGTAGAATGTGAAGATTACTTACTAGTCAAAGAGAAGAGAGAGACTCAATAAGAGAATGAACTCACACATGTACACAATGGCTGATTGATGTCGATGTATGGCAAAAACTACTACAATACTGTAATTAGCCTCCAATTAAAATAAATTAATGAATGAAAAAAAAAAAAAAGAGCAAATGAACTCTTACCACCTGTTTGATCATATCCCCAAATCTAAAGCTTTTTAACCTTAATGGCAAAGCTCAATAAAGATAGTACGTGAAGACATACACACAGGAAAACTTCAGACAAATTCATCACAG
Organism: Muntiacus reevesi; assembly: GCF_963930625.1. Lineage (NCBI taxonomy): Eukaryota > Metazoa > Chordata > Mammalia > Artiodactyla > Cervidae > Muntiacus > Muntiacus reevesi. Next base: position 84,851,194 of record NC_089253.1, on the reverse strand, counting down.
ATTTTCCTGGACACTTAACTAAAGATTAGTCAAAAAGCCACATTAAAAGCACAATCAAGTGATATTTATTTCAAACATACAAGAATGGTGATATTAAAGAGGACATAAAATATAATTCTCATCTTTAATTATTAAAAAATTACATGATAATTTTTATTAAGGCAAAATTTCTGATAAAATTTTAAATCAATTCTTGATTACAATTGTTTAATAAAATAGGCATGTGTCATTCTCTTAATGTGACACATAAACACAAAAGCCAGAGCCAGGTGTAATAAGGAGAAAATTAGAAGCATTCTCAAATAAAGAACAAGGCAAAGATGACTATTACTACTACTATCATTTGCCATTTCTGTACATTCCATTCAGTATTATTGAAAAATAGAAAGAAATCAGTATATTAAAATTGGAAAGAAAAAGACTATATTATCTTTCAATTCTTTATCTCATGGGAAAGTATATGAGTGCCTTTTAAATGTGTCTATATCAGAATGATTTAACTAGCACTGAAGTTATGGATGACTGAAATGTTTGGCAAAATACTCTAATAAAACTTTTAGAACCTGATATGTTTTGTTTGCTTCTTTAAGGAGGTAGCCCTTTGATCGTTACTTTTATTTCTTCTAATTGTTCTATTTAAACTTTCTGGGTCTTCTGTACTTCCTTTTCAAAAAATAATGTCCTTGTTTATAGAATAATTTTAGATTTACAGAAAAGTTGTGAAGATAGCATAGAGTTTTCATGTACCCGTCACCTTATTTCCCCTAGTGTTATCATCTTACATAACCATAGCACATCTGTCAAAACTGAAAAATTAATAAAAGTACAATTTTATTAACTAAATTGTAGACTTTATTTGTCTACTAAAGTCCTTTTCCTGTTCCAGGATTCAATTCAGGATACCACATTGCATTTAATAGTAATTTCTCCTTCATTTCCTCTATTTTGTGATTATTTTGTAATCTTTCCTTGTTTATGAATTTGACTATTTTGGGAGGGAACCTAGTCAGATGTTTTGGAATGGCCCTCAAGTTTGCATTTATCTGATATTTTATCAACATTTCATAGGAGATACAGTTTTTTTGGGAAAATATCACAAAAGTGAAGTCGTCTTCTTGTCAGAGTATCAGATTTTGAGTTTATTCACTAGCTGTACTATTTTTCCCTGATCAAATTTAAGGATGCAGCTTCATCTTTATGTATGCCTTCTTTCCTCCATTTTCCTTGGATTTACTGCGAGGTTCTTTTTCTAACTTCTTGTGAATTCTTGATTCGATTATATTTCCATGCTTCCTAGTTTATAATTCTAAGTATGTACAGCTGTGGATTTTTCTCTGCATACTCTTTCAGCCATACATTATAGATTCTAATAGGTAGGGCTATCAAGATTCTGTAACTTCTGTATTAATTTTCTCTTTAAGCTAAGAGTTGTTTAAAATAGAGTATCTTATATGACAAATGATAGGAATTTTTTGTTTCCTAAATTGATTACTGACATAATTTTTTTGCATTGTGATCAGAGAATATTTCTGCTGTTTCTACATTTTGGAATTTATACAGAAATTTCTAGCTTAACATATGATTATCTTTTGTGAGTATTCCTTTTTGTGGGCACTAGGGAAAAAAATATATTTTCTTTGCATTCAGGGCTAGAGATTGCTATACGAGTTTCTCTCTCTCTCTCCCACACACATACATACACACTTACATTTGTGTTCAACATAGCCTAAATTCTTACCTGCTTTAGTAATCCTTGAGGACATGCTGGCAGAGGTGACTTAAAGCCTTCTGCTACTCTGTAAAAAAGTATATTGTATTAGTACATAAACCAATATGTGGTTCCTAGAGCTTTGTTTGCTGTATGAATTTTGATACTATTATGTTATATGGTATTTCAGTTCAGTTCAGTCGCTCAGTCGTGTCCGACTCTTTGTGACCCCATGAACTGCAGCATGCCAGGCCTTCCTGTCCATCACAAACACCCAGAGTTTACCCAAACCCATGTCCATAGAGTCAGTGATGCCATCTAACCATCTCATCCTCTGTCATCCCCTTCTCCTCCCACCCTCAATCTTTCCCAGCAACAGGGTCTTTTCAAATGAGTCAGCTCTTCACATCAGGTGGCCAAAGTATTGGAGTTTCAGCTTCAGCATCAGTCCTTCCAATGAACACCCAGGACTGATCTCCTTTAGGATGGACTGGTTGGGTCTCCTTGCAGTCCAAGGGACTCTCAAGATTCTTCTCCAACACCACAGTTCAAAAGCATCAATTTTTCGGTGCTCAGCTTTCTTTATAGTCCAACTCTCACATTCATGTATGACCACTGGAAAAACCATAGCCTTGACTAGACATACCTTTGTTGACAAAGTAATGGCTCTGCTTTTTAATATGCTGTCTAGGTTGGTCATGACTTTCTTTCCAAGGAGTAAGTGTGTTTTAATTTCATGGCTGCAGTCACCATCTGCAGTGATTTTGGAGCCCAGGAAAATAAAGTTAGCCACTGTTTCCACTGTTTCCCCATCTATTTGCCATGAAGTGATGGGACCAGATGCCATTATCTTAGTTTTCTGAATGCTGAGCTTTAAGCCAACTTTTTCACACTCTTCTTTCCCTTTCATCAAGAGGCTCATAGTTCTTCTTCACTTTCTGCCATGAGCGTGGTGTCATCTGCATATCTGAGGTTATTGATACTTCTCCCATCAATTTAGATCATTTTAATTTTCAATCGCTGTGTAACAAGTTACCACAAATGTTATGATTAAAAAAAAACACTCATTTATTATTTGACATTTTCTGCTGGTCAAGGTCAGGCTGTGCTTAGGGTCTCACATGCTAGAATCAAGGTGTCAGTATGAACTTCCATCTCACTTGAGATTCAGGATCTTCTTCCAAGGTCATTAAATTGCTGGCAGAGTACAGTTCCTTGAGGCTGAAAGACTGAAGATCCTGCCCTCTTGCTGGTTGTGTCTGAGGGCATCTTTCAGCTTCTAGAAACTGTCTGCAGTTTCTTTCTCTGTGGCCCCTTCACACTACCAATACAACTTCTGTCTCCAACATCTAAGACATAGACTTAAAAGGATCATGTGATTACATCAAACCATTCATAATACTCCTTTGATTAACTCAAAGCCAACTGTCTAGTAACCTACTTACATCTATAAAATCCCTTTTGCCAAGTATTGTGTAACAGTCATATCCCATTATATTTAGAGTTCCAGGCTTTATCCTTTCTTAACATTTCAGCTTCAAGAGGTGAGATTTATGCAAGGCAAGGATACCCAGAGACAGGAATATTGGAGGACATTTAAAATTCTTATTGCCGCATGCATTTTTATAATTTTTATCTTCATTATGGTTTATAGATTTTCTCATTATGTGATGCACTTAAAAAATGACATTTTAATGCTTTAAAGTTAATTCAATCCTAAAAGTCAGCTTCTCTGAATTAAGATCCTGACTCCTAATTTGTTGTTGTTGTTTTTTACATTTTCTTTGTGTACTTTGCCCCATCTTTGAGTTGTTTTGCTTTTTAAATGTTTCTAGTAGGTAGGATATTGCTGGGTTTCATGTAATTTAACCAGATTCCTTTCTCTATAATGCAAAAGTAGAAAGTCAAGTGATACCTGGAATAACGGGCAAATTTGGTCTTGGAGTACAGAATGAAGCAGGGCAAAGGCTAATAGAGTTTTGCTAAGAGAATGCACTGGTCATAGCAAACACCCTCTTCCAATAACACAAGAGAAGACTCTACACATGGAAATAACCAGATAGTCAATACCAAAATCAGATTGATTATATTCTTTGCAGCCAAAGATGGAGAAGCTCTATACAGTCAGCAAAAACAAGACTGGGAGCTGACTGTGGCTCAGATCATGAATTCCTTATTGCCAAATTCAGACTTAAATTGAAGAAAGTAGGGAAACCACTAAATCATTCATTCAGGTATGACCTAAATCAAATCCCTTATGACTATACAGTGGAAGCGACAAATAGATTCAAGATATTAGATCTGATCGACAGAGTACCTGGAGAACTATGGGCGGAGGTTCGTGACATTGTACAGGAGGCAGTGAGCAAGACTATCCTGAAGAAAAAGAAATGCAAAAAGGCAAAATGGTTGTCTGAGGAGGCCTTACAGATAACTGTGAAAAGAAGAGAAGCAAAAGGCAAAGGAGAAAAGGAAAGATATACCCATTTGAATGCAGAGTTCCAAAGAATAGCAAGGAGAGATAGGAAAGCCTTCCTCAGTGATCAGTGCAAAGAAATAGAGGAAAACAATAGAATGGGAAAGACTAGAGATTTCTTCAAGAAAATTAGAGATACCAAAGGAACATTTCATGCAAAGATGGGCTCAATAAAGGACAGAAATAATATGGACCTAACAGAAGCAGAAGATATTAAGAAGAGGTGGCAAGAATACACAGAAGAACTATACAAAAAAGATCTTTACCACCCAGATAATCACGATGGTGTGATCAGTCACCTAAACCCAGACATCCTGAAATGTGAAGTCAAGTGGGCCTTAAGAAACATCACTATGAACAAAGCTAGTGGAGGTGATGGAATTCCAGTTGAGCTATTTCAAATTCTGGAAGATGATGCTGTCAAAGTGCTGCACTCAATATGTCAGCAAATTTGGAAAACTCAGAAGTGGCCACAGGACTGGCAAAGGTCAGTTTTCATTTCAATCCCAAAGAAAGGCAATTCCAAAGAATGCTCAAACTACCGCACAATTGCACTCATCTCACATGCTAGTAAAGTAATGCTTAAAATTCTCCAAGCCAGGCTTTAGCAATACGTCAACCGTGAACTTCCAGATGTTCAAGCTGGTTTTAGAAAAGGCAGAGGAACCAGAGATCAGATTGCCAACATCCACTGGATCATCAAAAAAGCAAGAGAGTTCCAGAAAAACATCTATTTCTGCTTTGTTGACTATGCCAAAGCCTTTGACTGTGTGGATCACAATAAACTGTGGAAAATTCTGAAAGAGATGGGAATATCAGACCACTTGACCTGCCTCTTGAGAAACCTGTATGCAGGTCAGGAAGCAACAGTTAGAAATGGCCATGGAACAAGAGACTGGTTCCAAATCGGGAAAGGAGTACATCAAGGCTCTATATTGTTACCCTGCTTATTTAACTTATATGCAGAGTACATCATGAGAAACGCTGGGCTGGAGGAAGCACAAGCTGGAATCAAGATTGCCAGGGGAAATATCAATAACCTCAGATATGCAGATGACAACACCCTTATGGCAGAAAGTGAAGAAGAATTAAAGAGCCTCTTGATGAAAGTGAAAGAGGAGAGTGAAAAAGTTGGCTTAAAACTCAACATTCAGAAAACTAAGATAATGGCATCTGGTCCCATCACTTTATGTCAGATGGATGGGGAAACAGTGGAAACAGTGGCTAACTTTATTTTCCTGGGCTCCAAAATCACTGCAGATGGTGATTGCAGCCATGAAATTAAAAGACGCTTACTCCTTGGAAGGAAAGTTATGACCAACCTAGACAGCATATTAAAAAGCAGAGCCATTACTTTGCCAACAAAGATCTGTCTAGTCAAAGCTATGTTTTTTCCAGTGGTCATACATGGATGTGAGAGTTGGACTATAAAGAAAGCTGAGCACCGAAAAATTGATGCTTTTGAACTGTGGTGTTGGAGAAGAATCTTGAGAGTCCCTTGGACTGCAAGGAGACCCAACCAGTCCATCCTAAAGGAGATCAGTCCTGGGTGTTCATTGGAAGGACTGATGCTGAAGCTGAAACTCCAATACTTTGGCCACCTGATGTGAAGAGCTGACTCATTTGAAAAGACCCTGTTGCTGGGAAAGATTGAGGGTGGGAGGAGAAGGGGATGACAGAGGATGAGATGGTTAGATGGCATCACTGACTCTATGGACATGGGTTTGGGTAAACTCTGGGTGTTTGTGATGGACAGGAAGGCCTGGCATGCTGCAGTTCATGGGGTCACAAAGAGTCCGACATGACTGAGCGACTGAACTGAACTGCTATATTACTTGATGACCTATTAATCCTCTAATTTAAGTAATAAAGAAATCAAGGTACTTACATTTTCTCCTCCTTATTTCCTAATTTTCATGGGTGATTAGTTATTTAATTTTTATGTTTACATGATTTAAATATGTGCATTCAGTTCTATAAAAGCAATCCCCATTTTCTTTTAAATAGATTCAGTGCATACTGCTCCTCTAGTGTCTCTTTGGGCTGAAGTTTATTTTCTATTAGTCTCTTGAAGAAGGGAATCACATTCCTTGAGTTCTTTCTTATTAAAAACCATTTCTCACACTACTCTGTTTTCATTTTTTTTCCAGACATTCCATATTTACTAAATGTGTATTACCAGTTTACTGTATCAAAGTCTTAGCTTTAGCAAAACTTTCCCTTTAAAATTCCCACAGGATTGAATACAAATGTGAAGAAATTTTAGAACAGATCTAGAATTTTTCCTGTGATACAAGTTTTGCTATTTTGGGATTTTACATGTACAAGGTTTATTTTAATAAATGAATTGTGACTGACATTTAAAAAATTGATCTTTAATCTACTTAATCTTAAGCATTTCACCACCTGATGAATTTTTCTGTTTCCTGACTCTTTGAAATCCAGCTTCATTGAGAAAAATAAATGTTTTATGGAAAGGAGCTCAGTTTTAGAGCTTGAGTGCTTGAGGTGAGTCTAAATTTTGATGGTGTAAACTGCCATACATTAGTATAAATACTTGAGATGCCTGTGAGGCAAGAGAGATGTGGTCAAGATGGTGGGAAGGAAGATAGACATGGAGTAAGGAGATTAACAAAAATGAACTCTTCCAAATGGCAAGTTTGTTATGAACTTTAGAGGAGGGCTCATTTTGAGGTAAATTATAATATATTCATAATTTTTTCAAGAGAACAAAAACTAAGAAAAGTAATCAAGGTTAGAAAGAACACAGGCTTTTGACTGAAGGATCAATAGAAGAAAAAACACTTAACTTATGTGTAGCTTCTTTGCAATTGATAGCAGGCAGGTAGTGAAGAGAAAAGCCAGTGTTTTACCTCTTAGACAAAGGAATCCTTTGAAATGTTGTTGCTCGTCATGACAACAATATATTTCAAAGATTCCATTTTGGAATGGACATGGTTCTTGCCTAGAAAGTACTGATATGCCCAAACGGCTGGTGATGCTCACTGTCACTCCCGGGGAGGGAAGCCTCTGGTTCCTATGTTATCAGCACTTAAAGGTAGCTCTGCAAACCAACAGCTTGACAGCCAGTGGACAAAGGATATGAATAGAAAATTCACAGAAGAGGAAAAGTGAATGGTCAGTACAGATTACAAGATGCTTAATCTTCCTCAAAGTCACAGAAATGCAAACCAGTAAAGTACCATTTCACAACAAAGAAGTCAAAATAAAAACTAAAAACAATTAAAATTTAAAAACTGATTATTTAAATATCAGCAAAGATCGAAGAAACTGGAAATTTCTCACACCACTGGAGGAAGTACAAATGACATAGCTACTTTGTAGAGCAATTTTCACATTTTAGAAAAATTGAAAAACTACATGCCAGAATTTTTGGTTGTTGGTCCATAGACAGAAACATTTGTAGAATTTGCAAACTTGGAGGCATGGGGAAGGATATTCACTGCAGCATTATTTTTGTGACAAATTTAAGATATATTTTACATTCCATAAAATTTACCACTTTAAAGTGTACAACTCAGTAGTTTTAATTATAATACAACCATCAGCACTACCTATGCAGCTCTAACTACGAAAGATATAAATATGGTCTGAAGTTTTCTTTAGATGTCTTCATCTGGTTTTGATATCAGGGTAATGCTGGCCTCATTTCATTCGTCAGACATGTTCAATCCTCTTCTACTTTTTTTAGAAGAGTTTATAAAATTGGTGTAAATTTGTCTTTAAACATTTGGTAGAACTTACCATTAAAGTAATTTGGTTCTGACATTCTTTTATGGGAAGGTTTTTGACTGTTAATTTAATCTCTTGTTATAGTTCTGTTCAATTTTTTCCTACTTTTTGAGTCAGTTTTGATAGTGTGTGTCTCTATAAATCTCTCCATTTCATATGGTTATGTATTTTGCTGAAAATTATTCAGAGCATTCCTTTATGATCTTTTCAATTTTGGAAAGGTTTTTCTTCATTTTTAAAGCATAATTTTGCCAGATATAAAAATCTTAGTTGACAATTTTTTTTTTCCCTCCCAGCCCTTTCCACATATCACCCTACTACATTCTACCATCTGTGTTCCTGATGACAAACCAGCTGTTAATCTTATGACAATATCTTATACAACAAGTGAACTGCTTTTCTTTTGTTACTTTTAAGATTTCTCTTTGGTTTTGGCTTTAGACATGCTGTTTCACATTCTCTGAACTTACGTGTGTGGAGGTTAATGGCTTTTTGGTTCAAATGTGGGAAGCTTTTGGCCATTATTTCTACAAATATTCTCCCTCTCCTTTCCTTCTGTTACTCATATTAGGCATATTTTAGTATACTTGATGATATACCTTGAGTCTCTGAAACTTTGTTTATTTTTCCTCATTCTTTCAAATTTCTGCTTTTAAAACTGGATAACCCCAACTGACCTAGTTGCAAATTTGATGATTTTATCATCTGCTATTCAAATCTGCTATTAAGTCCCTCTAAGTAAAATTTTCATTTTAGTTATACTTTTTACTTCAGAATTTCTATTTGACAGTGTTGTATAATTTCTGTTTCCTTTTTGATATACCCTATTTGGTAAGAGAGACATTGTTTTTATATATTTTTTAAAACACAGTTTCCTTTAGTTCTTTCACTATATTTTTTACAGTCTATTAAAGGTCTCTGTCTAGTGGGTACAACATCTGGTTTTCTTAGCAACCATTTCTATTGTTTTTTTCCCTTCATATGGACCATAGTTCCTTTTTTATTCCATGTCATAATTTTGATTAAAATATGGATATTTAAAATAACTTAATAGCAGCTATAGTGATCATATTGCTCCCCTCTCAGAGTTTGTTGTTATGCTCATTATTGTTATTGGTGGTGGTGGTGGTGGTGTTTTGTGAATGTAGTGACTTTCCAGGACTAATTCCATAAAGTCCATGCTTTTGGTCACATGTGGCCACTTTCTTTGTTCAGTTAGCTAATGACTGCGCTCTGTCAGTTGCTCAGTCGTGTCCGACTCTTTGTGATCCCATGGACTGTAGCCCAGCAGGCTCCTCTGTCCATGTGATTCTCCAGGCAAGAACACTGGAGTGGGTAGCCTATCTCTTCTCCAGTAGATCTTCCCGACCGAAGAGTCAAACCAGGGTCTCCTGCATTGAAGGCAGATTCTTTACCAGTTGAGCTACTAGCTAATGATTAGACAGAGATCTTCTTAAGGGTTTTGAACCAATAAGTCTTCCTTCCTTTGCCAAGGAGCTCTGTCTATGTGCATGAGTTGTTGTTGTTGAATGCCTTCCACGCTTCCAGAAGTTCACAACACTGCCTTAGCCTTTGATCCCTGATTACAGAGCCTTAAGGTTGCCCAGAGATAAGAGATTAGAACCTTCTCAGGTTTTTCCCTGGCATGTGCAGAGCCCTGGACATGATTCCCAGAAATGTGTCAGAGCTTTCAAGACCACCTATGGGCACTTGTTTTCCAATTTTTTTTTTTTTTTTTTTTTTTGGGTCAACCTCTTATTTGCTCCAACTGGTATTGCCACCTCTGGGTGATACATTGTTAAACAGTTACCACTGATTGGTTTTGGCAGTTGCTCTGAGAATAAAGCTGTTTGCCCTGAAGAATCTCTGAGTCAGGTAAAACAGTGACAGGCCCTATGAATGGTAACTTTTCAGGGAGATAACAAAAAAGTCAAATAGTAATGGTTCCCTGAAGGATTTGGGAAATCTGCAAATATATTCTGCCCTCTCTAGCAGTGGCTAGGCTGCTGATTTTCACAGCTACCATGGTATTGGGGTTCTTGGTTTTCAGCTATTTTTTAAAAATAAACATTTCTTACATGACTGCATTAATCCCCCAAGTTATAAAAAATTGGATTTTGCTAGTGTTCTCATTACTTTTATAAAAGAATACATTTTTAGAGGTTTTTACTCCATCATTGGGCTTACCAGGTGACACGAGTGGTAAAGAACCCGCTTGCCCATGCAGGAGACATAAGAGACGACGACTGGATCCCTGGGTCTGGATTATCCCCTGGAAGAAGGAAGGGCAACCCACTCCAGTATTCTTGCCTGGAGAATCCCTTGGACAGAGGAGCCTGGTGAGCTATGGTCCATAGGGGCACAAAGAGTCAGACATGACCGAAGCAACTGAGCACACATGCACGGACTCCACCATTATGAAAGTACTTACACAGCCTTACTTTTAATAGGAAAAAAATTGTAAAAATATGTTATGCTAAGAGAATGAACAGTTAATTGTGATCTCTGTACCGTGGAACTCAGCAGTTAAAATAAGGGACTAACAGTATGAATCTGCACATGGATAGCTACAAAAACCAAATTGTGGAATGATACAATGTGGAAATAAAAAATATTTATATAATTAAGACACATAAAACACACTAATATTCTTGATATGTGCATATATTGAAAGAAAATTATTTTTACAAAACACAGGCGGGGAGGGTAAATACCTTATGCACAATAGTGCTGGAGATTTGGAATAAAAAAATAAGAGCAACTTTCTCCATGTTTATTTATAGTATTTATTCTTTTATGAAGAAAACATGGACACATGAATTTTGCTATAATATTTTTGTGGTTTTCTCTATTTGAACTTAGGAAAAAAGAAGAAGAAAGTCATAACGGCTTGAGTTCTGTTCTCTGGCAACTCACTTGACTGTGTTCAATTTTTTATAATCTATGGGTGAACAGAAAAGAAAAGACAAGAGTAAAATAAGTAGCTGCTGCATCACAATTGGGTCTATTATAAAATGATTTTGAGATGGATTTCAAATCTGGAATGTCAAATTCTGGTTTTCATTCTTCTTTAAAAAAAATAATCACAAATTCAAACCATACAGAAAAAATGTGAATCATTCCCTTCAGCCTTCCTAAAATCTCCATAGTATGTCCCTGCTCCAGTGAAGGAAATGAAACAATCGACAGAGTTTCTCTTCTCTCCAAGTTCTTGGTTTGTAATGCCTCCATAGCTTTCCAGTGGAGGGAAAAGGAGTTACTTTACAGTTATAACCACTTGAAAGAATTACCACCTCATTTCCAGAGATTCCTGACATCCCATTATAGGAGCACAAATATCAGTTCTATTTTACAAGCAGTAAGTGGGGTAATCTGAATTGCCATGATACATAATTTTTCTCACAGACTATTTGACAAGGTAAAATGAAAAACAAACCCAAGCCTCGTCTCTCTTGACCTGTTATTCAGGCAGAGAAAGCATCAAAAAGAGTTCTCATTACCATGTGGAACCACCAGGTGTCACTAAAGATAAAGCTCCTATACATTAGAGACTATAACTAGGAAAACAGAGAAGGCAAGCGCAATTCATCATGTTAATTGAGAGAATTGAAATTTCCACCTTCACTTGACACAATGGAAAATGGCTTAATACCTAGTTTAATACCCCCAGGAAATGGTTTCAGGCCCTGTCATATCTGTGCATGGACCCATTTGGGTTGGCAAAAGCATTTAGCAGAAAAATAACTAAATGACCTCACAAAAAACTCAAGAAGTATGTTATAGAATGACTTTGTTAATAAAATGGGGTTAAAATTTCAAGCCTCAAGTTCTGAAGTCCCTGTTGGGAACTGTGTCTAAAATTTCAACAGCTGCCTCCAGGTGGCAGTGAGTCAGATAAATTAAATTCTCTTTAGACAAGGAAATTGAGATATGATTTTTTTCAAATTATTTTCTACTTTTCTCTAGGATTTCCCCCATTTATGTCTTTATCCTGAAAACCAAAACTGGCAGATATTACAAATTCAGCACATATTTTCTAGATGAATAGTATGAATCAAGGGAAGGAAACCAATATTTATTTCGTTCTTCTTTACGCCTTGTTCTCTTCTGGCTTTCTTGCATTCCCCTTTTACCTAATCTTCACAAAAAACCCTGTGAGGTAGTTATTGTAATCATGGGTGAGTACAAGCAATACTCACAGCATATAAAGACAAATGGTCTTTACTTTTATCTCTCATCATTCCTTAAACCTTTTTTCAGTAGGAAAATTCTTTCCCTGCTCTTGGATAAAACCTTCAGGCACACCTAGGATATATGATCTCCTGTTGATACTAAAACATCCTATGATCACTTTCAGTAGTAGAACTGTCATAATTTAGTAATGAAAACTGTACAATTTCATGTAATAACACAGCTTATTTCAGTCAAAATCACAACTTCCCCTCCCCAAGCTGGGGCTGGTGGTGGTCTGGAAGCTTCCAGAAGTGACTAACATACTCTTCTCAGCTCCTATGGTACTTCTACTCAACTCCTTTCTGACTCCCTAACATACTTTGGAAACAAGAAGAGATGCAAGGGAAGTAAATGGTCTTTCTTTGAATAGTGCTTTTGAGATAGAAACATTTGATGGCACTTTCAAAGGTGCAAGCTAAGAATTTCCTTCTAGCTGGCCTCTCTCAGTCTTTCATATATTTTGAATTTCTTTATTTTATGTCAAATTTATCTTTAACATAACTTTATTTATTAAATACTATGGCATTCCCTCCTTCTTTGATAATAGAAGTCCCAAGTTTTAGCTGAGTCCATGGCCCCTTGCAATAAGGACTTCATTTCCCAGGCACCCATATCATGATCCATGTACAAATTCTTGAAGCATCCTTAAATGGAGAGGCTAGCTTTGTTTTTCCTTTCCTCTTTCATATCAGCTGGAGCAAGGACATAGTCTTGCAGGCTCTGTGACAGTGAGGTGGAAGTCCTGTGGTGAGGGCCTGGGAAATCATGGGACTGACTTGGCAGCTTTGTATACATAGGCTTCTTTTAATGAAGATAGTTAAACTTCTAGTCTACTGCTTTAAGTTTTTATCACTTGCAGACAAGCAAACTCCTAAGTGATAGAATTGGAAAAGACTCTGATGCTGGGAAAGATTGAGGGCGAGAGGAGAAGGGGATGACAGAGGATGAGATGGTTGTATGGCATCACCGACTTGATGGACATGAGTTTGACTGGGACATGGACCAGGAGTTGGTGATGGACAGGGAAGCCTAGAGTGCTGCAGTCCGTGGGGTCACAAAGAGTCAGCCATGACTGAGTGGCTGAACTAAGGTAGAGAAACATACAAGTAAATGAGACTTAATTTTAGAAGAGCTATGATAATGAAAAAAATCAAGATTAAGAAAATGGCCTTAACTCATGCATCCTAATTTTTATCACTTTACATTCATGACACTATATGAGGTTCTGGAAGAAGAGTGAACAAAGGTGAAGTAAAGAAGGTTCTGCCCACAAGAGGTCACTCTTAGCCTCTTCTCATCCTTCCCATGCCAGACACTGGATCAACACCCCAGGCTGATTTCTTCTCCAACATTTCATAGCTGCTGCTTCTCTGTTCTCTGAGGCAGCACACTTTGTTTTTTCCTTATTAAATTCCAAGAATATCTACTGACATCCAGGGAAATAAGTAAAGAAAGAAAGATACCATGGTGTTTTCATGCTTAATTTCCTATAATTGTATTTCTCTTAGATAAAATATGTATTATAATGTGTTATAAAAATATATAGTAGGACATTGGATTTTTTTCCCTAAAATGGTCAATTCTCTGTCAGATTCTGAGACTATATCCCTAAGAGCTTCCAGTTCAAGGATATACTCCATGAACAAAAGATTCTATAGTTACTGCCTCTTTTTGCAAGTTCATGTTGCACATTAGCATATTAAATGGCAGAGTACCCCTGAGGTGCTCTCAGAAATGTATTTAATTTTCTTTAACTTAGCATTTTCCAATCTCATTTGATTAGGGGACCCTTTAATCCTATGGCATCTGTTAACATGTATTAGTACGGCACCCTCTGCATCCTGGGGTGTCGTAGGGAGCCTTTCATGTTGTCCACAAGTTTGATCACTGATTGCATAATAACAGTATTTCATAATTTTCATATAAAAGTTAGGCTTATGCAGAGCATTTCCTTAGTTTGAAATAATTTTCTCAAAAATTTTACTTAAAACTCTGGTATCAATGACTGATTTTCTGTTTGACAAAATAAATGTACAAGTAACAAGCATTATTACTGAAACAATTTTTGAAGAGCCAATTATAGATTTAGGCTTATTTTTCCAGAGTAATACTTTCCATGGTTGTGATTTTATGTTATGCATATATAGTATCATATATTTGTTGGCAATTTGTGGGTCTTATGATAAAACGTATTTTGGTCCTGTCTTTGGTTGTGTATGCATGCATGGGTGCTCAGTCGTGTCCAACTCTTTGCAATCCCATGGACTGCAGCCAGCAAGGCTCTCCTGTCCATAGAATTTTCCAAGCAAGAATACTGAAGTGGGTTGCCATTTCCTTCTCCAGGAGATCTTCCTGACCCAGGGATTGAACTCTTGTCTGTTGTGTCTCCTGTTTTGGCAGGCGGGTTCTTTACCAGCTGAGTCAACAGGGAACCCCATTTTGTGGTGAATCTCAAAGGTACAGCTGAGGAGCTAGAGAACCTTCACTCTTTGGATTGAGTGATGGAAGCAGAAAGAGCAGGAAGGCAATTGGGGGAGAGATTTGAGAACAGGGAAAAGAGGGAGGAGCAGACACTGCTTTCTTATTAATGAAAGCACTATGAAGTCCACCCTTCCCATGTTTATAAACTGACCCAAAGAAATGTCTTTGTTTTTTTTCCCCCAGGTACCTCTCTTTCTTCTCTTTACATTGTATTTCAAAATGGAAAGGACATGGTTAAAATGAGCAAAGGCCATTCTGATTTTTTTTTTCACTACCTCGCATTTAATTATAGGAATGATAAATATATGAAGCTAAAAATAATGCTTAGTGGAAAGCAATCCCTAATGGAAAAATCAACAGGAAGGCAGGATGCTGGCCCCATCCCTAACATGTACATTGTAGTTTAGAGTTCCATTGTATTTGATTTTTAATTTGGTTATTTTAAGCTTTTAATTAATCAGGACATTTCTTTAAAACTATAGCTGAATAATTATGCCACATTTTTGTAAAAAAAAAAAAAAACTTAAACTTTCCACCTTCACATTAAAGAAAATTCTTCCAACAGTTGGCCTTAATTTTTTTAAGCTTAATTTCTGGAAAACTGGCAATTTGATGAAGTGGAGGATGAGAGAAGGACCTAGTTATATATCACATTTTTATTTAGATATGGTAATTTTCAGGATATATCATTGAATTTAGAATGAAATTCTTATAAAAAGGAAGGAAAGGAGGAAAAGGGGGAAAAGGAGGAAAGTCTATAAACAATTTTAGCATGCAATCTGTTTTATAGTAAAATTTGAGAATGTTACAAAGTGACTTAAGATTACTCCATGGAAGTTTTTAAATATGAAATATATGTAATACTTTTGGTAGTCCACCATCAAGTTTTTAAATTTAAAAGACTTATGTAATGTGTAGGGCCCTGGACATTATGTATTAATTTTCTGTCCTTTCATACCACCACATTTCTAAAGTAGATAGAAAATACAGAAACTCATCTCCACTAAACAAGAACAAATAAACAAAAGAGACTCTCAAAAAAGTATGATCTAGTCAAACACTCAGGGTTATTTTATTTTCAAAGCATTAAGATGAAAACATTAAAGAATATGTTGATGGGTTTAAAAAGTATAAAAATTTAGAGACAGATGATAACATTACTACCCTCAAGGTCACCCTCTAGAATGGGAAGAAGACAATAAACAAAATCAAAATGTAGGGTGTCATTTGGTTGTAAATACTTCAAAAAAAAAAGTAAAAAGTAGAGATGGGGGGCAGAGATTTTGATTTAGGGCATAAGAGGAGGGGATGTAATTTTCATTTTTAAATAGTGGGGATAGCAAATGCTTCAGTGAGAAAGTGATATTTAGGCAAAGACTAAAAGGAGTGATGGAAGAACCATGCGTCTACCTGGAAGGAGGGCATTCCAGTAGGGGAAACAGCAAGTGTATAGGCTATGGGACCAGAGCATTCTTGGACTCCTCAAAGAGAACACTGTTGACTGAAAAAAAATGTAAGAGTCATGGGTTAAGTTTTATACAGGGCAAAATAAGGACTATTGCTCCAGAGACAGTATTTCAGATAGCTCTGAGAAACTACTCCAAAGAGGGGGCAGGGTGTCAGTCAGTATATGTATAATTTTGATGAAAGGGAAGTACATGCAATCAAGCACCTAATTTTTGCAGAATGTTGCTGCTAGTCTTGTGAGAGTTATTGCCAGTCCTGTCACTGTGAAGGATTTTAATGCTTTTCTAGATATAAGCAGATGCAAGAATTGGGCTCACAAGATCTTCTCCTGAAAATACCTAATTATCTGAAAGCCTGTCCTGCCATTTTTTCCCAGAGCACAGAGTAACTCATTCCTGATCTCCTCCCTGATATCCTTTCAGGGGGTGTTGAAAGTCAGTAGCTATAGTAGCTCATAATTTGATCCTTGTAGAGGTAGATGGCAAGTGCCAATTTGTAGTTGGTACCAATATAGTTGGGCATAAGTGAGAAAGGGGTCAACTATTAGGATAGAAGGTGAGAGGGAAACCTCAAAAACTAGTATAGTCATCTCACAGATATTACGCGTGAGAAAAGAATCTATTAGAAACTTTACGTAGAAGAAGGATAGATAGAGTCTGACATATCATTCTGATCTCTTTTGGGAAGTATATAGAGCAGTTAAGAGGTGTTTGTAATAATTCAAGCAAGAGATGATGTTTCTGAACCAGGGTTAATGCAGTGCAGGTAAGAACAATGGTGAGATTCTGACTTTATTTTCAAAGTAGGGTGCCTGTATTAGGTGATGGATTGGATATGCAGGTATGAGAGAAAAAGAGAAATTATGAGAAAATAGAAGGATGGACATCCCATTCTGTAAGAAAGGAAGTCTAGGGAGGGAGTGCAGAGCAAGGATGGTAGAGAAAATAAGGAGTTTAGCTTTTATATACTAATTATGCAGATGTCCTAGTAGAGATGTAGACATATGGATATGAGAGTTTAGTTTGTGATACGGGGTGCATCATAAGACCCTGAAGAACATATGAATTAGCCAACAGATAATGCAGGGAAAATGAGTTATTCAGGGGAAATTAGCTTGGGGTTTAACTTTATACTGTATAGCAAAAGGAATGTAAGTTGGATTAGAGAAGTCAATGTTTAAAAAAAAATAGTAGGAAAAATGAGCAAATTTCTGACCTCTGAATGAAAAAAGATCTAAGTATAAAAATAATGGAAAAATCAAAAGGGAAAATATCAGTAGGTTTATGACTTGTAAGTCTGAAATACCATCAAAAACATAAGGTGAATAACAGTATTTATTTGTCGTTGCTCAGTTGCTCAGCCATGTCCGACTCTTTGCGAACGCTTGGACTGCAGCATGCCAGGCTTCCCCATCCTTCACCATCTTGTGAAGTTTTCTCAAACTCTGTTTAGTCAGTGACGCTATCCAACCATCTCATCCTCTGTCATCCCCGTCTCCTCATGCCCTCAGTCTTTCCCAGCATCAGGGTCTTTCCCAATGAGTCTGCTCTTCGCATCAGGTGGCCAAGGTATTGGAGTTTCAGCTTTAGCATCAGTCCTTCTAATGAACATTCAGGATTGAATTCCTTTAGGATTGACTGGTTTGATCTCCTTCCTGTTCATGGGACTTTTAAAAGTCTTCTTCAGCACCACAGTTCGAAAGCATCAATTTTTTGTCGATCAGTCTTCTTTATGGTTCAATAATATCATAGATATGACAAATTTCACTCAGTAGTCTTATACAAAGAGGTTTTATAAAACAGTGATAAAAAGACTAAAATTCAATACAAAAAAAGTGAAAGGTCATGAGGATACAATTTATGGGAAAAGGAAAGGTCAATAAATATATTTTAAGTATTCAAACTGACCAATAATCAAAAGGATGAAAATTAAAATAAAGCATCCCCCCCCCCCTCATTTTTCTTTTATCTTTTGCTGACCAACATGTCTGTTCCCGGCTGCCCTGCAGGAGAGCTCCATGTGGGCTAGACTCAGACCCTGCCATCCTCTTCTGGGAATGCACACTTGGATCTTCCTGACACATAATTCAGAAATGTAAATCCTTGGAATAGTTCATGCCCTGTGACACAACAGTCACATTTCAAAAGATTGAAAGGAGATTCAATAGAAAGTTTGTTTACAAAGATATCCTTCACAGTATGGTTTATACTGTGAAACATAAGAATAATGCAACTACTAACAAAAGCAGAATGATTGCCCCAGACCTGAAGGACTTCCTGGGCAAACCACAGGATTTTGAGAAATGTTAAGCTACTAAATTTTGTGTAATGTATCACAAAGCTAACTGATACGCTTAGCCACTCAAGCCCAGGGAGCAACTATTCTATTATTATGTACTGTGCTGTGTTCTGCTTACTTGCTCAGTTGTGTCTGACTCTTTGCAACCTCATGGACTATAGCCCTCCAGGCTCCTCTGTCCATGGGGATTCTCCAGGCAAGAATACTGGAGTGGGTGGCCATGCCCTCCTTCAGGGGATCTTCCCAACCCAGGTCTCCCGTATTGCAGGAGGATTCTTTACCATCTGAGTCACCAGGGAAGCCCAAGAATACTGGAGTGGGTAGCCTATCCCTTCTCCAGGGGAACTTCCCGACTTAGGAATTGAACCAGGTTCTCCTGGATTGCAGATGGATTCTTTATCAGCTGAGCTACCTGGGAAGCACAATAGTACAAGTGAACCAGCAGGCAAAGAGGGCACATCTTGTGCTCCCCTTATCTCATTGTCCATACTTTCACCTCCAGAAAAGTAGGCTTTATCATGGGTGGGAGCTTCTCCACATTAACTTTGAGTAGGATTGTAGTCAAGTAGGGCCATGAGAGAAGCCTGAGCAAAGGCTTATCTGACCTTCGGTACTTCATTAGAGCTATCTGTCTCCCACTGCTTTATCAGCTATTCTTGTAAGACTCTAGGTGTCCCTTTAGTCTGTGTAGTGGAAAGAAAGTGTGGACCATAGTTAATTGAATTAATAAAGTCATACTTCAGAGTGGAGAAAAGCATCTATCATTTTTTGTCAGGTGCCTGGGCTTCCTTGGCGGCTCAGATGGTAAAGAATCTGCCTGCAATGCAGGAGACCTAGGTTCGACCCCTGAGTCAGGAAGATCCCTTGAAGAAGGAAATGGCAACTCCAGTATTCTTGCCTAGAGAATTCCATAGCTCCACAGCGTGGAGCCTGGTGGGCAACAGGCCATGGGATCGCAGAGTCTGACACGACTGAGTGACTTTCACTCCCTCACTTCCTGAGAAGGAAAGGCAGAGAATTCAAATGACATTTGAGTGTTGGAAAAACAGGTTGTCATTTCTTGGCAGCACAGTCTAGTTCTTTCTTAAGGACGTTGGGTGGAAATTTTTCCCTCCCTTCATTTTTTTCAGCTCATATGTATTTCCAGGGAAACCCAATCCTTATATTTCTGATTCATTTCCACTTAACTCACCACAGTGTTTTTCAAGAACTATTTCCAGTGGGCCTTTAAAACATGACTCCATTTATTAGACAAATGAGTTCCTCTTGCTGCCTATCCCAGGTAGCTCACGGACAAGGAGGAAGTGACATTCTCTAGAAAAATCACTGGAATGCACTTTCATGAGGGAAGCAGGACTCTACTGGATAATTGGCTTTAGCGCTTTTCATGCACTAAATAAAGGAAACTGGAATATCCTGGTGGCCCTAAGTGACTAGGAATTAGTTTGGTAAGGAAAACAGCAAGAACCGTCCTGGAGGTGATGATGGACTCTAGACCTAGGAGGAGGTATAGATCAGCTCATCTGACTGAGGCGAGGGTGTCAGGAACAGCTACAATAACTCCCTGGGAGCAACCCTTGGAGCAGAGGACTGAAGTATGTATGCTTCAGTCTGGATTAAGTAGTCTGTTTAATGACAGTGAATAAACTCAATCTGAAGAATATTTCTAGAGAAAAGCTCAGTCATCTCAGAGGTCCTATCTTTTCTTTTTTCTTTTAACTCTACTATATGTATGTTCCAACACCCTCTTTAGAGAAGTTAATTAATCAGCTGTCCTCTCTCTTTCATGTTCTTTTTCCACTGTTGCCTTCCAATCAGCATATAGGCAGGCATGTACAACTCTCCATATAAAGCCACCCTTTTAACCCTATGTCACTCTACCACTCACCTGTCCCCTTCAGCTGAGATTCTAGGAAAATTAACTCACACACTATCCATCCTTTGATTCTCAGTTGTCTGTTGAAGGGGAACAGAGTAAGTGAGCCACAAATATGCTACATTTGACAATGGATTATTTCGACCTGAAGTAAATCACCCCATTAGACTCAAACAAAACAAAACACAGCTCTCTTACCTCTCCCTTAACTTCCTAAAAGAATTTAGATAGGGAGCCTGACTGAGAGAGAGAGAGAGCTATTACCAGAGATAACTGTTATCTGAATGGCATATCTGTACGGCAGAGCAAACATCTAATTATCAACTATCTGCTCTTCTTACAGTCTTGTAACCCATCCTCTTCCCCTTTGAAGTCCCAAGCCCTTATCTCATTCCTTGGCTCAGGATGACAAATAAACCTCAACTGCCTGACCTGCCCTTGCATCTCATCTTCTGATGGGGATCCCATACATTTATAATTAAATTTGTTTTTCTGTGAATCTGTCTTATGCCAATTTAATTAATAGACCAGCCAAAAAACCCTAGATGGGCAGAGGAAAATTTTTCCTCCTCTGTACTGCTCAACACATAAAAAACTATCTTTCACTTTTGCCACTCATTTAATCTTTTTTTTTTTTTTTTTTGGCTATGGCTGGGCAAAGATCTTCATAATTAATATATTTAATGGAGTACCACACTGCACTGTGCATCATTCTTGATGTCTCTATTGCTTTGAACAGTATAGAAATATCTCCCTACATCAATGTGTATCACAACAAACTCAGCTGAGCTTTTGTGTTCAGAGTTTTATTGGGGTTTTGTTACATAGGCATGACTGATTGAATCATTGGACATGTAATTGAACTGGATCTCCAGCCCCACTTCCCTTTTTGCAACCCTCTGGTAAAAGAGTTGGTCTTTCTTTCATGGCCAGAACCTATCTAGGGGCCAGCATGAGTCACTTTGTTAACATAAATTCAGTGCAGTCCCATGTGGCCACCATGAGTAACAAAGACACTCCTACCACTCAGGAAATTCCAAGGATTTAGAGGTTCCCTCCCAGGAACCAGGGACAAAGACTAGCTAAACTCTTTCTTATTTTTTAAAATGAAATATAGTTGACTTACAATGTTGTGTTAGTTTCTGGTGTATAGCAAATTGATTCAGTTATATATTTTTTCAGATTTTGTTTTTTTTTGCACTACAGTGTATTGCAAGATAATGAATATAATTCCTTGTGGGCTTCCCTGGTAGCTCACATGGTAAAAAAATCTGCCTGCAATGCATGGAGACCCAGGTTCAACCCCTGAGTTGGGAAGATCCCTGGAGATGGGAACGGCAACCCACTCCAGCATTCTTGCCTGGAGAATCCCCATGGACAGAGGAGCCTGGCAGGCTGTGCAGTCCATGGGATCGCAGAGTCAGACAACTGAGGGACTAACACTTTCACTTCCATACAGTAGGACTTTTCTGTTTATCTGTTTTGTATATGGTAGTTTGAATTTACTAATCCTTGAGTCCTAATTTATCCCTCTCCACCTTTCCTCTTTGGTAACTATACCTTTGTTTTCTATGATTGAGTCAATTTCTGTGAGACTGTTTCTGTTTCGTAAATAAGTTCATTTGTATAATTTTTTGCTTCATGTATATGTGATACTGTGTGATATTTGGCTCTCTGACTTACTTCACTTAGCATGATAATGGTTGCTGTAAATGTTGCTGTAAATGGCATTATTTCATTTTTTAATGGCTGAGTAGTAGTCCATTCTGGGGCTTCCCAAGTGGCTCAGTGGTAAAGAATCTGCCTGCCAATGCAGGAGATGCAAATGTGATCCCTGGGTTGGGAAGATCCCTTGGAGGAGGAAATGGCAGCCCACTCCAGTATTTTTGCCTGGAAAATCCCATGGACAGAGGAGCCTGGTGGGCTACAGTCCACGGGGTCACAAAGAATTGGACATGACTTAGCCACTAAACAACAATAATATATATACCACATCTTCTTTATCCATTTTTCTGTCCACAGACATTTAGGTAGCGTCCATGTCTTGGCTATTGTAAATAGTGCTGCCATGAACATACAGGTGCATGTATCTTTTTAAAAAATATGTATTTATTAATTTATTTGACTGTGCTGGGTCTTAATTGGAGATCACAAGATCTTTGATCTTCACTGCAACATGTGAACTCTTAGTTGCAGCATGCAAACTCTTAGTTACAGCATTTAGGTTCTAGTTCCCTGACCAGTCCATCTAGTCAAAGCTATGATTTTTCCAGTAGTCATGTAAGGATGTGAGAGTTGGACTATAAAGAAAGCCGAGCACTGAAGAATTGATGCTTTTGAACTGTGGTGTTGGAGAAGACTCTTGAGAGTCTCTTGGACTGCAAGGAGATCCAACCAGTGAATCCTAAAGGAAATCAGTCCTGAATACTCATTGGAAGGAATGATGTTGAAGCTGAAACCCTGATACTTCCCCCCTGATGGGAGGAACTGACTCATTTGAAAAGACCCTGTTGCTAGGAAAGTTTGAAGGTGTAAGGAGAAGGGAATGACAGAGGATGAGATGGTTGGACTCAATGGACGTGAGTTTGAGCAAGCTCCAGGAGTTGGTGATGGATAGGGAAGCCTGGTGTACTGCCGTCCATGGGGTCACAAAGAGTAGAACACAACAGAGTGACTGAATTGAACTGAAATGAACTCCCTGACCAGAGATCGAACCTGGGCCCCCTGCATTGGGAGTGCAGAGTCTTAGCCACTGGATCACCAGGGAAGTCCCTTGTGTATCTCTTTGAATGATACATGATGATAGAGTTTTCTCTGGATGTATGCCCAGCAATGGGATTGCTGGATCATATGATAACTTTATTTTTAGTTTTTTTATGGAATCTCCATACCTTTTCCCATAGTGATTACACCAATTTACATTCCCAGTAATAATGAAGGAGCGTTCCCTTTTCTCTGTACCCTCCCCAGAATTTATTATTTGTAGAGTTTTTAATGATGGCCATTTGAACCTCACTGTAGTTTTGATTTGCATTTTTCTAATAATTAGCAATGCAGAGCATCTTATCATGTATCTATTGGTCATCTGTATGTCTTCTTTAGAGAAATATCTATTTAGATATTCTTTCATTTTTGCGGGGAGTTGTTTTATTTTGTTTGATACTGAGTTGTGTGAGCTGTCTATTTTGGAAATTAAGCCCTTGTTGGTTGCATTATTTGCAAAATTTCTCCCATTCCATAGGTTGTTTTTCATTTTGTTTATGGTTTCCTTTTTATGCAAAAGCTTCTTAATTTGAAATATTTGCATATATTCTCTTCTAGGAGTTTTATGGTATCATATCTTATATTTAAGTCTTCAGTCATTTTGGGTTTATTTTTGTGTATGGTGTGAAGTGTTCTAATTTCACTAATTTACACGAGGCTGTCCAGCTTTCCCAACACCATTTGCTGATGAGACTGTCTTGTCTATATTGTATATTCTTGCCTCCTTTGCTGAAAATTGACCATAGTTGTGTGAGTTTATTTCTGGGTTCTTTGTTCTTTTCCATTGATCAATATGTCTGTGTTTGTGCCAATACCATCATGCTTTGATCACTGTGGCTTTGTAGTGTTGTGTGAATTCTGGGAGGGTTATGCCTCCAGCTTTGTTCTTTTTCCTTAGGATTGCTTTGACATTTCTGGGTCTTTTATGGTTCTATATTATTGTTAGGATTATTTGTTTTAGTTCTGTGAAAAACACCCTGGATAGTTTGATAGGGATTTCATTAACTCTGTAGAGTGCTTTGAGTAGTACAGCAATTTTGACAATATTAATTCTTCCAATCCAAGAGCATGGGGTATCTTTCTATTTCTTTGAAACAGCTTCAGTTTCCTTTATCGATATTTTATAGTTCTCAGCATATGAGTCTTTCACCTCATTGGTCTGGTTTATTCCTAAATACTTTGTTTATTTTTTGGTGCAATTTTAAAAGGAGTTTTCTAACTTCTCCTCTTTGATACTAAATTCTTTCTTAGGTAACAACTAAAATTCTTGAAACGCTATAGGGGAGGAGTAATTCACAGAAGGGGGGCTCTAGGGTTTCAATGCACATTGAATGTACATGCTTAAAAAGAATCTGATATGTGAAAGTCAGGTTTATGAAAACTAAATACAAGAAGAATGGAGAGTTATGGAATAATCATACAACAGATAGGGTAATTTGTAGACATTAAAATTGTGCTCAAAAAAAATTAAAGACAAAAGGAAAACACTTAGATAATGTGAACTTTTCTATATGGAGAAAAAGCAAGCAAGAAGAACAAAAACATAGTGGAAGAACCTTAGCAATGACCATAGTGGGAGAAGAGTGGAATATATTGAAGGAGTGAAGTGGTAGAGAATACCTTCTCCAATGAACTTAAAGTTTTGTTCACATGACTGGACCTGGGGCAGGATGTTATGAAGTCCACACTGGCTGTGAGGTTAATATGGAAAAGTTTTGTGTCTTCTCCTATGTATCAATGTGAGACAGAAAATAAAACTGTTGCCTAGCTTAGTTGAAGATAATGATAAGGAAAAAAATACAAAACCCTTTCACACTTACCTTCCTACTGAGTTAATAATATTTAATTAACCACTTAATTTACCACTTTTTTGTTCCTATTTTCTTATATCAAATTTTGTTTTGTGTATTTCCTTTTTTTTTTTTTTTTACAGTGAATGTGTATTTTTCTCTAAAAAATCCCCAAAGGTACGAAATGGAAATGGCATTAAGAGAAATTTCCTATGGTCTTTCTCACTTTTTTCTTTCCTTCTTTCTTTCTATTTTAGTTAAAAACAAAATGCAAAACACATTCTACATATTAGAAAAAGGCTTTACTTTTGTGCTTAGAAACGACAACATGTAAAAGTTGTTTTTTTAATCCATTAAATTAATAGAAAGTGATTACCTGCCTGACAAAAGTTCATCTGAGAAATCTTTTCAAAACCAAGTTTTCTTGATAAATATTTAATGTGCCAATGTGCAAAAATGCCCTTTCCAGTTGATCAAACTTATTTTATCAAACTATTTACATTTGCTCTGAAATTGGCTTTATCTTGTACATTACTTTGGGGATAAAATTTCCCCAAATTCTGATGTTAGTTGATATTTAATACTGACAAATTGAAGCCTCAGATTTACATTTCTTTGAAACATTAAAAAATGCAATTTTAGAGAAAAAAAATTATCATTCTTGTATACTCTACAAGAACTTTCCTAAATTTGCCAGTGAGGTATTATCTAATCAAGATTAAAAAGGAAATAATAATAACAGAATCCAAATGTATTTTTTACATTTCAGATGCAAAATGCTTTTATAATATTTAATTTGGTTTCTTATTTTGTATTAGATTTTTATTTATTAAATTCCTTCATTTTATTATTGACCTGTAGGGCTCGATTTATAGCCTGACCCAAAGATATTCTCCACTAAATATTCCTCCATTCCCTTTGACATAAACCAAGTAAGAATTAAGCTCTCCTTCACAGAGCCTAAGATTTTTCATCCTTGTCATGCTCCTGTAATCTTTATTGCAAATCGTATTCTATCAGAATTAAGTTTTCGAAGCACCACCAGAAATTGGCAGATCCTTGGAGGCCCTCTGAGATCCTATCAGGAATCCATGAGATCAAAACTATTTTCATAATAATACACTAATGGTGTAAAATCGTTGATGGGTAAAACTGCCAGCCTTTTGCATGAACCAGTGCAATGGCACCAAACTGTATTAGTAGTCATAGTAAACAAAGCAAAAGAAACAAAAGAGGCAAAGCTCATACAAGTCTTTTAAATACTCAGTGTAATAAAACGGGAAGGACACATAAAACACTTCTGTACAGAATGAAATACAATGACTTCTTGTTTCTGAGGAAGAGCATTTGTGTGATTATTTGAGTTGTGAACTGAACTCAACACTTTATTCATGAAATATACTATTTTTTTTTTTTTTTTTTTTGAAATAAGGAATGACACAGTGTGGCTATTCAGACTTGGGTATTTGGCAGACATTTTCTCAAAAACAAGTGAAGTGAGTTTGTCACTTTGGGGAAAACAACTATCTGATGCCAATGATACAATTAAAATTTTAAGGAGAAAATTCAAATCTTGGAGAATTTTATCCACCACCATGGGTTTGACAGCTTCCAAATACTTGAAGACTTTTCTGATGAAGTTGGTGGTGATATTAATAAATGTGACTTTATGTCAGTGTTTGGAAGATCTGTATAACTAAGTAAACCAGAATGTTCCAAATTACCAATGTATGATATTACAAAGTTAGGCATAAGTGAAAGATTTCCTCAAAGTGCAAGACAAACCAATGGGTTTTTAATGTAATAGAGTATGAAAAGTGTTTGATATGATTTCAGATTCCACATTGTAAGTAACCTTTAATAAACTACTGCTTATCAAACTTTGGTATAGTAGCAAAGAATAACCACAAATATGTGAAAAAGCATATGGAAAGACATGATGTCAAGGACACTACAAGTAGTTCAATAATTACTAGAACAGTGGTTCTTTTACAGGCATATTTCATTAAAAATTTTATTTTTAAGACACCAAACTAATTTGTTGAAATTACTGCTTTATTTCCAAAATGCTTCTCTCTGTAAAAATGGTAGCTAAGAGTAGTGACTTTTTTATAGTTTTCTTTCTCATCAGCCATGTATATGGTGAGGGGACATAAAAAACATTGACTGACCTTTGTAAAAGCCCATTTTGATTACCAGTGCTTTTTGAAAGCAAAATTTTGAATAATAATTTCAGTTTTAATTTCCTTGTGAACATTTCTTCAACTTAGCCACTGAAATTTCTCGAGAATAATTGACTTTAGGAGATAAGTTTAATATGTCATTGAAATACACTTTAGCGCTCAAGTCTCTCACAGATGAAAGCTTTGTTCTTGGCAGTGCAAGAAATATACACCCTTCTTGAAAACTGATTTTAGGGGAAAAATATGCTTATTTTGGATGTTCCCTGTGAACAGTTAGGACACTCTCAAATAAAGCAAATGTTTCCTTTATTTCAAGGCAAATAAATGATGTTTTCAGATGCCTCTGAACAGACCTCAAAAATGATCCACACTACTGTCATTTTTGAGTTATTGGAGGGATCTCATTAGCCATGAAGGAAACCAGAGACCTGAAGTAGTGCCTTCAGGCACCACTGCCTAAGGCTTGAAATACAAAATCATTGAGAAACTCAAAACTGTGCAAGACAAAGAACTGGGGAATGATTCAATTTCCTACTAACCAGGCAATGATGGCCTCATTGTCTGTTTCAGGCCCATTCAGCCCCACCACACTGATTTCTTTCTCTGTTTCCCAATATTTAGGGATATCCCCCAGAAAGATACTTTACAGCTCTAGAGTCATAATTGATTTCGTGGATGAATGGTCTTTCCCACACTGGTGCCGTGCTGGAATATAAGAAACACGTAACTTACTGGAATCTTGAGATCTGGATTCTAGGGACTGTTTAATTGCCAACAGAGAAGGCAATGGCATCCCACTCCAGTATTCTTGCCTGGAAAATCCCATGGACGGAGGAGCCTGGTAGGCTGCAGTCCATGGGGTCGCTAGGAGTTGGACACGACTGAGCGACTTCACTTTCAATTTTCACTTTCATGGTTTGGAGAAGGAAATAGCAACCCACTCCAGTATTCTTGCCTGGAGAATCCCAGGGATGGGGGAACCTGGTGGGCTGCTGTCTATAGGGTCGCACAGAGTTGGACACGACTGATGCGACTTAGCAGCAGCAGCAGCAGCAGTTAATTGCCAACTGTGTAATTTTTAACAAATTACTTGACCTCTCTGGGCCCCGATTATCTCCTCAGTAAAAGAAAAGATTACAACAGATTCCAGTTACAAAGTTCTGTAATTTTATGAGCACTGTCCTGCCATTGGTTCTTGTGCTTCACAGAGGAGAGTTGATAAATATCACCACATTCATCCAGTTTCACTGTCCTTAATGTATCCACATTTGGCCTCAAAAATCACATCCATTTCAAGACTTCAGGAAGCTATTCAGTTCAGTTCAGTCATCGTGTCCGACTCTTTGCGACTCCATGAACTGCAGCACGCCAGGCCTCCCTGTCTATCACCAACTCCCAGAATCTACTCAAACTCATGTCCATTGAGTTGGTGATGCCATCCAACCATCTCTTCCTCTGTCATCTCCTTCTCCTCCCACCCTCAATCTTTCCCAGCATCAGGGTCTTTTCAAATGAGTCAGCTCTTTGCCTCAGGTGGCCAAAGTATTGGAGTTTCAGCTTCAGCATCAGTCCTTCCAATGAACACCCAGGACTGATCTCCTTTAGGATGGACTGGTTGGATCTCCTTGCAGTCCAAGGGAATCTCAAGAGTCTTCTCCAACACCACAGTTCAAAAGCATCAATTCTTCGGCGCTCAGCTTTCTTTATAGTCCAAATCTCATATCCATACATGACCACTGGAAAAAACATAGCTTTGACTAGATGGACATTTGTTGACAAAGTAAAGTCTCTGCTTTTTAATATGCTGTCTAGGTTGGTCATAACTTTTCTTCCAAGGAGTGAACGTCTTTTAATTTCATGGCTGCAATTACCATCTGCAGTGATTTTGGAGTCCAAAAAAATAAAGTCAGCCACTCTTTCCACTGTTTCTCCATCTATTTGCCATGAAGGGATGGGACCAGATGCCATGATCTTAGTTTTCTGAATGTTGAGCTTTAAGCCAACTTCTTCACTCTCTTCTTTCACTTTCATCAAGAGGTTCTTTCTGCCATGAGGGTGGTGTCATTTGCATATCTGAGGTTATTGATATTTCTCCTGGCAATCTTGATTCTAGCTTGTGCTTCTTCTAGCCCAGGGTTTCTCATGATGTATTCTGCATATAAGTTAAATAAGCAGGGTGACAATATACAGCCTTGATATACTCCTTCTCCTACTTGGAACCAGTCTGTTGTTCCATGTCCAGTTCTAACTGGTGCTTCCTGACCTGCATACAGGTTTCTCAAGAGGCAGGTCAGGTGGTCTGGCATTCTCATCTCTTTCAGAACTTTCCACAGTTTATTGTGATCCACACAGTTAAAGGCTTTGGCATAGTCAACAAAACAGAAATAGATGCTTTTCTGGAACGCTCTTGCTTTTTTGATGATCCAGTGGATGTTGGCAATTTGATCTCTGGTTCCTCTGCCTTTTCTGAAACCAGCTTGAACATCTGGAAGTTCATGGTTCACGTATTGCTGAAGCCTGGACTGGAGAATTTCAAGCATTAATTTACTAGTGTGTGAGCTGAGTGTAATTGTGCAGTAGTTTGAACATTCTTTGGCATTGCCTTTCTTTGGGACTCAGTCCTGTGGCCACTGCTGAGTTTTCCAAATTTGCTGACATATTGAGTGTAGCACTTACACAGTTATTATCTTTTAGGATTTGAAATAGCTCAACTGGAATTCCATCACCTCCACTAGCTTTGTTCATAGTGATGTTTCCTAAGGCCCACTTGACTTCACATTCCAGGATATCTGACTCACCCATTCAAGGATGTGTGAGTGATCACACCATCAAGATTATCTGGGTCGTGAAGATCTTTGTTGTATAGTTCTTCTGTGTATTCTTGCCACCTCTTCTTAATATCTTCTGCTTCTGTTAGGTCCGTACCATTTCTGTCCTTTATTGAGCCCATCTTTGCATGAAATGTTCCCTTGGTATCTCTAATTTTCTTGAAGAGATCTCTAGTCTTTCCCATTCTGTTGTTTTCCTCTAATACTAACAAATGATTAGAGTTGGAATGTTTTCCAGTTGAGTTTCAAAATTAATTCCTGGCTATTAGGATGACTTCCCCTCAAATAGTTAACATGTATTAGTATATACTAGGTATCTGTCACTGTTTTAAATGCTTTACAGGTATTAATTCACTGAATCTTGGCAACTTTGTTAGAAAAGTACCATTATTAGCCCCATTGAGCAGATGAGGAAACTGAGGAACAAGAACATTTAGTACGTGTTATGGTCACTCAGCTGGTAAGTGGGAGAGCTGGAATTCAACCTCAGGCAGTTGATTAGAGAGGTGCATTCTTAACCACAAGCCTGGACTGTTTCCAATATTTATTTCTGCTTGTTTTATCATTCTTTTAACTTATTTATTATGGAAATACTAAAACACACATTATAATAAATCTGCATATGCCTGTTACCCAGCCTCAATAATGATCAAAGATATCCAAATATGGCTTATCTATATATTCTTTACCTTCTTCAGCTAGATTACTTTGAAACAAATCCCATGGATGATAGATTTTATTTGTAAATACTTCAGTGTTGTTGTTGTTCAGTTGCCCATTTGTGTTCGATTCTTTGCTACTGCATGGACTGCAGCACGACAAGCCTCCCTGTCCCTCACCATTTCCTGAAGTTTACCCAAGTTCATGTCCATTGCATTGGTGATGCCATCCAGCCATCTCATCCTCTGATGCCCTCTTCTCCTGCCTTCAATGTTTCCCAGCATCAGAGCTTTTCCAATGAGTTGGCTGTTCACATCAGATGACTAAAATATTGGAGCTTCAGCCTCAGACCTTCCTAGGGTATTCAGGGTTGATTTCCCTTAAGATTGACTGGTTTGATCTGTTTGCTGTCCAAGGGACTTTCAGGAGTCTTCTCCAGTGCCACAGTTCGAAGGCATCAATTCTTTGGCATTCTGCCTTCTTTATAGTCTAACTCTCCCAGGTACTGACCACTGGGAAAACCATAGTCTTGACTATACAGACCTTTGTCAGCAGAGTGATGTCTCTGCTTTTCAATACACTGTCTAAGTTTGTCATAGGTTTCCTGTCAAGAAGCAATTGCTTTCTGATCTCATGACTGCAGTCACAGTCTGTGGTGACTTTAGAGCCCAAGAAGAGGAATTCTGTCACTACTTCCACGTTTTCCCTCTCTATTTACCGTGCAGTAATGGGACTGGATTCCATGATCTTAATTTTTTTAATATTTAGTTTTAAGCCCGCTCTTTCTCTCTCCTCCTTCACCCTCATCAAGAGCCTCTTTAGTTACTCTTTGCTTTCTGCCATTAGGGTGGTATCATCCGCATATCTGAGGTTGTTGATGTTTCTCCCGCCTATCTTGATTCCAGCTTGTAACTCATCCAGCCCAACATTTCTCATGATGTGCTCAGTGTATAGATTAAGCAAACAGGGTGACAGCAGACAGCCCTGTTGTGCTCCTTTCTCAATCTTGAACCAATCAGTTGTTCCATACAGGGTTCTAACTGTTGCTTCTTGACCTGCATACAGGTTTCTCAGAAGACAGGTAAGATGGTCTGGTATTTCCCTCTCTTGAAGAGCTTTCCACAGTTTATTATGATCCACACAGTCAAAGGCTTTAGTGTAGTCGATGAAAGAGAGGTATATGTTTTCCTGGAATTCCCTAGCTTGCTCTATGATCCCATAAATGTTGGCAAATTGATCTCAGGTTTCTCTTCCTTTCTTAACCCAGCTTGAACATCTGGAAGTTCTTGGTTCACATAAGGCTGAAGCCTAGCCTATTATGCAAGATTTTAAGCATGACCATACTAGCATGGGCTGCTGCTGCTGCTAAGTCGCTTCAGTCGTGTCCAACTCTGTGTGACCTCATGGACTGAAGCCTACCAGGCTCCTCCGTCCATGGGATTTTCCAGGTGAGAGTACTAGAGTGGGTTGCCATTGCCTTCTCCTACTAGCATGGGAGATGAGTACAATTGTCCGATGGCTAGCACATTCTTTAGCATGACCCTTCTTGAGAATTGAGATGAGTACTGACCTTTTCCAGTCCTGTGGCCACTGCTGAGTCTTCCAAATTTGCTGACATATAGAATGTAACACCTTGATGGCATCATCCTTTAGGGTTTTGAATGTTCTACTAGAATTCCATTGCATCCACTAACTTTATTAACAGCAGTGCTTCCTAAGGCCCACTTGACTCACTCTCCAGAATGTCTGGTTCTGGGTGGTTGACCACACCATTGTAGTAATCTGGTTGGATCATTAAGATTTTTTTTTGTATTACAGTTCTTCCATATGTATCTTCAGTATGTATCTCTAAAAGATTTTTTACCAATACTATTGCCATATCTAAAAGAATAAACAATAATTCTTAATTAAAACCAAATACTTTATTCAGTATTCAAACTTTTATTATTCTCTCATAGTTTATAAAATGTGTTATTATATGATTTTTTTCAAATCCCAAAGTGTTTGTACATTGCATTTGGTTGGTATGTCTTTTAAATCTTTTTCAATCCATAGGTTTCTCCTTCTTCTTCTTTCCTCCTTGCCATATATTTGTGGAGAGAACTGAGCTGTTTATTTGGTAGAATTTCCTATAGTCTGGATTTATTACATTCTGTGGTGTCACTAGTATGTTCCTCTGTCCCCTGTAGATCAGATAAACTGGAAATTTGACCTAGAAGCTTGATAAGATGCAGATTTGATTTTGGGCAAGAAAACAGGCAAACCTAGGAGATATTGTGAGTTCAGTTCCAAACCACTGCAATAAAATGAATATCTCAATAAACTAGGTCACCAAAATTTTTTGATTTCCCAGTGCATGTAACACTGAAACATATACATTACCATGTGTAAAATAGATAGCTAATGGGAAATTGCTATATAACAGGGAACTCAATATGATGCTCTGTGACAACCTATGGGGGTAGGGAGAAGGTTCAGGAGAGAAGAGACGTGTGTATACTTATGGCTGATTCACGTTGTTGTATGGCAGAAGCCAACACAATGTTGTAAAGCAATTATCCTCCAACTGAAAATAAATTTTTATAAAAATTATGTTAATACTGCACTCTAGTCTATTAAGTATAAATAGCATTATGTCTAAAAAGCTGTATATACTTTAATTAAAAAATACTTTATTGCTAAAAATTGCTAACCATCAATATAATCCTTTAGCAAGCTGTTATCTTTTTGCAGTAATAACATCAAAGATCACTAATCACAGGTCACCATAATAAATATAATGATAATGAAAAAGTTTAAAATATCATGAGAATTACAGAAGATGACACAGAAACACAACATGAACAAATACTCTTAGAAAAATGGTGTCAATAGATTTGCTCAAAGAGCAGTTGCCACAAACCTTCAGTTTGTAAACCTTCAATATTTGTGAAGTGCAATAAAATAGGGTATGTTTATACTTCACAGATGGTGTTGTGAGTGTTATATGCATCACACTAGTAGCCACAAAATCCCTGGTTATTTTGTGTATGTGTATGATATTAAGACCAGTGAGTCTGGGTATTGTCAGTCTGAGCTACCCATTGTAATGTTCCCCTTCAATTTTTTGTCTAATGGTTTAGTATCCATTGATGATCATTGGTCATTATTTCACAGGGGTTTGGAAAATGATGCTCTCTAATTCTATCATTCCTTCTGCATTTGTTAGCTGGAATTATAATGCAAGAAAAAAAAATCTCCCTTTAGAAGCTATTTAGCTTAAGGTAGAGTTCACACATTTTTCTATCTTTAACTATGTGGTTGACAAACGTGTATCATCTTTGGTTTCTGAAACAGTGTACAACTTAAATTAATTAGAGTAAGAGGCATTTGTTTAATTTTGGAAAAGACAAGCAATAAAATAGAGAGAATGTTGAAATACTATAATTTACATGATAGTCTTTCAACAACTCATTATTGTGACACATGAAAGACAGCTTAGTTTTCATAATAAATTTTGATCTTAAGTTTTTCTTTACAATTTGGACTGGTTTGCTGACTTATTCATTTATATGGTTGAGAAATGTGTATGGAGACCTCACTAGGAACAAGGCAATCTGCTAGTCACTGGCTACACAATACCAAACAAAACAGGCTTTGCCTTCTCTGGGTTGCAAGTTCAGTGGGAAAGAGAAAAATTAAACAGTTACACAAATGTGAGATGATGTGTGAATAGTGTATGGTGTTATGGGAGCACACAGAGAAACTTCAGAAGTTAGTGGCTAATCAGAACTTTGTCTCTTTAGAATCTCCATTTCTAAATCCTGAGTCATTTAGGCAGCCAGCACTAAAGCCTTAGTTGTTCATGAAAATCACAAAATGACCAATTAGCTAAACTACAGTAAATTCATAGAAACTTGAAAGTGAATGTTGTTTCTACTTATCTTTATGATTATTATATTTCCCAGAGAAGTTAATGATTAATGAAATGTCACATGATCTTGATCAAAGAATTGAAGGAATTATTGAAGGAAATATGAGCAAATCTCAATGACGGGAATATGTGCTTTCGCCATTCTGTGCAAAAAGAAAAGCAATTACACAACACTGGTCTTACAAAATTTTTCTGACTGTCCAAGTTAAAGGTTCAAATTTTAGGTTCCAAAACAAGGGATGACACTGAGACTTTCTTATTGACACTGGAAATTTCATTAGGCCAATTTTATAATTGTCAGTGAATTGCTCAGGTGATATGTTTCAGCAACATTATCGGCATTTATATAGCCAGAACTTACTGACTTAGGGACAGTATTATCACCATTTTTATTATTGAGGATAAGATATTTGGATTTTTAAAAAAGAAGACTGAGCTGGCACTAAAGTAAATCACAGAGATCTTGATTCTTCTCTTACATTTAGGAATTTCCTTCTTTCATTAGAGAAAGAAATTCATATATTAAGAATTGAGGAAAACAAGGAAAAGCAAAACAAAATGTCACATACAAAGAGAACTAAGAAATGCTTTCCACAGCCAAATGAAAAAGACAAAAACTGTATTAGGAAACTACTAACTTTTTTCTCCGGGGCTGAAGCATTTTTTTTTCCTCCCACACTTCAAGTGAGTGGAGCTGACCACCTTGTCAACACTTGACACAGTACTGATTTCTTCATTGAAAAATGTTCTTAGTGTTTCTGGGTCCAATCAAATATTAATATTAAGAGCAATCTGACAAAATCAACAAGTGCTTCTAATCTTAACAATCTGTAATTGTGAGTTGATTTTTTTTTAATTTAGTGGACTAAGTGACGAGGAATCAGGGTATGTGATGAAGTGATACTTCATGCTGATGGAGTGTATCCTATGGGCCTCACACTCTTCTTGGAAACTTTTGTGCATTACCTCACTTAATCCTCATAATAATACTATAAAATTGATTCTGTATTTTATAGATGAAGAAATGAAGCACATTTCTAACTAACTTACTCAAGGTCACACATTTAGCAAGAGGCAGAAACAGGTTTTGAAACCACTCATGCTAACCCAGGGAACCCTTGCTTTTAATCTCTACGTTTTACTCCATTTAGAAGGGAATCAGAACTCTGAGTCAAGCTGCCTCCACTGATCAAGAGGTAAACACATGGCCTGGCACAATTTGTAAATAATGTCACTGAAATAATATACTCATTGTAATGGATGATTTTTAATACTAGGAATTTTATTTAAAATTCTGATAACTGGATTTTAAGTTGACATAAAGTTTATGATCATGTGAACTGAATGTTCAACAAAAATCCTGTAGAAATGTTGCTTTAGATTGTACCACTGTGATGAAAAATAAAATCCATGAAGATTAGCCTAAGGATAAGGATGCTAAGTGACGGAAAGGGAGAGGACGCAAGGAGTAGAAGGGGAAGAATGTAAGTTTCTCCTAGACATCTAGAGTAGAACTACTTAACCTGGTTTTCCTTGAGGCTCTCAGAGTAAAAGACTCCTGAAGCAGGAAGTAAATTCCATGCAAGTAGGAACCACACAACTACAATTGCCAGTAGCTTTTCTAGTGCTTTCATTGTTGGTGTTGTTTAGTCACTAAGTTATTTCCAACTCTCTGCAACCCCATGGACTGTAGCCCACCAGGGTCCTCTAGTGGGATTTTCCAGGCAAGAATACTGGAGTGGGCTACCATTTCCTTCTCCAGGGAATCTTTCTGATC
This sequence comes from Muntiacus reevesi, assembly GCF_963930625.1. Lineage (NCBI taxonomy): Eukaryota > Metazoa > Chordata > Mammalia > Artiodactyla > Cervidae > Muntiacus > Muntiacus reevesi. Next base: position 84,814,988 of record NC_089253.1, on the reverse strand, counting down.
CAGGGACTGAATCTGCATCTCCAGCATTGGCAGGCAGATTCTTCACCACTGAGCTATTAGGGAAGCCCTGTTCCAGTACTTTAGGCACAAATAAAAATTACTGAAGGAACCATGAGTATTATAAGTGTTTGACTTCTCAGGAATGAGACCCCATGGCCTTATGAGAAATGATGAAAGGGAAAGTATGAGCTTCCCTATAGAGTCTGAGATACACAGGTTAAAAAGGTATACTATCCAATAAAGCCAAATAGATTTTCATGGGGAAAAAAGTGTACAAATTCACCTTCTAGAACCAAGGTGATATTTTACAGAGAACTTAGGTGTTTCTTAGGTCTGTTTGGTGCTGTAGTTACATCAGTCATTACATGTGTAACTTCTAGAATAACTTGTCTAATATAGTAGCCTCTAGCCACAGGTAGCTATTTAAATATAAACTGATAAAACTAAATCAAATTTAAAGTCCAGTTTTTTAGTCATTCTAGCCACATTTCAGGTACTCAGCTAAAGGTGGCTAGGGGCTACTAAATTGGACAGCTCAACTCTAGAATATTTCCATCATTATAGAAAGTTCTATCTGACAATACCACTATGAGAAATGAACACAAATAACTTAGGTTGAAAGAGTAGATCTTGATAAAGTGCAAAATAAGTAAAGAAGTCAACTACCACCACCAATACTAACACCAAAATTAACAACAGTCTTTATCCTTTACCCATATGACTAGGTAAAGTTGTCTTTTGGGGGTTTTCTCCTCCCCTCTTTTTGTTTGCACCTCTTTGATGAAAAGAACAGGTCCTGTGACGTTTCTGATTATTCTCTAATGTGATTTTAATTCACAAAACTTATTTCAGAAATTTTTTTGTCTAATTTCATTAATCATCAAAACTTCAATTTTTATCATCAAGAGTTCCCTTCATGTAGTCTGTATTTCCTCTGGCTAGCCATATATATCTCTTCCCTCTGCCCCTAGTTTTCGGCCCCTGTCAGACTGCCTTCTTTGAAGATGACTTTAGGCTGATCCCTGGGAAAAACTTTATCACTGTATTTTCAGGACGTATAACAATGCCTGGCATGGGTACTAAATGCATACTTGTGGTTAAATAAACTGAGTCACAAAGTTTTTAAGTAAATAAAATTTAATTTTATACTCAAGTACTCATCAGGAGTAAAACTTGGGGGTACTCATTTATGGAGACATGAGAGCAAACAGCAAAATTATAGTATGAATATTTCATTAAAACTTTTTCTTCAAGTATAATTTATATCAATAAAATAGATTTAAGGACTGATGATTTTGTCCACACCCATGTAACACCCATGTTACACTTATTCTTTTCAAGATACAGAACATTTTAATCACACTAGAGATACCTTTCTTTGCCCGAACTTCACAGTCAAAACATGCTAACAACCCACTGCATCACCCCCTGGGAACCATAGATTTGGTTTCACTATTATAGAACAGTTGAATTAAAATCAAACACTATTAAATGAAGTCAAACTATAGTCTTTTGTGTCTGACTTCTTTAACTCAGCATAATTTTTTTGAGGTCCAGACCTATTGCATATAGTGTTCTATTGTATGGATATACCACAATTTCTTCACCTATTAATTTCTTACCTATTAATGTATATCTGAGTTATTTTCAACTTTTCAATTATTATAATTACAGTTGCTTTGAACTTTCGCTTTTTAAAATATATCCTTTCATTTATATTGGATAGGTAGCTAAAGTGGCATCGTTGGATCATAAATAGGTATATGTTTAACTTTGTGAAACACTACCAGAATATTTCCAAAGAGTTTTATGATAACATTTCCACTAGCAGTATATAAAAGATTAATTACTTCATATGCTCATCAACAATTGGTGTTATCAGTCTTTAAATGTTAACCATTCTAGTGAGTGTCAACTCGTATTTAATTGAGTTTTTAGTTTGCTTTTCACCGATAACTAATGGTGTAGAGTACTCTGTACTTTTTCATATACAAATTGACCATTTGCATATTGTCCTTGTAAAATGCTTGCTCAAGTCTTTTGTTCATTTTTTAAAGTTTGATATACATAGGGGGGTGAGGGTGCTCAGTTGCTTTAGTCATGTCCGGCTCTCTACAACCCTGTGGACTATAGCCTACCAAGTCCTCTGTCCACGGGATTCTCCAGGCAAGAATACTGGAGTGGGTTGCCATGCCCTCCTCTGGGGGATCTTGCTGAGCCTGGGATCAAACCCACATCTCTTATGTTTCCTGCATTGGCAGGCGATTTCTTTATCAATAGAGCCACCTGGGAAAACTGATATATATAGTATTTTCTTCCAGTCCATGGCTTGTCTTTAGATTATCTTAGCAGAATCTTCCAGTATTTATCCAGGTTTGATAAAGTTGATTTGATTTGACATTTTTTCTTTTATGGTTAGTGTTTGCTAGATTACAGCCAGAAAATTATTGCCTACAACAACATCAAGAAGGTGTTTTTCTTTTGAAACTATGTATACCTGATTTTTATATTTAGTTTTATGGTCCATTTCAAAATAGTCATTTATGTTTTATGTGAGGTGCAGATTGAGTGAGCCTCATTTATTTTTGCATAGGTAGCCAGCACCATTTGTTTAACAGACTTTCTTCCTCCCATTGAATTGCTTTGTATTCTTAGTTAAAAAATCAGTTGACTCTAAAAGTATCGATTTATTTTGGGATTGATAACATAGCACATAGCAGGAATCCCTTAGAAGAAATGGAGTACCCATTATAGTCAACAAAAGAGTCTGAAATGCAGTACTTGGATGCAATCTCAAAAATGACAGAATGATCTCTGTTTGTTTCCAAGGCAAACCATTCAATATCATGGTAATCCAAGTGTATGCCCCAACCAGTAACGCTGAAGAAGAGGAAGTGGAACAATTCTATGAAGACTTACAAGACCTTCTAGAACTAACACCCAAAAAGATGTCCTTTTCATTATAGGGGACTGGAATGCAAAAGTAGGAAGTCAAGAAACACCTGGAGTAACAGGCAAATTTGGCCTTGGAGTACAGAATGAAGCGGGGCAAAGGCTAATAGAGTTGTGCCAAGAGAATGCACTGGTCATAGCGAACACCCTCTCCCAACAACACAAGAGAAGATTCTACACATGGACATCACCAGATGGTCGACACTGAAATCAGATTGATTATATTCTTTGCAGCCAAAGATGGAGAAGCTGTATACAGTCAGCTTCAGAAACAAGACTGGGAGCTGACTGTGGCTCAGATCAGGAACTCCTTATTGCCAAATTCAGACTGAAATGGAAGAAAGTGAAGGAAACCACTAGACCATACAGATATGATCTAAATAAAATCCCTTATGACTATACAGTGGAAGTGAGAAATAGATTTAAGGGACTAGATCTGATAGACAGAGTGCCTGATGAACTATGGGCGGAGGTTCATGACATTGTACAGGAGACAGGAATCAAGACCATCCCAAAGAAAAAGAAATGTAAAAAAGCAAAATGGCTGTCTGAGGATGCCTTTCAAATAGCTGTGAAAAGAAGGGAAGTGAAAAGCAAAGGAGAAAAGGAAAGATATACCCATTTGAATGCAGAGTTCCAAAGAATAGCAAAGAGAGATAAGAAAGCCTTCCTCAGTGATCAATGCAAAGAAATAGAGGAAAACAATAGAATGGGAAAGACTAGAGATCTCTTCAAGAAAATTAGAGATACCAAGGGAACATTTCATGCAAAGATGGGCTCAATAAAGGACAGAAATGGCATGGACCTAATAGAAGCAGAAGATATTAAGAAGAGGTGGCAAGAATACACAGAAGAACTGTACAAAAAAGACCTTCATGACCCAGATAATCTTGATGGTGTGATCACTCACACATCCTTGAATGGGTGAGCCAGACATCCTGGAACGTGAAGTCAAGTGGGTCTTAGGAAGCATCACTATGAACAAAGCTAGTGGAGGTGATGGAATTCTAGTTGAGCTATTTCAAATCCTGAAAGATGATGCTGTCAATGTGCTGCACTCAATATGTCAGCAAGTTTGGAAAATTCAGCAGTGGCCACAGGACTGGAAAAGGTCAGTTTTCATTAATCCCAAAGAAAGGCAATTCCAAAGAATGCTCAAACTACCGCACAATTGCACTCATCTCACACGCTAGTAAAGTGATGCTTAAATTCTCCTAGCCAGGCTTCAGCAATACATGAACTGTCAACTTCCAGATGTTCGAGATGGTTTTAGAAAAGGCAGAAGAGCCAGAGATCAAATTGCCAACATCTGCTGGATCATCAAAAAAGCAAGAGAGTTCCAGAAAAACATCTATTTCTGCTTTGTTGACTATGCCAAAGCCTTTGACTGTGTGGATCACAATAAACTGTGGAAAATTCTGAAAGAGATGAGAATACCAGACCACCTGACCTGCCTCTTGAGAAACGTGTATGCATGTCAGAAAGTACCAGTTAGAACTGGACATGGAACAAGAGACTGGTTCCAAATCGGGAAAGGAGTACATCAAGGCTGTATATTGTCACCCTACTTATTTAACTTATATGCAGAGTACATCATGAGAAACGCTGGGCTGGAGGAAGCACAAGCTGGAATCAAGATTGCCAGGGGAAATATCAATAACCTCAGATATGCAGATGACACCACCCTTATGGCAGAAAGTGAAGAAGAACTAAAGAGCCTTTAGATGAAAGTGAAAGAGGAGAGTGAAAAAGTTGGCTTAAAACTCAACATTCAGAAAACTAAGATCATGGCATCTGGTCCCATCCCTTCATGGCACATAGATGGGGAAACAATGGAAACAGTGGCTGACTTTATTTTTCTGGGCTCCAAAATCACTGCAGATGGTGATTGCAGCCATGAAATTAAAAGACATTTACTCCTTGGAAGGAAAGTTATCACCAACCTAGACAGCATATTATAAAGCAGAGACTTTACTTTGTCAACAAAGATCCATCTAGTCAAGGCTATGGTTTTTCCAGTGGTCATGTATGGATGTGAGAGTTGGACTATAAAGAAAGCTGAATGCTGAAGAATTGATGCTTTTGAACTGCTGTGTTGCAGAAGACTCTTGAGAGCCCCTTGGACTTCCAGGAGATCCAACCAGTCCATCCTAAAGGAGATCAGTTCTGGGTGTTCATTGGAAGGACTGTTGTTGAAGCTGAAACTCCAATACTTTGGCCATTTCATGCAAAGAGTTGACTCATTGGAAAAGACCCTGATGCTGGGAGGGATTGGAGCCAGGAGGAGAAAGGGACGACAGAGGATGAGATGTCTGGATGGCATCACCAACTCGATGGACATGAGTTTGAGTAACCTCCGGGAGTTGGTGATAGACAGGGAGGCCTGGCGTGCTGCAGTTCATGGGGTCGCAAAGGGTCGGACACGACTGAGAGATTGAACTGAACTGAACATAGCACTGAGTTTTTCACTTTCCAAGCATAGCACATCTTTCCATTTATTTAGCTCTTTAAGTTCAGCAGTGTTTATAGATTTGCATGCACAAGTCTTGCATATATATCACTATATTTGACTTGAAGCATATTAGTCTTCAAAGCTCTTTTAAATGTTATTGTTTTCTTAATTGTATTTTCTATACTTTGTTGTTAGCTGTTGTCCAGCTGCTCTGTTGTGTTTGACTCTTTGCGACCCCACGGACCGCAGCACACCTGGCTTCCCTGTCTTTCACCATCTCCTGGAGCTTGCTTGGTCCATTGAGTTAATGATGCTATCCAACCATCTCATTCTCTGTTGTCCCTTTATCCTACTGCCTTCTATCATTCCCTGCATCAGGGTCTTTTCCAATGAGTCACTTCTTCACATCAGGTGGTCAAAGTATAAGAGGTTCAGCATCAGTCCTCCTAATGAATATTCAGAATTGATTTATTTTAGGATTGACTGGTTTGATCTCCTTTCTGTCCAAGGGATTCTCAAGAATCTTCTCTAGCACCACAGTAAGAAGTCATCAGTTCTTCACTTGGGCATCAATTCTTCACTTACTAATTTGTTGTTAGTGTCCAGATGTAAAGTTGTATATATTGGCCTTATGTTCTGTGACCTTGCTGAATTTACGTATTAGTTATAATACATTGTTCAAGGAGTTCTTCAGATTTTTCTATGCACATATTTATTTTACCCGTGCATAAAGACTGTTTATAGCTTTCTTTCCAACATACATATCTTTCACTTATTGTCTTGCCTTCTTTAATTGACTGGGATATCCATTTTAATGTTAAATGTAAGTGTCAAAATGGGTATCTTTCTTTGTCAGCTCCAGAAATCTTTATTGGAATTTTAGTTAGCCAAATCATAAGCTGTACGTGCTTAGGGTAAGATTCTACAATACTTGGCAAAGTGCAGCTACTGGGGGAAGAGCAACTTTCAATAAGTTATGAGCTAAAAAAACTATCTGAGTTCATAGAGGGGTGGAAAATGTTCACAGTTTGTCATAAAGAAAAGAAAGAACTTATAGAAAGACTGTATAGAATGATTAAGATTCAGCCTAACTAGTTGGTGATCTGCTTTCTCAACTATAAGGAAGAGTTAGAACTGTCCCAATTCAGTTATCCACCAAGCTATCTTTTGATGCTTTATTTTCCTTTCAAGGTAACATGTAATGCTTACCTTAAACAGATGTCACATGTTGGGGGTTAGGAGGTCATCACTGAAATTCCGTAACATCCCACTCTCTTATACATACCTAGTCTTACTCTCAGTACATTAACTGAGTATTGGGTACATTAACTGAGTACTGAATATATAACTCAGTACATTAACTTAAATGCCTTTCTTAATATGAAAGTCATAACCCCCTGTTAGGATTACTGAATAATATAGACAGATGTTGTTTATAGAAATATTAGTAGAAAATTTGGACACCAGAATCAGAAATAAATATCTAATACATATTTAAGAAAAATCACTTGATTTGGGAGACATGTCCCAAAGAGAGTAGTAAAAACATAACCAAGATTTAAGGTTAATTTGTTCATAGACGTTCAAACGCATCATAGGAAATAATTCTTGGCTAGAGCAATTGAGAAGATGACTTAATGTTTTTTCTCAGTTTTGGGAAATACAGCATTACCACAGTTAAAAAAACAAAATAGTAAAAAAGCACCAAAGGCAAAATTTGAGTTTGTGCCTAGCCAAAAATAACAGGGAGACACTTATGCTGTCACTCAGAGCATAAGAATACACCAAACTCTAGTTCAAATCCATTATCTGCCCTTGATGCCACATTTTTACCAGCCATATAGAGCCTGTCTGCCTTCTTTATTTCTTTGAACTATTTGGAGAGTAATGTATTCTCAAACTAATATAAACGTTGGCCAAGATTAGAGCAAGCAGTTGTACTCAGTTAAATTTAACTGTGCTGATCTGACCTGGAAGGGATTGGTATAAACTAATTGAACTAAATTAAACTAAATTATATTGGATCATACAGTTGCCCTTTAGAAACAGATAATTTTATACATAGACACATATATACAACTGTAAAATCCAGATAACACAATACTTTGTTTTCAAGTACTCAGGCCTTGAAATGGACATGAAACATTTAAACTCTATCCTCTTTACCAGTAGGACCACATATAAACTATACTAATAATATAACAATTTATCTTCAGTAAACACACAGACATACAACCTATGTATGATATACAGTTTTGGCCTTTTAAAATATGTTTTTGTCTTATTTTTAGGTGATATGAGAGGGAAAACCTGTACGCCTGTTTCTCCTTTCTATCTTAACCTGGTATAATGCTTTATATTGTGTGCGTGCTCAGTCATCTCTGGCTCTTTATGACCCTATGGACTGTGGTTGGCCAGGCTCATCTGCCCATGGGATTCTCCAGGCAAGAATACTGGAGTGAGTTGCCATCCCCCTCTAGGGGAATCTTCCCAACCCAGGGATCAGACCTGCGTCTCTGGCATCTACCGCATTGTAAGCAAATTCTTCACCACTGCTATATATTGCTTCATGGTTGAAAGGGGTGATAATGTCATGAAGCACATTCTTTGATAATTTTTTCAGTGAGAGACTATTAAACTGTGTTTCCGCCCTCTTCTTTTAAATGATAGTTAAGCTAAGTGAAAAATTCTAGGTTACTGAGTTTCCTTTAGCACTTTAAATATATTATGCCATTGTCTTCTGCTATCTATTGTTCTGATTAAAATTCTGCTCTTACTCTCATTGTCATTTCTTTACATATAATCCTCAGCTTCACTACGTGTCTCAGTTTGACTGACAGCTGGGCTTTCCAGGTGGTTCAGTGGTAAAAGAATCTGCCTTCAATGAAGGAGACTTGGGTTCAGTCCCTGGGTCAGGAAGATCTCCTGGAAAAGGGAATGGCTACCCTCTCCAGTATTCTTGTCTGGGAAATTCTATGGATAGAGGATCCTGGCAGGCTACAGTCAGTCCATGGGATCGCAAAGAGTCGGGCATGACTCAGCAACTGAGTACATAGATTCCTTGCACTTGGATGGCTGAGACAAGCTGATTGGTATTATCCAGAGGTTAATTATTTATGTAAATTTGGAATATGTTATCCAGATCAAGTCATATTAGATGGGAAAGGAAGGCCCAGTACAGCCTCAAAGACCAGGATTCTCTAGAATGACATAGCCAAAGAGCCCTACACCTGAAACGCTGGTACATTATTTCCCGTTTTGCTCTTTAGCCCTGCTGAGATATCTCCAGCACAGAACCCTGAGGTAGGAGTAGTGTAAGATTTGGATACAAAAACTTCCAACTGAAATCCTTAACAGCATGAAATTCATCTTCTTAATTTTATAGAATAATGGTACAGCTAAAGACCAGAAGGTGAAATGACTTTATCCAAGACATATAGAAAGTTTGTTAGTAATGTAAGAGCTGGTTTGAATTCTGCTTCTGTCAGTTACTAGCTCTGGAACCTAATGTTAACCTCTTTGAGTCTCAATTTCTCATCTGGAAATAGGGATAAGAATATGTGTCTCAAAAGGGTTCTTACTCCCTGATATCTTAATTGGTAAAGAATCCGCCTGCAATGCAGGAAACCACGGTTCAATTCCTGGGTGGCAAAGATCCGCTGGAGAAGGGATAGGCTACCCACTCCAGTATTCTTGGGCTTCGCTTGTGGCTCAGTTGGTAAAGAATGCACCTGCAATGTGGGAGACCTGGGTTTGGTCCTGGTTGGGAAGATCCCTTGCAGAAGGGAAAGGTTACCCACCCCAGTATTCTGGCCTGGAGAATCCAGGACTATACAGCCCATGGGGTCACAAAGAGCCGTACACGACTGAGTGACTTTCACTTTCACTTTCACAAGGTTATTATGAAGCTTAGCATTATGCCTGAAACAAAATAGAAGCTAAATAAAGATATTAATTTTGTTGTTATTATTAGTGTTTTTCATTTTAACACACTGACTTTTACCCTCTCCTGATTTTTTAATTGAAGTATATTGATTTACAATGTCATATTAGTTTCAGGTTTATAGCACAGTGATGCAATTTATTTGTATATATTCTTTTTCAGATTCTTTTCCCTTATACGCTATTCCAAAATATTGTTTATAGTTTCTTGTTCTACACAGTAGGTCCTTTTTGGTTACCTATTTTATACATAGCAGTGTGTATTTATTGATCCCATCCTCCTAATTTATCCCTCCTCCCACCTTCCCCTTGGTAACTATAAGTTTGTTTTCTATGTCTGTGGATCTCATTCTGTTTTGTAAATAAGTCCGTTTGTATCTTTTATTTTCATATTCCACTATAAGTGATACCATATGATATTTGTCTTTGTCTAGCTTACTTCACTTAATATGATAATCTCTATATCCATCCATGTTACTGTAAATGGCATTATTTCATTCTTTTTATGATTGAGTGATATTCCATTATATATATACCACATTGTCTTTATCCTTTCATCTGCTGATGGACATTAGGTTTCTTCCATGTCTTGGCTATTGTAAATAGTGTTGCAATGAACACTGGGTTACATCTATCTTTTTAAATGAATGCTTTCTCCAGATACATGCCCAGGAGTGGGATTTCTGATAACTCTATCATTTGGTAACTGTTTTTAGTTTTTTAAGGAACCTCCATACTATTTTTCATAGTGGTTGCACCAATTTACATTTCCACCCACAGTGTAGGAGAGTTTCCTTGTCTCCACACCCTCTCCAGCATTTATCATTTGTAGACTTTTTGATGGTGGCTATTCTGACTGGAGTGAGGTGATCCCTCATTATAGTTTTGATTTACGTTTATCTAATAATTAGGAATGTTGAACATTCTTTCATGATCCTGTTGGCCATCTGTATGTCATCCTTGGAGAAATGTCTACTTAGGTCTTCTGACCATTTTTTGATTGAGTTGTTTGATATTGAGTTGTATGAACTGTTTATACATTTTGGAAATTAAGCCCAGTTGGTTGCATGATTTGCAAGTATTTTCTCCCATTCTGTGGGTTATCTTTTGTTTTGTTCATGATTTCCTGTGCTGTGCAAAAGATTTAAGTTTAATTAAGTCCCATTTGTTTATTTTTGTTTTTATTTCCATTACTCAAAGAGATGGATCCAAAAAGATATTGCACCAATTTATCTCAAAATGCCTTGTGCCTATGTTTTCCTCTAGGAGTTTTATAGTATCTGATCTTATATTTAAGTCTTTAATCCATTTTGAGTTGACGTTTGTGTATGGTGTTAGAGAATATTCTAGCTTCATTCTTTTACATGTAGCTGTCCAGTTTCCCAGAAACACTTACTGAAGAGACTGTCTTTTCTCATTTTATATTCTTTCCCCCTTTATTGTAGATTTAAGCTATAAGTGCATGGGTTTATTTCCGGACTTTCTATCCTATTCCATTGATCTATATTTCTGGTTTTGTGCTAGTACTATAGTGTTTTGATTACTGTAGCTTTTTACTGTAGTCTGAAGTCAGGGAGCCTGATTCCTCGAGCTCCATTTTTCTTTCTCAAGATTGCTTAGACTACTCAGGGTCTTTTGTGTTTCCATACAAATTTAAAAGTTTGCTCCAGTTCCATAAAAAAAGTGCCATTAGTAATTTGGTAGTGATTGAATTGCATCTGTGGATTACCTTGGGTACTATAGTCATTTTAACAGTATTAATAGTTCCAGTCTAAAAACACAGTAAATCTTTCCATCTGTTTGTGTAATCTTCAGTTTCTTTTATTAGAGAATAAACCTAACAAAGGATGGGAAAGACTTGTATTCTGACATTCTTATTTTCCTTGAAAGAGGGAGCTCTTATCTTCATCTCATATTTATTTTTGTGTGTGCTTAATGAAATTAAATGGAACATTCTCTGAATAAATATACATCTCACTTGCTTCTAGGGTAACATTTAGTACACTGTGCATGAAGATTGAGAAGTGGTGATTGATAATATTTGGTGATAAATGAACAGTTGACAAATACATCATAGTCTCTCTAACGTAAAATTAGTGCTAGTAGTTTGTTCATAACTCGTTAGTCTACTCCAGACCCGCATATGAGTCATAGGCCTGAATGTCAGGCTTAAGAACATGAAGGCCAACTTTCTTCTTGACCACATAATTTCAGAGGCCACTCATTAGTGTGAGTGTGTGAAGATGCTCAGCCACTGCATAATTAGGGTCCTTCTGTTCTCTTTTCCAACTTTCCCTCACTTCCCTCCACATTTCCCATTGTTTCATCATCCTGTACTGCCCCTCATTTGGCATTCCTACAGGAAGGTTTTGATGGCTTTCTGGAAAGTTGGGGATGGAATTAAATTATGAAGTTTTAAGGGATTTTGTTACACTTCCATTTAAATCATCAGAGGAAGAGAGCGTGGGATAGATGGGTGAGTTTTCTTTAATTCAAGCCTGCCAAGTTCCTCCAACCTGACAGGATAACATTTCAACTCCAAAGAGAAAAAATATATTACTTACCCCCATGTTGCTTGGGAAACAAGGAGAATATATGCTTCTTGGATGAAGCCCATAAGATCTAAAGGCTACAGTTGCTCAGGAAGCCAAAGTTGAAGGATGTCATTGTTATTAGGAGCCTCTGTTAATGTACAACTCCAGAAGCTTCAAGGGAGAAGTGGAAATGGAAATTGTTGTTTCCAAAATGATGATAATGAAGGAAAAAAAACAAAAACAAAATGATGATAATGTAGTTTCAGATTTTTAAATACATGACCATGAAATCCCTGAGTTTTGGTGTGTTAGAAGCAGGCCTTCCTGGACACTTTGAACTTTACATGTGAGAAAATAGTGAGTGCATTTGAATATCATCTTTTAACTAAGATAGACCCAAATTCTCAATCTCGGATTGGCATTTACTAACTGATCAATCTCAGTAAGTTATTGTCCTTACAAAAGCTTCAGCTCTGCATTGAAACATTGGAAATAGTTTATATCTATTTCACTTGATGTTTATTTGTTTGTTTTGAGGATCGCAGGAGTTCATGCGTATAAAACATTCATCACAGTAAATGGAACTTATTAAAAATTCAGTAAATGGTAGCTTTCTTAGATGTTGGCCAAGACACACTTACTTGCTGAGCTAAATTAACCAAATATTTAATAAACACCAACTCTGACCCAGACACTTTGTAAACACAGAGGTGATCTTGTTCTATCTTCTAGACACAGATTTCTTGATGAAGGAGGTAACAGTCCCCAAGGAGAACAGAGATATCTTCCAGATACAGAGATGGTCTTGTTGTTCTATCTTTAATCTGCTCATGGGCAAATACATCTTGTCGTTTGATATTTTTGTTTTCATCTCTAAAACATCGTTAGAGTGGAGACTTTATATGTCTTGTATTAATGTATTGTTATGGTCTAGACGCATGAATAAACTTAACAAATATTCACTGAGGGTCTATTTGTCCCAGGTACTGTTCTAGGTATTTGGGATATATCAGTGTATAAATCAGCCAAAGATTTCGCCCTTGAGAAATTTACCTTATGAACAAACGAAGCTACTTAATAATAACATCCAAAAATGTATTACTCACCCTCATGTTGCTTGGAAAACAAGAATATCTGCTTCTTGGATGGAGCCCATAAGATCTAAAGGCTACAGTTGCTCAGGAAGCCAAAGTTGAAGGAGGTCACAGTTATTAGGAGGCCCAGTTAATGTATAACTCCAGAAGCTTCAAGGGAGAAGTGGAAATGGAAATTGTTGTTTCCAAAATGATGATAATGTTGTTTCAGATTTTTAAATACATGACCATGAAGTCCCTGAGCTTTGGTGTGTTAGAAGCAGGAAAAAAAAAAAAAACAAAAAAAACCATTTTTTTTAAAACCTATGGTTTGAGAATTTCTCTGAAGAAATAGAAGCAATTTTAAAATAACTCTTCCCTGGATAGTGTGGTGCCACTTATAAGCCACCACCACAATTTGCAAAGTCACCAAGCTTTCTTAGAGCTTTTATGAGAATCATGTGTGAGTGTGTGGTCTAAGAGAATGTCTAGCTCCTTTGGAGAGATGGGCTTTATACTGAGGCAACTTAGGAGTCCTGGTCTTCTACCCATAAACTCACTTCATTGGCCACCTCTCTAGAAGGCAACGTGGAGGCAAGTATGGGAGCCTGGAGGTTAGGGAACTTTCTCTGACTAGTAGGAGTGTATCTGTTGCTTTTCTAGATCTGCCCTCCTTGGGGACTATGTGCCTCCTTCATCAAGAAATCTGCCAGCATTCACAATTGGAACATAAACAGGCCAGCAGGTTCTGATTAATCCAAATTGGAACTATTCAAACAGTCACAAAAAGAGATCTTTTCCCCTGAAGGAATTTACATGTGCAGAGAGACTAAGATGGGGAATAAACATTTCTATAATGATTAAAGTTAATTGGCTTGAAAGGATGCCTCTGAAAGAAACGCTTTCTGGTTTTAGTTCCAATCTATTTCGGGACAAGCCTGTTTTTCATAAGATTGGTAACTGCAAACAGATACTGCCCTTTCATTGGAAACAGATGGTACAGGACATAATTAAAGAAGTATGCACTGGCATCTCAAATAACTGCTTTCAATTACAGCATTTCAAGAGTATTAAGGGGAAATATTTTAAACAAGACCACTGCAAAAATAGATTTTGTCATTAACTTTGAAATAATATTTGACTTAAGGCTGAAATTTCCATGTGCCAGGTCTGGATCTCACGGCTGATGCTGATTGGTGCAGAAGAAATTGAATCATTATGGTCCTATCGTTCAGGGGAAAAAATAAAAAAAAACCTCCCATTTTTTTTAATGCAGAGAAAAACTGTTTTTTTTCCCCTCTGGTAAGACTTGTATTTTATTTTGCTGTTGAATCTCAGTTCTATATTACAATCTTGAGGAGCTTTCACAGTGAAACCATCTCAGTGTTAACTCCAAGGATGTCTGTCACTAATGCAGTTGTCTGTGTGTGTGCAGGCAGTGGGTACAGGTCTTCCCTCAATGTGAAGCATGTTTCCATGCCCTATACCCCATGTTGTTAAGTATATACTATACACTTTCATGCTGAGATCTACAAGTAAAACCCTCAAATTAGGTAATACACAAACTCATCAGATTGCCTGGACTGGTACATTCATGATCTAGGTAATTTTAGTTTTAGTGGAGATAATAATAACTATAAGAAATATGTAACATTGGGAAGTTACAAAATCTTTCACTTGTCCTCTTTTAACATACTGAAATGATGTTTATTTTCTCAATAAACACTTTCTTATGTATTGAGCATCTAACATACGACAGGTACTGCACCAGGAGATAAAGCAATGAACAAAGACAACTGCTTATTTGTCCTCTTAGAGCTTGTGATCAAATAGTAGGTAGAAAGACAAGGGAACAATTGCAATATAGAAAGCTAAATACTATGATGAAGGGTAGTAGGGGTGGTATAGAAACACTGAATAGTGGTACTTTACCCAAAAAGAGGTTTATACCCTGTTCTAAACTTGGGTTTAGAAACAGAAAAGCAGAGCAACTGTACAATACATCACCTTAATGACTCAAATACATGTACTATTGTATGTACTAATATCCCCTAAACATGAAAGCAGCAATTGGGTAGATAGGGTACAACTTCCTGATCACCAATAGGCATTAACTGATTATCAAGACACAGCATAAATTTACCTTTGATTATATGTACACATGCATGCATACACTAGAAGAGACAGAGAACCTGCATGAGACAGACTACTGACTCCTCCTCACCAAAGTTGTATGGGCTCTAAGCTCTGTCTTGTTGTGGTAATGTGTTAGGTTGAGTGATCCTACGGCCATTCACTTGCCTTTACACCAATGGTTTGTGGTCTTGAGATGGCTAGACAAAGGCTTGTAGTGAATAATAAGTACAAGACAAGAGCAAAATACTAATCAGTCCACACATCTATTTCCTCATCACAAGGGTAATGAGTAGAATGTTGCAATTGGATTTTTGGAGTATTAAAATTTTTTTTTTTGAGTAATTAAGCTCTTAAGAAGCTTGGTAATTTCCTTCAAGTATATACTCAGTATTCAAATTCTCCATGAAGTCATTCAGATTAACCCCACCCAATAATTAACTTTTCCTCATTTTGGATACTGTTTGTACTTTGTGTGTATGTGCACACACATGCCTGCACCCTATATCCTTTATTATTCTTGGGTAGTAAACAGGCAATACCACAAATATTAATACTATTTGTTCAGTAAAACACTATATAGTTGGTTCCCAAAGAATTGTGAAGAAAATATGGCACAGAAAGTGATCATGCTTTGATAAACAATGATGGGAGAACGTTTCCAATTTGAGGCAGGAAATGAAGAGAGGAGAGAATTCTGGAATCTGGCTAAGGGAGAGAGGGATGGGCTTTAGAACCTGGAATAATGATGTAAAAAGTGAAGGAAGAAAAGTGATTTTAATAAAGAAACTTCAAAATCTTCATGTAAAACAGTGTTTTTTTGGATTGGGGATGATTCAGGTTTGTAGGCTAGATGATCTCAATCTCTCAATTTTCCCAGCATCTATAAAATACACTTGCCACAGCCTAATTGTGGGTTGAGTGTGTTTCCCTGCTGCTTAGACTCTGGGCTTGGCCACGTGACTTGCTTTGACTATGTGGGTAAGAGTTATAGGGGCCAGTTCCACACCTAGGTCTTCAGGGGTCTCACATGCTTCCTCTTACTTCTGCTTCCTCTATGAGAGGGGCATGGCCTGGCGAGCTCTCTACTCCAGGATGATGGAGACACGTGGAGCAGAGCCACCCCAACTTGCCCACAGAGCTGCAGCAAGAAGCAGATCTACCCAGCTGAGCCCAGTCTCAGTCCCAGCTCAGCCAACCCACAGACCCATGGGGGAACAAAAGATAGTTCCTTTAAGTCATTGAATCTTGGGGTCATTTCTTATTTAGAAATATTGTACAAAAGCTACTTAATATATTGCAAAAAAAGAGTAGTGTCTAGAGGGAGGAAGAGAATAGATCTGAAGACAGGCTTCCTTTTCTGACTATCTTTCACTGTTGCTTTATAGTTCTACGGAGAGGCAGTTATCAGGCAATGGCTGGTTTGCCCAGTGATTGGGAGCCTTGTTTGATTAGATGAAGTTCATGTCTTGCTTGCTTGACCAGAATTCTACTCTTCACAATTCAGAGCGAGTTCACTCAGTTTGGGGTGGGAAGGGAGGCTATTATTTCTGCTCCATATAGCCTCACTACTTTGCTGAGAGTTATTAGTTGAAAGCATGATTTTGGATATTCTCTCAAAAGAACAGGGTGTTTTTTTTTTTCCACTTGTCTCTTCTACAATTAGAGAGTAGTTTTACCCTTACTTTGCCCTAACTGTCTCTTCATAAAACTCCCCAAACTCTTGACAGCTTCTGACTATAGCAGTGGGTGACTCTTGCTTTTTCCCTACTTAAATTCCCTCTTCCAATTCAACTCAAGGGCCACCACACTGAAACCTTCAAGCAGGATGGGTTTATGAAATAAATGTAGAAAAATCTAACTTTTTGTCAAAAACTTCATAAGGCAACAGACATAGAACTATTGTGGCCTTACCCAAATGAGCTCCTTGTCTCTGTTGAGTTTTATCATAAATAATGAAGTATTTCCAAGCGATCACCTGGGGCAAAGGAGGGTAAGTCACTGTCTTAGTCATACCACAGGTTTGTACAAAGTTTACTCAGTTAGTTTTTGTGTGCCTAGCTATCTAGGTTCCACTGATGAGACAAGTCATACAACTTTAAAAAAAAAAAAGAAAAAACCTTTTTAAAAGACTATGAGAAAAGTATTACTCTGTGCTATTTAGAGAATCTTGGGAGACTTTTTTCCTTTGGTAAATGCCACAAAAGAGACGTTTCTCATGAAAACTTAACTGATAGACAGACTGTAGCATGATGAGGGGTGGCCTCTGGGAATAGTTATGGGAGAGAGCTTGGAGCCAGGACCAGCAATTATGAGACACCAAGGAAAAAAGCAGAGGTTGCATAGACAAAAAATATTCCAAAAGCAATCATGAAAGTCGAATGAAAGGAA
Organism: Muntiacus reevesi; assembly: GCF_963930625.1. Lineage (NCBI taxonomy): Eukaryota > Metazoa > Chordata > Mammalia > Artiodactyla > Cervidae > Muntiacus > Muntiacus reevesi. Next base: position 84,797,511 of record NC_089253.1, on the reverse strand, counting down.
GAAATAGAGTAAATGCTTTAAATAAAAGTAGTTCTCACCATACAACCCCCAACAGCATTCACATCTGGTGTAGCAGAAAATATACTTGACTTAGATATATCCTTGAAAATACATTGAAAGCTTGGATATATGCATAAAACTATGTGGACAGAGAGAACTGGAATTTGAGTCATGGACCTACATTTGTAATTTGAGTGACTTCCAGCAGTTTTTCTATAGCTTCAAATTTATTTGCAAAATGGAAGCCATGAAATAACATATGTGGGAGTGCTAGCATATACAGTAAGTGTTTAAAATATATTTGTTGAATCTAAATAATACAATCAGTTCTACAATAAAGGCAAGGGTGCCTATTATGGCCTTCAGAACTTGAAATATAATGCTCAGTCCTCATATTTCTCAAGATCAATTACTTGACAAACATCACAGAAAAGATTATAGAGTTCTATTACAGAGCTGAAAACACATGATATGAATTCACTGAGTGCCTAAGTGAAATTAGCATTTTGGTAGGCACTCAGGGCCAAGGGCAATGAGGCTGGGTGGTAGGAGAGGAAAATAAAGGAAGAAGACCTATTGGATGCTACTTCTCTCAATCAAGTTTAGATTTTCACATCTGTGGCTGAGAACATAGGCTTTGAGGTCAGACTTGCTTTCAAATCTTGACTTTGCTTGTGTGACTTGGATCTAGTCTTTCCAAGCCTCAGATTCCCCATCCATAGGATGTGAACAAAAATACTTACAATACCATTTAAAGATTACAGAGGATTTATGAAAAATGTCTAGCAGTTAATTGCCATATGATACAGGGCAGCTATTGTTACTTAAAAGGCCATAGCTCTTTCAGAGCAGAAACTGAACTTCATGAAACTTTGTATTCTTCATTGTGTTTAGCACAATGCCTGTCTTACATTAGGTAAAATAAATCTTCATTGGATGGATGAATAACCAAAATAGTTTATTCAGTACTCTTGCCTTTTGCACTAATTGCCGTCAGATGGCGCTTTTGCCTGGTTTGAGTGTTTCATTTTGTTTTTGTTTTTTCTCTTAAAAGACCAACAGCACCACTTCTGACTTCAGAGCATATCTCTAAGATGGAAGAACTACAGTAGACATAAATTGGCTGTCTAGGGTTCTTGCCTATTAACAGCACATTGAGATTCCACCTAAACATTGGTTATACCTCTGGTTTTGGACTCAGTCCTGTATTCATTTCCCAGCGCCATCATGTCTGACAAGTCACTTTGGGAAAGTTAGTTACCTCTTTGAACTTAATTTACTTGTTCATAAATAATGACCTTAATGGTTGATGTGAAGATTAAATGAGACAGCATATGTATAATGCCAGACATATAATAGGCAGCACAAGATTTGAAACTGAATATATGACACCAAAGCGCAAGCTCCTTATATTACATTTGATTTCCAAAGGAGTTTTAGGCTCCTAAAAGAAGCCATATCTTATTCAGAACTACTTTGCATACACCTTGATGCCTAGCATAATATAGGGCAAAGAGTAGAATGTAATCAATACTTGTGGGGCTGAATTGCTTCCAACTGTTAACCGTACTCTAAGTGAATCAAGAACATTTCTTTAGGAAAATGTACCTTCAGACAAAAGGAACTAACACTGATCCACTAAAACAGGAATACCAAAGAAACTTTCTTTCCCTTCATAAAATTATTAGACTGGTTGTTGAATAAAAAAAAATTTGACAGCATATCTTTTCATTTTAATAAGTCTTTAGGCAGTTAAAAACTTAAGATGTTTTTACATGCAAGTAAGAGAAAACTCAAATCAAACTGGCTTCAAAAGTAAGCACACTCATTGGTTTACATCCTTGAAAGAGTCTGTCAAAATTGGTTGACCCAGCAGTTCAACAACATGATCAAGGATTCAGGTTCTTTCTGTCTCTCCATTTTGATAACACCATCAGCTTTATTATGGATGTAAGTTATTCAGTAGTAGAAAATAGGCTACATGTTTCCTTATTCATTTCTGAAAAGGGAAAATGAAAGAGAGCATGCCACTCCTGAGCTTTGAGCTTAATTTTCTCCTTCACAATTTTCCCACTTCTTAAGTAGTACTTGTTGTCAATGAAATGCTGTACACTGAGAGGCTTTGGTTAAGGGTCATAACAAGGGATACAGAATTATGTCTAGTTGTTCACTTGTGTCCGACTCTTTGTGACCCTTTGGACTATAGTCCGCTGATGGGATTCTCCAAGCAAGAATACTGGAGTGGGTTGCCATGCCCTCCTCCAGGGGATCTTCCCAAACCAGTGATTGAACCTGCGTCTTCTCTGTCTCCTACCTTGCAGGCAGATTCTTTATGGGCTGAGCCATCAGAGAAACCCACGTTATGACTAGGGTTAAGATCATTTCTTCAAACACTGTTTCTTCTACAAAGGAGTAGGAATGGAGTGAGGAAAAAAAGAAAGGGGTTCAGTTACCATGTCTTGAGCAAACATTATTATATTTACTGAAAATATATAAATGTTTGATCTGACTAATATAGCTGGGTTGATTAGGAGATGATTAAATAGCTGCATGGTTAACAAACTAGAATGGGAAATGGCATGTCACATATTCCAGAAATCGTCCTTTTCATTACCCTGCCAACTCACATTGAGTTCGGTACTTTTCTACTCTGCTTTTATACAAAAATAGGTATCATTTCACATATGCACAATATATTAATTATTTTGTTATTTAGTTGCTAAGTCATGTTTGACTCTTTTGCAACTCTGCGGACTATAGCCCATCAGGCTCCTCGGTTCATGGGATTTCCCAGGCAAGGATACTGGAGTGGGTTGCTATTTGCTTCTCCAGGGGATCTTCCTGACCCAGGGATAGAATCTATTTCTCCTGCTTTAGCAGGCAGATTCTTTACCATTGAGTCATCAGGGAAGCCCCATGTTAATTATATAACTACCTTCCAACACAACCATGATACTTTTGAAAACTGGAGCTGGGCCTTACCCATATTTCTAGCCTTAAGACATAGCATAGAGCCTGACAAATAATAAAGTGTTCAATTTTCCAATACCAGTTAATGGGCAAAGCAATGGGTAGAAGTTTCAGGAAGCGAAATTTCAAATTTTCATATGTATTAAAAGAAAATTTCCTTACAATAAATATGTTACATAAATTACTAATAGTCATCAATAACTTGACTATAAAGAAGGTTAATTTTGAATTAAAATATCTTTAATGTCCCTTTGGGTCCTGGAATGTGATGATTTTCTGAGGTTACTGGTGATGATCACAGTGTTCATTCCACGATGGTGGCCCAGATGACTCCCATATAGAAATCAGCACATTCTGGGTGATGGAAAGGTGCTAGAGTCAGCTGTTTGACTCATGAAAATTCAAACCCTCTTTCCAGGGCCATGGTCTCTACAAAGGGATCACATTCTATCCTCCATGCCAACCCTGGTGACCAGTTCTTATTGATTATCGTCTGCTATGGACTTGGCATTCTCTGCCTGTTTATGAGTCAGATGCCAAAAAGTTAAGAAAGATAACTGAAGGAAGCTCATGAACCAATACAGTGCCAGAGGTGGGGGAGGAATTTACTAACAGCTGGAGTAATCTTTAGCTCAAATAATCTTTAAGAAAGAGAATTAACAAAAGCAGAACTCAGTATGTCAGACATTCATTGTTTATCTTGTGCTGAGTACTGTGTAGGTCCTCTGGTTAGGGGAGTAATAAATACAATGGAGACAAGGTTCTGGCATACAATAAAGTTTAGAATTTAGAGTGAAATATTTGCAACACATACATGTGCACACACGCATACACACACAGTACTTGAGAAATGCACAAGACAACATCCCAGGCAGTAAAAGGGGGGTGACTGCACAATATGACATCTAGAAATGTTCTACAAACAGTCTACCCTCCCACTCACCCTTCAAACCTGTCCTAACCTCTTGGTTTGCTTCAACACTGTTACTCTCTCCACCCTATTAGAATTAGTTCCTTAAACCCTTTGATTCCTTTAAATATTCCACGTAACCTTAGCTTGCCGTCTGTTGAAGTCATCTTTTCAACACCATCTTCATTGGTATAAAAATTATGTATCACTCTGAATCCTACCACTCACGTATAACCACCATCAGTACAGTGGTGGATGTTCTCTCATTTTTTTCTACATATATTCTTTTCTTTCACTGATTCACAGGGTTTTCACTTGCCATTCCTAGAACACTACTTATCTATATAAGATCTGGAAGGTTTTTGGTTTTAGTTGCTCAGTCCTGCCTGAATCTTTGTGACCTCATGGACTTTACCCTGTCAGGTTCCTCTGTCCATGGGATTTTCCAGGCAAGAATACTGGAATGGGTTGTCATTTCCTTCTCCAGGGGATCTTCCTGACCCAGTAATTGAACCTGGATCTCCTGCATTTCAGGCCAACTCTACCACCTGAGCCACCAGAGAAGCGTCTGGAAGGATATATGAACAATTATTAGCTGGAGTTTTCTGTGGAAAAGGAAGAGTGTTGCGACTTTTATTCTCTGTCCTTATATGTTGTTATTTTAAGCAACAAAAAAGTATTCAGGTAAATTAGTAAAATTTCTAGAAGGAGAAAACAGAATCTCCACTTCCTATATAGTTACCAATAATAAGTACCTGTTCTATCACTTTAACATATTGCAAATAGTCCTTGTTCTTGGTGTGCATGGCAAGAAATAAAAGTATTCAATCTTGATCCTAACTTTTTTTTTCTAAAGAGGAATAAGAAAAGAAACATAAGAAAGAGGAGCCTTGATTTTCTACTAAAGCCCCACAGTGCTTAATAATCAAAACGGCAAATGTCATGGGATAAAGAAGACTCTAAGTCAGGGAGGGGATTTTCTCAACAGCTTCTCAGAGGAAGGAGTTTTTGTGTAGCAAAAGCAGAACCGGCTGGAAGTAAGGAAGCCTGAGGTTTAGGATTAGTTCTGTGAAAACCCAGATCTGTGAATCTGTAGGACTCATGGCTCTTTAGTCCCTCTTGGCTTCAGTTTCCTATCTTACAAAAGAACTAATTTTAGAGTATTTTAAAATTGAAAATTATTGAGGGCACAACTTTTTAACCTTGTCAAATAAGGACAAAGAAAAGCAAACAAATGAACTGCAAAACCAAAAACTGTCATCAAACTCCATCATCGTTTCACAAATGAAATGACACACTAGCACCAAAAATGCAAGGACACAATCTCCCATTTAAAAAATTAGCTTTATGTAAAAAACTCTCAACATTTGCTCTTGTTTGTTTCTTTCCTCCATGGGCAAGTACACATTTGCCTTGGACTCATTTGGGGACCTCAGCAGTAAGCTCTCTCACCTTCCCTCCTGGCGCTGTCATGTTGTGGCCCTGAGCCTGACCCCGGATACCTTACTGGATGTTCAATGGCAAATTCAAGGACTCAGACGGAACGTAGAAGTCATGCTTCAGAGCAGAGACGTTCAGCACTGGGAAACTATTACTGAACAACTGCTGATGCCAAGTACTATTATGGGTGGTGGAATTCCATGGAGAACAAAACAAACACAAGAGCAGCCTTCATGGAACTTACATTCTATTAAGAGAACCAGATTATTAACAAAGACATAGCACATGCATAGTGTATCATATGATCTTAAATACTATCAGTTCAGTTCAGTTCAGTCACTCCATCGTGTCCGACTCTTTGCGACCCCATGGACTGCAGCATCATGCCTTCCTGTCCATCACCAATTCCCAGAGTTTACTCAAACTCTTGTCCATTGAGTCGGTGATGCCATCCAACCATCTCATCCTCTGTCCCCTTCTCCTTCTGCCTTCTATCTTCTCCAGCATCAAGATCTTTTCAAATGAGTCAGTTCTTCACATCAGGTGGCCAAAGTATTGGAGTTTCAGTTTCAACATCAGTCCTTCCAAAGGATATTCAGGACTGATTTCCTTTAGGATGAACTGGTTGGATCTCCTTGCAGTCCAAGGAACTCTCAAGAGTCTTCTCCAACGCAATAGTTCAAAAGCATCAATTCTTCGGTGCTCAGCTGTCTTTACAGTCCAACTCTCACATCTATACATGACTGCTGGAAAAACCATAGCCTCGACTAGATGGACCTTTGCCGTCAAAGTGCTGTCTAGTTAAGTATTATAGAAAAAAATAAGCCTGATAAGTCTGGTAGGTAGTCACTCAAATGTGGAAAGTGGTCAGAGAGGACCTCCTTGAGCAGAGACTAGAAGGAAAGGCAGGGAAGGTGCCATGGAGATGTTTGAGGGAAGAACACTTTTGGTACAGGGGATAGTAACTACAGATGCCCTCGACAAGACTGTGCTCAGTGTTGTGGAACAGCTATGCACAGGGGTAAGAAGAGGGAGGAAAAGGAAATCATCAGTAGTTGAGGACCAGGGCAGGATCTTGCAAGCTTCAGCAAGGACTGACTTTTCTCCGAGTGCATGGTGAGTATGAGAGGGCATTGTGCAGAGGGGTGACGTAGTTGATTCATGTTTTCATAAAATTACTCTGCTACTGTATAAATGAGAAAGAGCATTTTATAACAGAAAAGAGAGATACCTAAAAAGTACCCTCTATGATGGTGGTGTTTTTGTTGTTGCTACTGCTATTTTAGTGGTGAGAGAAATAGGAAAACAATATGGTACTCAGTGGGAGAAGGCTAAGATTTGGAAATATATATCTAAAGCAATCTATGTCTTTATATTATCTATCTGTATCTATAAATCTCTACATAGATGGGTATAGATATATATGTAAAGGTTGTGTAGGTAGATAGATCTATACTTTCTATCTACCTATCATCTATCTTTTCTCTGCTTGCGTGCATGCTCATTCTCTCAGCCGTGTCTGACTCTTTGCGACACTATGGACTGTAGCCCACCAGGCTCCTCTGTCCATGGGTTTCCCAGACAAGAACCCTGGAGTGGGTTGCCATTTCCTCCTCTAGGGGATTTTCCCCACCCAGGGATTGAACCCGTGCCTCGTGCCTTGGCAGGGGGATTCTTTACCACTGAGCCACCTGGGAAGCCCAATTCTCTCTACAGGTTACTAGATGAATTCTCTCCTTTAGTTCTTCCCAAACGAATGCTTTCTAATTTTAGACTCTTTAAAACTTTTTTTTTTTTTTACTTTTATTAACTAATTATTATATATATTCCATGGGAACCCTATGTATTAGTCTAGAAGGACTAGAGTATGCTACAGTGATAAAGAAACCTCAAAATCTTGATGATTTGACTTCATGAAAGAATATGTCTAATGTGGATTAGCAGGCAGGTGGATAATCTTGGTTATTCAGAGACCAGACTGAGAGAAGCTTCAATATTTAGATCTATAATTGTCAAGGAAGGGAAGGATTCATGAAAAATACGGTACTGATTTTTAAAAACTTCTGCCCAGGAATAACACTTACTGTTTTCCCTCACACTTCACTGGTGCAAGTACATGGCCATGCCTAACTTCACAGAAGCAGGGAAATGCAACTGTACCATATTCCTGTAAGAATGAGAAATGTGAAAAAAATAATTGAAAGTCCTAATGACTCCCAGTGTCTGGCTCGCTTTTTTGATTGGATCTCAGGATTTCCTTGCTTTCACCGTCCCAATTTGCATAGGTCTTCCTTGTTTATTTTAATTGGACTATTTATGACCTAAAAATTCCCAAATCCCTTATGCCACTCATGTGACACACCACATTGCCTTATATTGGAGTTATTTTTTACCAAGGCACAAGTGGCGTGTGCTGGTCTGAGCGCACATCCATCTTTTCCTCTAGCCCAGTAGGTTAGTCTTTGCAACCAGGAAATTGATCCAAAAAGATCCCATGGAAAAGCAGTAGCATCGAGCATTTCACTGTTAGAATTTCAGTGTTAGTATTTCACTGTTTTAATGCATTAGTGAGTGACAAGGTGCCATCTTGAGCAACAGTGATAGGTTTCCAGCTCTGAAAACATTCTAAAACTGTCTCAAACAAAGAAATAATTTTGAGTTTCCAGGTCAGGGAATAAGATCCACATGCCATCTCACTATCAGCATATCAAACTATGATTTTTCTTTCTTGACATTTCAGAGATTATGACTATGTAGTGACAAGGCAAATGTGAAGCTACTGAACCCCCACAGATGGAGCCCTCTTTTTCACTTTTTTTTTTCCATTTATTTTTATTAGTCGGAGGCTAATTACTTTACAATATTGTCACTTTTTAATCATCTGATTTATTAAAAGTAATGTCCCTTCTTGGTTAAGTGACAGATATTAGTGATTGCTATTTTTCTTTCAGCAGTCCCCATTTAACACACTAGGCATTTAACACACGAGGCATGAAGGAGCAGTAGAACAAATGCCAAGATAGAGAGTAATCCTTGGGAGAGTTTGGTGGAGGAAAAGATCAGGTTTTAAAATAGAAACCCATCCATTAGCTACAAGTGGAAACAACATTTCATTTGCTTTACTAAACTGGAGGCTTCTTGAAAGTTGGGATTGTTTTTTATTTTTCTTTCTCATACTACAGCCCAACAGTGTACACTGCCAAGAGGTGGCATAAATAAACACTTGTCTGTTGAACAACAAAAAATTGTACCAGGCTTGCTTCTTCCATCCAATAGGTGGCATTGTTGACTTATAAATGGCTTTTCATAGCACAGGAAAGTATATTTAATATCCTGTGATAAGCCATCATGGAAAAAAATATGAATCAAGAGTGTCTGTATGTGTATAACTGGGCCATTCTTCTGTACAGCAGAAATTGGCACAACATTGTAAATCAACTGTACTTCAATAAAATAAATACAAGTGGCTTTAGAACCAGCACAGCAGTTAAGCAACCATCACCATCAGTTTTGTTGCTGTTTTAAATCACATCTATGGTTCATAGACTAGGGCAGATGTGAAAAGCACAAATGTTCCTCTTTTCAGAAGCACTTTGTTTTTGAGAAGCCATATAATGGCTGATGAGTCATTTTAATTATGGAGTATCAGTAAATGATAAAAAAAAAAAAAATCCAACTTTCCCTCTTTGATTTCTCTGAATGAACTCAGAGGGAATTCTTTGTTTTCATTTCTGTTAGTTCCAGTTTAACCATGACTTATAGCACTTGAATTTACACATTAATTCACTAAGTCATTTATGTATTGAAACAGTGGCATTTATACACTTTGATTTTTGTGCTTATTATACAAAGCTAGAAGAGGACAGGGCTACAAAAAATGAGACCCTATCTTTAGTGTCCAAAATTCTTGCAATCTAGTAAGATAAAAAAATATATAAATTCAATTAGTAATAATTCAGGCAAGATGCTCTTACATTGGGTACTAATAAAAACTAACATTTGGTGGGAATTACTGTGTGCCAGACACTGTTCTAAGCATTTATTTGATCCTCATAGCAACCTTTTGGAGTAGGTACTATTACTATTCTCATTTTATTAGGGAGGAAACTGAGACCTGGGGAATTTAAGTAGCTGCGTCATGGCAGGTAGTGTGACTCCATTTATAAGAGCAGCTTATACGAAATACTTACCATGTGTCAAGTAAGTGTTTATGCCTTTATATGCATTATGTTAGCTAATTTTCATGCTAACAATTTCAACTAAGTATTAACCATTATCTTTATGTTACTTTTATTTCCTATATGAGTGTACTATCCTTTCTTAACAAAATATAAATTCCCTTACCTCTCTATTCCTTGAAAATAAGCAGAGAGATTTGTACAAACCTGGATTTATTAATTTAACTTCAAATATAACTGGGCTCCAGAATGCCAGTAATTTACTAAGCATCATAAGAGTGTGCATTTTTTCCCCATAACAGTTCCATTTCATCCAGCTTTTAGTAAAAATTAAAAATATATATTTGTAATCTTCATTGCCCCCTCTTCAGATTAAGAAAATCTACTTTCAGCAGTGGAAATAATGGCCAAATGATTGATTAGAATTACTAAAATTTCATCCATTTTGATTCACTAATACACCACTAAACCTTTGAAATAGGGAAGTTACATATATACATACGCTAATCTTTTCTCATCTTCCAGAAACAAGCAGAATCCCATAAACTCCAACAATCCATAGCCTTTCCTTCAATTAAAAAAAGAAAGAAATGAGGAGTGGGAATTGAGGGGAAACAACAAAAAAAAAAATAAGGGAGATAAATCTGGACATGGAAATTGGAAGATAAGTTTGGTTTGATTTTTAATCATGGTGTAGGTTAGCAAGAACCTGTAAAGATAATGATCTTATTTAGAAATTTACCATTTTTTTTTCTTTTAAAAATAATACTTTTGGGATTGCCCTGGCAGTCCAGTGGTTAAGACTCTGCTTCCATTGCAGGGCCCCAGTGTTTAATCCCTAGTTAGGGAATTAAAATTCCACATACTGTGCAGCATGGTCAAAAAAAAAATATTTAAAAATTAAAATAAAATAACAGCTTCTTGGAATATAATTCACATATCATTAACTCCTCCATTTTAAAGTGTATAATTTTCAAATCTTGCTTTCTGAAACTTATGAGTTTTTCTCAAGGTTGAGTAATGAGAAATTCTGATTAATCTAATATACTGGTTAATATTTGCCATGGACAATTTTTACCTCAATACAGCTGAATTTCAGGATTCCTAATTAGTCATGTGGCCACTTTATATGCAGGCTGAAAATCTTTTATTTTTAGAGGGAAGTACCAAAGTGTTACAAAGTACATTTAAAATTTTTACTAAAATACTGGGAGGACTATTCTGATATCCCCTATTTCAAATTAGACCTATAATGAATAGCCAGAATTCTGTAGCTCATTTGTCCAAAATTAAATTAAATTAAATTAATACCTAAGTATTTGTCCAAACCTCAAATCAGAGTTCAAAGAATGAAATGCTTTTTGTGTGATTCCCAGGCTTATTTTCAAAAGGTTGAGAGACAGTGCTTTTACACTTATTCTTAAAAAAATGGAGAGAAAACTAGCATAAAATTTTAGACTCACGTGGGGGAAAATTCGTGGCTTCTTAGGTTGCTTAAGATTGATTTTTTCATGTTTGTTAAGCATCTTGTAAGTTTAATTATTCTATTTTCCATTCAGAGGGAACAAGCTATCAGGATGTAAAACATATAAAACATCTCCTTTCAGCTTTCTCTGTTCTCTAGAAGAACCCTAAGACCAAATCGAGTTTTATTTCCTACCACTAGAAATATCCTCCAAGAGAGTTTCCATATAATTCCCATGACATGTTGTATATTCATGAGGCAATATGTAATGAGAAAGAAGTTTTAAGTTTGCATTTTAGCAATGTCCTTCTAAAAAGTTAGAAAGCTTATGTCCTAAGTGGCAAGTTGCCAGGGATATAGGCATTCTTACACTGGTTGGTTGGAAAGAAAGAAAATGTTGGTCACTCAGTCATGTCTGACTCTTTGTGACCCCGTGGACTGTAGCCGCCCAGGCTCCTCTGTCCATGGAATTCTCCAGGCAAGCATACTGGAATGGCAAGCCATTCCCTTCTCCAGGGGATCTTCCCTATCCAGGGATTGAACCCAGGCAGAGTCTTTACCATGGTGAACCATCAGGAAATCCCATGTTGGTTGGAAGGAAATATTATTCACAAACTTCCTGAAAGTCACCTGTGTACTTTGTGTTAAAAGAAGCTTTACCCGAAGGCAAACTCTTAGACCTTGCAATTCTACCTGAGAATTTATCTTAGAGAAACAAGTGGACATTTGTATGGGGACATATGTACAAAAATATTCAACACAGTGCTTATAGTAACTAAAAATTTAAAATAACCCAGCATCTATCAATAGAGGATTGATTAAATGTTATATCCATTCATACAACATAATACTATAAAACAAAGAGGAAGAGATTTATTAACATGGAGAAAGTTCATGGCATGTTTTCAAGTGACAAAAAAGAGGTTACAAACGTTGATACCTTTGTGGAAAGACATATGAATTTGTATGTGTGTACATATATGAATAGAAAAAACCAAGAAGGTTACATACTAAAGTACTAACCATAGAATTAGATGGAATTATAGATTATTTCCTGGAGAGGAAAATGGCAACCCACTTCAATATTTTTGCCTGGAGACAGAGGAGCCTGGCAGGCTACAGTCCATGGGGTTGCAAGAGTCAGACACGATGTAGCGACTAAACCACCACCACAGATTATTTTCTTTTTAATTATTTACTTCAGAATAAACATTAGTATAATTATGTATATGTGTGTGTTTATATGTATATTCAGAAAAATAAGGCTATTTTACAAACAGAAGCAAACATAACAAATATAACACAAAAAATTGAGTTCCTGGAGAGAATAAGCAAGCCCTGGTAACCTAATTCTTCAATCAATAACTTTAACTCTTAATTTAATACACAGTTTTGAGTACATGTTACATACAAGGCACTATATTCCTGATTCTTTAGCTTTTCAACATTCTGCCTCCCTTCCAATCCTTTTTCTCTTCCCCTTCCTCTCATTTCCTTTCTGTATCTATCTATCCTTCCTTCTTCTTCTCTGATTTCTCCCCCTTGGCTTATTTCAAATTCACTAATCCTAATTCTTTTCATATAGGAACACAGGCAGTTTTCTTCCGTACACCACCAACCTCTGAATGACCAATCTAACCTCATGGTTTTCATTTTCTCTCACTCTCCATTTTCTAATATTTTATTTTTAATTAGGGGACAGTTACTTTACAATATCGTGATGGTTTCTGCCATACACCAACATGAATCAACCACAGGTATACATATGTCCTCTCCTTCTGGAAACCGCCTCCCCAACCCACCTCTCTAGGTGTCACAAAGCCCTGACTTTGGGTTCCCTGTGTCATACAAATTCCCCCAGGCTATCTATTTTACATATGATAATGTATATGTTTCAATGCTACTACCTGCCCTTTTTAATTCGAACCCCTCCTCAACCATATTTGACCTGGGTTTTGCTTTTACCTCTCAAAGGAAATTAATCTGGCAAAACCAGTAGTAAACTTCTGTGGTTTCATATGAAAACTTATTTTTGTATTTTCTTCTATTCTTTTCTTCTATGCTTCACATAGTTATACCTATAGCATAGAAACATTTTTTGGTATTTTATTTTCCTTTCAACATAATACTATACTTTCTATACTTAGAAACATTTTTTTTTGTATTTTATTTTCCTTTTAACATAACACTATTACTTTCTATACTTCTACTCCCTTACCCACTATATTCACCCTCAACATTTGCCTAGCATTGAATGATTTTAGTTATGATTAAGCACTTGGCTTTGGTGTAATCAAAAAACAGGTGGATAAAAAGTGATAAAGTCTTATCTTTGTAACTTATTGGCCTGTAATAGAAATTACTTAAAGCATAACATGATGAAATGGGGATAATTTAGAATCTATGTCATAATGCTGTTACAAAGATAAAATCAGTAATATAAATTAATCCTTTGAACAGTGCAAGCACATAGTAAACAATCCATAGATGGTAACTACTTTTATTGCATTCTACTTAAGTGTACCTAACTTATACACTGTTCTTTCCTAGACATTTAAGTCATAACTATGTTTTGTTACTATTAAAAAGTTACAGTATTTGGTGCAAATATAATATTTTCCTATCTTTTTTAACTAATTTGTTTAATGGTAAAATATAATTCCTTATGAATCAAGTCTCAGAACTGGGATGAGAGTGTTAAAGAGGCACAGATGTTTCATATCTCTGGATCACTTTTCTTCAAATGACAATTATTATCTGCATTGCCACCTGCAGTTGGTGCATGTGCAAGTTCTCCCAACACAACCTATACTGGACAGCATCATCTCTTTCCATGGTTGATGTCTTAATAGACATGAAAATGTACCCCATGATTATTTCAACAAGAATCTTTTTTTTTTCCCATTGTGACCAGTCTATCAAATGCTTACGTACTTATTAAATTTTGTCTTGCATAAACCAGTTCTTCCTTAATGCTCAAAACAAAACTATTGATTTTACCCACAAAACCGTTCTTCCTCCCAATATCTCCATCAAAAAGTGACCTTTCTGTGCACCTAGTTTCTTGGCCCAAAAGCTTTGAGGCAGCCTTGATTCATCCCCCACATAGTTTACACCCAATCCATCAGCAACTCTGTGCCTTTTTCGTCAATAGAATCTGGAATATGAGTCCATCGAAGATAACCCATACTACAAAGTGTCTCAAGTGGATTTGGGGGTTGATGTAACTCCTGTGCATCTTGATTATGTTCTGATTACTTGACTGTAGATATTTGTCAAAGCTTATTGAACTGTCCACTTATAATGGATGAGTTTTCTACATGTAACTTATCCTTCTGCGAAAGTGATTTAATATTTTATTCTTGCAAAGAAATTTTGCATTCAGTGTACATTATTTTGCCCAGTGTTCTTTAAAAGAATCCAGTTTCTGGTACATTTTAGTTTATTTCCTTAATTTTTCTATTTGGATCTAGGTTGTACCTTTTCTAGAAACTGAAAATTCTTTAAGAGCTCTTCCTGCTTGGTCTTAACTGAAGAATTTGCTTCTCCAAGAAGATTTGAGCTACACAATCCATTGATCTGGCAGCTAGTCCATCTGCTGAGAGGGCCCAATGGGACGGGTGTCATCTGTTTTTGGAACACCCAGTGCCTTCCTTGAGCAAGTGTACATGATACCTCCTCATCATCTGCACCACAAAGGTCTGTGTGGAGTTGGCCATATACAGAGCTTAAAATTATGGCCCTCATCAGTTTTTTCTTCCAATTTTATTAAAATATAATGACATACAGCACTGAACTTCATGTGATAAGAATTTCATGATGCATGTAAGGCAAAGTGTTATACTGTGCACCTTAAACTCAATATATCATGACTTACATATATCATGAAATTATCACAGAAAGTTCCGTGAACATCCATCATCTCATATAAATAAAAAAATTTAAGAAATAGAAAAAATTTTCCTTGTGATAAGAATTCTTAGGTTTTCTTAATAATCTTCATCCATGAAGCAGTATTAATTATATTTATCATATTGTGTATTATACCCTTAGTGCTTATTTATCTTGTAACTAGAAGTTTTATGTTTTGAGTACCTTCATCCAATTCCTTCTCCCCTCAGTCCCTGCCCCTGGTAACCACAAATCTCTTTTCCTATGAATTTTAAAATATAGTTTTAAGTATAATTGACTTATCACACTATGTTAGTTCCTGCTCACAGCATAGTGATTCAATATTTCTACACATTTCAAAATGATCATCATTATTATTCTAGTGAAATGCCACCATGTAATGATATTATGTAATTATTGACTTTTTTCAACACTGTACATTTCATATATGTGACTCATTATTTTACAACTAGGAGTTAGTACTTCTTAATCTCCCTCACCTATTTCTCTTGTCCCTTACCCTATTCCTCTGGCAACCACCTGTTTGTTCTGTGTATCTATGATTCTGTGTCTGTTTTACTATGTTCATTCAGTTGTTTTACTTTTTGGATTCCACATACAAGTAAAATCATATAATATTTGTCATTCTCTGTCTGACATTTCATTTCACATAATACACTCTAGGTCCATCTGCTGCTGCTGCTGCTGCTAAGACACTTCAGTCGTGTCCGACTCTATGTGACCCCATAGACGGCAGCCCACCGGGCTCCCCTGTTCCTGGGATTCTCCAGGCAAGAACACTGGAGTGGGTTGCCATTTCCTTCTCCAGTGCATAAAAGTGAAAAGTGGAAGTGAAGTAGCTCAGTCGTGTCCGACTCTTCAAGACCCCATGGACTGCAGCCCACCAGGCTCCTCCATCCATGGGATTTTCCAGGCAAGAGTACTGGAGTGGGGTGCCATTGCCTTCTCCCTAGGTCCATCTATGTTGTTACGAATGGTAGATATCATTCATTTTTATGACTGAGTAATATGCCATTTCCTGGAGTAAGAAATGGCAACCCACGCCAGTATTCGTGCCTGGGAAATCTCATGGACAGTGGAGCCTGGCAGGCTACAGTCCACGGGGTTCCAAAGCATCGGACTCGACTGAGTCACTGAGCATGGGCACAGGAAGCTGTGCCGTTGTATATACCACTTTTTCCCTCTTCATTTATTGATGGACACTTATCTTGCTTCCGTATCTTGGTGTTTGTAAATAATACTGCAAGAAATATAGGGGTGCATATATATTTTTCTAATTAGTATTTTTATTTTCACCCAGGGGTGAAACTATTGCATCATATGGTAGCTCTATTTTTAATTTTTTGATGAATCTCTATACTATAGTCTATAGTGGCTGTACCAAGTTACATTCTCACTAACAGTGTCTGAAAATTCTTTCTCCACATCCTTTCCTCCACTTGTTTGTTGCCTTATTGATAATAGCCATCAGACAGGTGCGAAGTGATATCTCATTGTAGATTTGGTTTACATTTCCCTGATGATTAGTGATGTTGAGCATGTTTTCGTGTGCTTGTTGACCTGTATATATGTCTTCCTCAGGAAAATATCTATTCAGGTCTTCTGCTCATTTTCTAATCAGGTTGCTGTTTTCCTAATATTAAGTTGTTTTCTCTGTTTAAATATTTTGGATATTAACTCTTTATCAGTCATATCATTTGCAAAAATTTTCTTTCATTTACTAGGTTGTCTTTTCATTTTGTCAATGATTTCCTTTGTTGGGAAAAAGCTTTTGAGTTTAATTAGGTCTCTCTTTAATTTTGCTTTTGATTCCTTTACCTTAGGAGACAGACCCCAAAAAAAGTATTGCTATGGTTTATGTCAAATAGTGTTCTGCCTATGTTTTCTTCTAGGAGTTTTATCGTTTCCAGTCTTATCTTTAGGGTTTATTTTTTAGTTTATTTTTGTATATGCTTTGAGAAAACGTTTTAATTTGATTCTTTCATATGTTGGTGTCCAGTTTTCCCAGCACCACTTATCAAAAAAACTATTTTTTCTCCATTGCATATTCTTGCTCTTTTGTCTTAGATTGTCATGAGTGTATAGATTTGTTCTGAGCCCTCTGTTTGGTGCCATTGATCTGTGTCTGTTTTTGTGTCAGAACCATACTATTTTGATTAATGTAGCTTTGTAGTATAGCATGAAGTCAGGTAATGTGATACCTCCAGTGCTCCTTTTCTTTCTTAAGATTGCTTTGGGTATTTAGCATCTTTTGTGTTGATTAGATTTGTTCCTAGGTATTTCATTATTTCAGATACAATAATAGAATTGTTTTCATAAGTTCTCTTTCTGGAAGCTTGTTATTAATGTATATAAGTACAATATATTTCTTTGTATATCAATTTTGTATCCTGAAAATTTACTGAATTCATTTATTGTTTTTAATAGTTTTTTGAGTGGCATCTTTAAGATTTTCTATGTAGAGTATTATGTCATCTACAAATAATGGCAGTTTTATGTCTTCCTTTCCAATTTGGATTCCTTTTATCTCTTTTCTTTCTGATTGCTGTGGCTAAGACTTTCAATATTATCGCTGAATAGAAGTGATGAGAATGGGCATCTGTCTTTTTCCTTATCTTAAAGGAAATGGTTCTAGTTTTTTACCATTGATAATGATGTTAGTGGTGGGCTTGTTATATACGGCCTTTATTAGATTGAGATATGCTCTCTCTATACACACTTTTTTGAGAATTTTCTGCATCTTTTGAGATGATTATATGATTTTTTTCTCTTTAATTTGTTAATGTGGTGAGCTGTATTGTTTTGCAAATATTGAACACTCATTGTATCCCTGGGATACACTTGATGATGGTTTACTGTCTTTTTAATGTATTGTTGAATTTGGTTTGTTAATATTTTGTTGAGGATTTTTGCATTTATGTTCATCAGTGTTATTGGCCTATCATTTTTTTTTTTGAGGTGTCTTTGGTTTTGGTATCAAAGTGATGCTTTCCTCATAGAATAAGTTTGGAAATATTTCTTCCTTTGCAATAATTTAGTATAGTTTGAGAAAAATGAATGTCAACTCTTCTCTAAATGTTCAGTAGAATTCACCTGTGAAGCCATCTGGTTCTGAGCTTTAGTTTGCTGGAAATTTTTAAAATTACTGATTCAAATTTATTGCTGATAATTGGTCTATTTATATTTTCAATTTCTTCTTGGTTCAGCTTTGGCAGAGTTTACATTTCTAGGAATTTTTTCCATTTCTCTGGTTTGTCCCTTTTAGTGGCGTACAGTTGTTTGTACAAATAGCTCATGATCATTTGTATTTCTGTGGTATCAATTGGGACTTTCCCTTTTAATCTTTGATTTTATGTGTTTGGATCCTCTCTCATTTTTCTTGTTGAGTCTGATTAAAGGCTTATCAATTTTGTTTCTCTTTTCAAAGAACCAACTGTTGGTTTCATTGATCTTTTTTTTAAAATCATTTTTGTTTTATCATCTGTATGTCATTTATTTCTGTTCTGATCTTTACGATTTCTTTCCTTCTATTAAATTTGGGTTTTATTTCTTCTTTCTTCAGGTGTAATCTTGAGTTGCTTGAACTTTTTTTGTTTCTTGAGGTAGGCATGTTTCTCTGTAAACTTTCCTCTTAGAACTGCTTTTGATGCATTTCATAGATTTTTGGATCGTTGTTTCTTCACTTTTATTTGTCTCCAGGTATTTTTAAATTTCCTCTTTGATTTAAATGACATGATTGCTTAGAAGCATATTGTTTAACTTTCACATGTTTGTATTTTTGAAGTTTTTTTTCTTATAGTTGATTTCTAGTTTCATAATATTGTGATTGGTATGTATGTGTGTGTGTGTGTGTGTGTGTGTGTGTGTGTGTATAGCATATATATGTATATATATGCATAATAAAGTTGGTGATCTTTTGACATTGAATGCATTTTAACAATTATGCATTCTTTACTTTACTCCTCCCACCACATTTAATGTTTTTAACATCATATATCATATCTTTTCGTTGTATGTATTTCTTGATGAATTATTGTGTGTATAGATGACTTTACTACTTTTTTTTTCAACTTTCCTACTAGTTTTATACATGGTTGATTTACTACTCTTCCTGTATAAGACTTACTACATACATTTATTGATAAGATTTTTTCCTTTCATTTTTAAAATATTTCTAGATGCTCCTTTTCTTTACCACTTACAGAAATCTATTTACCATTTCTTGTAAAGCTGGTTTGGTGATTCTGACCTCTTGGCTTTTGCTTGTCTGTAAAACATTTGCTCTCCCCATCAAATCTGGATGAAAGCCTTGTCATGTATAATATTCTTTCTTCATTTTAAACATATCATGTCACTCCCTTCTGAGAAGTTTCTGCTGAAAGGTCATCTAGTAGTCTCATGGGTGTTTCTTTGAATATAACTTGCTGCTCTTCTCTAGCTGCTTTTAACATTCTCTGTTCATCTTTAAATTTTGCTATCTTAATTACAATGTGTCTTGGTGTGTTCCTCTTTGGGTTTTTCTTGTTTGAGACTCTGTACTTCCTGTTCCTGGATGTCTGTTTTCTTCCACAAGGTAGAGACATTTTCAACTTTTATGTCTTCAAATATGTCCCCTGCTTCCATCTCTCTTCTTCTGGGACCCCTATAACGTGAATGTTAGTTTACATGATGTTGGCTCAGAGATCTCTTAAACTGTCCTCAATTATTTTTATTCTTTTATCTATTTTCTGTTCAGCCTAGGTGATTTTTCACCATTTCTCTGTATCATTTAATCAACTGTTGATTCCTTCTAGTGTATTTTTCATTTAGGTTATTGCACAAGGAATTGAAAAATCTATCCCATGACTTTCTAGCCATTGAAAACAAGCCTGCTTTCCCAGCTCCACTATTCCTATCCTGGCACCCATCTCTCCTCCTTTATTTGTGGTTAGCCAGCAGAGAAAGAGACAGGGAAATAGGCTTAATGGTGACAACTTTGGTCACTGTGTTGAAGATCTACTCACTGACTAGCTGCCTAAACCTGGATACATTGCCTGATTTTGCAAAATCTCCATATCACTTAGGTGAAATAGGTATAATAGTAACGCCCACTTTATAGGTTTTTGTGATGATTAAATACAGTGCTAAACACAACATATGCCACAAAGTCAGTGCTGAATAGATATCAGCTAATATTATTATCATTTTATCATGATATCACCATCCAATAGACAGCTAAGACCGAAGGCAGGACGTGGAGCAGGAAAAAGTCCTTGGAGTATTAAAATTAAGTAAGTTTGTAAGTAATTAACAAGTAAAAGGAGATTGAAAAAATTAAAAAAAAAAAAAAAAAGGCCTAAGAGTAGACTTGAAGCAGAGTAAACCAAGTACAAAACGGGGACAACAGACTGTTGCTCCTCCAAATTACTTGCCAATCCTGATGCCTTTAAATCTTGGTTTATGAATAAAACTTCACTTATCCATAATTTACAATCAAGATAAAGGCATGAAAAAAATATAGGCGAGAAAGTCTTTTCACCTGCCTTTCTGCACATGGTCAGACAAGAAGTAGGGTTCAAAGAGACAGATAGAAGAGTTGAAGTAGATCCTCCACTTGTGCACCAAGAATACACATGAAAAAAATATAGGCTAGAAAGTCTTTTCACCTGCCTTTCTGCACATGGTCAGACAAGAAGTAGGGTTCAAAGAGATAGACAGAAGAGTTGAAGTAGATCCTCCACTTGTGCACCAAGAATACACATGAAAATAATATATGCTAGAAAGTCTTTTCACCTGCCTTTCTGCACATGGTCAGACAAGAAGTAGGGTTCAAAGAGACAGACAGAAGAGTTGAAGTAGATCCTCCACTGTGCACCAAGAATACACAAGCTTTGCTACCAACAATTCAAAGGGTTAGCAGCTCTGCTTTCCTCCAAACTGGGACCCAGCCTATCATGTGATCAGGATTGGAAGTAAGTTTGATTTTCAAAAGGGAGGAGGTAAACTTAGGGGAAAATAGAGCTTTCATATGACAAGTTGTGTTAGAAGAAAGTATGTTAGATAAATTGTACAACTTAGCTCAGCTGGTGAAGAATCTGCCTGTAATGCAAGAGACCTTGATTTGATTACTGGGTCAAGTTGATCCCCTAGATAAGGGATAGGCTACCCACTCTAGTATTCTTGGGCTTCCCTGGTGGCTCAGATGGTAAAGAATCTGCCTGCAATGAGGGAGACCTGGGTTCAATCCCTGGGTTGGGACAATCCCCTGGAGGAGGGCATTGGTAACCCACTCTAGTATTCTTGGTTGGAGAATCCCCATGGACAGAGGAGCCTGGCGGGCTACAGTCCGTGGGGTCACAGAGAGTCGGACAAGACTGAGCAACTAAGCATATGTCATTACTTCGTGACTATAAACGTAGGTGCCTTGTGGTGCAAGTATCATTTGGCAAACTCAATTTAAAGCTATTGGACCTGATTTCCAAGGTATGTTTTCCATAGGTAAGCTTCTTTGTCAGGGGGACAACATGATTGAGTCCCTACATATTCCTTTCCATTTCTTACCAGGAGTCCAAGTATGAGCTTATATAACCTTTGCATCTATATGAGGAGAATAAAGAATCACTGTAATGGCATCTGGTGTCACAACAGCAGCCAAACTGTGTGTGTATTTCTCCCTCCACAGACCTGCTCTCTCTTCTTTTACAGGAAGAGACAGACTCACTGCAGCACATCTGTGAGACTTAGCCAGAATAAATGGAAAGAGAACTTTAAAGTGGGTTTTATAGAAATCTCAGGCTTGATTAGCTGAGTGTTTCAAAGTAAGTGGGAGGACGAAGATGGGTAGAGGGAGAAAACTCAGTACCTATCCTTCCATTCATCACTGTTTCTTCCATTCATCACTGGTTTAAGAGCCTTAAACCTTAAGTTTACCTAGCCCACTGTGATTGAGCACTGACTCACTGATTAACATATTCAACAACTATTGACTAATGATGCTCTATATGCAAAACACTGGGAATATAGCAAATAACAAAATAAAACAAAATCTCTGCCTGAGAAAAGTAATAGATATAATCAGAGATTTAACGTGAGTATGGGGTGTAGGACGGGGTAGGCAGGAGGACGGGACATATAGGCCATTATAAGGATTTTGGATCTTACTTTGAATGGTATGGGAAAGCATTGGAAGATGTTAAACAAAGAAGTGACATCATCTGGCTTATATTTTAATAGGATCACTCTGGTTACCATGGTAATTATAGCCTAAGGTGTCACAAGGGCAGAAGCAGGAGAAAGGTTATGAGGTTATTGAAGTCATCCACATAGGATGTGATGATAGTTTGTGCCAGAGATGGAAGTCAGGGAGTAATAATTTGGATGTCATCATTATATAAATGGCATTTGAAGCCTTTAGAAATAATTAGATCGCTTAAGGAATGACTTTAGCCAACAACTGAAGACGAGGACATTCCAACATTTAGATGAAAAACAGCAAAAGAAACAGAAGGAATAGCTATAAGGGTCAAAGCTATTCTAAAAGCCCAAGTTTTAGAACTTATGTCAAATATTTTTGCTAAATCAAAAAGGATGAGTTGAGATATAATCTTTGACTTTGAGATAGCATCTTAATGAAGCAATTTTAGTGGAGTGGTGCGAGGAGAAAGGAGAGTATTAAGATCATTGTTTGGGAGACCAGAAAGGGGAATGGAAAAGGGAAATAAAATATGGTTGTCGGGAAGCATTAAGGACCCATTTGAGCTGGTGGCATTGACTTTAAGGAAGGAGAGTCAGTGTGGCTTGTGCCTTTTTCCAGCCACCCTTAGCTGCATGGGTGCCGGTGAAAAGGGACCAGAGGGTTAGACAGAACCAAGATTGTGGTTTGCCAAGCAAGTATGATGAAGTAAGAGGGCAATAATGGATCTGAGACTGTGTGGAAAAGGACTCATCATAGTGATAGATCATGGAATTTAAGCTGCACAAGGAAGGTAGAGAGAAATGAGAATAGCGAAAATTTCATAGGATCAATAAGCTGAAGGGCCAATGACATTGAAAGATGGTTTACTTGGGTACTAAAAGGAAAGAGTGGGAATTTCAGTTAAAGCATGAGATGGTTGAGGTTGAAATTACAGAGGATTGCAGTTGTTGATAATAAGGAGTTCTGGAGTATGGAATGATTAGCTGGTATGGATATAAGGTCATCATTTGTGCTAAAAGTCAAAACTTTATTAAAACTTTCATTAACCCACAAAATTGTCATTGGGCTGCTTAATGTGTGCCTGCTCAGTTGTGTCCAACTCTTTGTGACCCCATGGACTATAGCCCACCAGGCTCCTCTATGTGTAGAATTTTCCAGACAAGAATACTGGAGTGGGTTGCCATTTCCTACTCCAGGCAATCTTCCCAACCCAGGGCTCAAATCTGCATCTCCTACATCTCCTGCATTGGCAGGAGGATTCTTTACCACTGAGCCACTTGGGAAGCCCAAGCCTCTTAATGTGAAAGTCAGGCTTCCCTGATAGCTTAGTTGGTAAAGAATCCACCTGCAATGCAGCAGACCTCGGTTCAATTCCTGGGTCGGGAAGACTCACTGGAGAAGGGAAAGGCTGCCCATTCCAGTATTCATGGGCTTCCCTTGTGGCTCAGCTGGTGAAGAATCCAACAGCAATGTGGGAGACCTGGATTCGATCCCTGGGTTTTGAAGATCCCCTGGAGAAGGGAAAGGCTACCCACTCTAGTTTTCTGGCCTAGAGAATTCCATGGACTGTATAGTCCATGGGGTTGCAAAGAGTGAGACACAACTGGGCTTCTTAATACTTAAATTTAATTGTCTTGTTCCCATATGTTCCTAGTGTTCCTATTCCTGTTGACTGATCTAGGCTAGCCTAAGAGTACAATTATCAGACCTTTTTGAAATCCATCTTCAAACTATTGATAGAGCACATGGGAAAAGCTTTTGGGTACTTTGTCTGGCAATCAGTTTAATACGGCTTTATGCCAACCTTGTGGTATACAAAACATGCCCTCAATAACTAGTAGATATGGTTATTGTTGCTGTTCCTTATTACTTTTATTCACTGGTATATGCAGCCCTCCCTGGGCTAACACAAAACTATCATAATCGGAATTTCACTTCTCCTGTCTGTGTGACTTTTTCATAATTTTACATTCCAGAAACCATTTAGATAAAATTCCCAATAGTCCTTTACTAAAGGAATTGATTTAAGTTTAAAAAGTATGAGATGTCAGAATGTAAGTGAAAAGGTAGTACAGTTTAAGTAATTGACTCGTGAGTCAATTGCCTAGAAGCAAACTAAGTCAGCCAATTGGGGCAATTTCTGCCTTTAACTGTAGTTGAGCCATGAAAATAGGTAACTACAAGTTAATGAACCAAAGATTTTTAGGCAGCAGAGAGAGTAGGCCTGGCCTCCATGGCAGCTCCAGGACTCATCTGCAGAGAACAAACCCAGAAGAGAATTTTCCAGTGCTGCTCCCTGTCCACATGCCAATGTACCTTGGCCACTGCTTTGAGAAGGTCTGACAAGGCTCAGGATGGGATCGCTGACTTTTGCAGTTGCAAGGAAAATGGTCCATGCAAGAGAGGATGGACCGTCAATAGGATGGACTCTATCAATTTGACATGCTCTACTCAATGGACATGAGTTTGAGTAAACTCTGGGAGTTGGTGATGGACAGGGAGGCCTGGGGTGCAGCAATTCATGGGGTTGCAAAGAGTTGGACACGACTGAGTGACTGAACTGAACTGAACCACTAAAGCATGTCAAATTGGCAGAGTCATTAATAATTCCAGTCATTGGGATATGCTCCAAAGGAAAATGGTGACGTTGGCACCAGGTACAATATAGATAAGGGCCAGAGAACAGTAAGGATACACATCTGGAAACCTGAGCTAGCCTATGAGTCATTCTTGGATGGTGGGTAGGACTCAGCCTCGCTTTTCTGTTGTCCAGTGTGTTTGACATTAGAGCACTCTGCCCAGAAAACTCAGATCTGGGAGGATTGCAGCCTCTTAATGTTGAGGGAAGGAGAGGGAAACAGGAAACTCTCTTACTTACTACATGCTCACCAGGTGCTTGGCACTTTTTCCATCATTTCATGCAGTCATCACAACTATCCCATGAAATTGATATTAATATTATTTCTATTTTATAGCTGAAGAAACTGAAGTTTAAAAATATAAGTAACTTACATAAGTTTACTGAGCCAATTCAGTGGCAGAACAGAGCTTTGAACTCATGTATCAGTTCATTTCAGTTGTTCAGTCCAACTCTTTGCAACCCCATGGACTGTAGCACGCCAGGCTTCCCTGTCCATCACCAACTCCCAGAGCTTGCTCAAACTCATGTCCATCGAGTCGGTGATGCCATCCAACCATGTCAACCTCTGTCATCCCCTTCTCCTCCTGCCTTCAATCTTTCCCAGAATCAGGGTCTTTTCCACCATCCAACCATGTCAACCTCTGTCATCCCCTTCTCCTCCTGCCTTCAATCTTTCCCAGAATCAGGGTCTTTTCCAATGAGTCAGTTCTTTGCATCAGGTGGTCAAAGTATTGGAGTTTCAGTTTCAGTATCAATCCTTCCAATGAATATTCAGGACTGATTTCCTTTAGGATTGACTGGTTTGATCTCCTTGCAGTCCAAGGGACTCTCAAGAGTCTTTTCCAACACCACAGTTTAAAAGCATCAATTCTTCAGCTCTCAGCTTTCTTTATGGCCCAACTCTCACATCCATACTGGAGGAGGACTACTGGAAAAACCATAGCTTTGACTAGACAGACCTTTGTTGGCAAAGTAATGTCTCTGCTTTTTAATATGCTACCTATGTTGGTCATATCTGTTCTTCCAAGGAGCAAGCATCTTTTAATTTCATGGTTGCAGTCATCATCTGCAGTGGAGCACAAGAAAATAAAATGTCACAGTTTCCATCGTTTCCTCATCCTGACTCCAAACTGTTATCTTTTGCAACACTACTTCAAGTCAGTGTGTTAGGCCTTGGCTATCTAATATAATTTCCTCAATTCACTGAGAAGGATGAAGAGGCTTAAAAAAGTGACATGCCTAAGTGCACACATCCAGTAGTACTGTGGTCAGCACTAGAGCACCCTGTTTTTCTTGAGCCCTAAGCTTCCAGGGATGATAGTCAAGAAGGAGGAAAGGAAAACAATTAGCCCCCTTGCCCTGGGTCTACCTGATGACAATCAACATTTGCACTGCTGTTTACTATTATATTATTTCCACATAGAATTACTTCATTTAAGCCTCTTACAGCTCATGCATACATTTAGTAATATCATTTCCATTTTTTTTTCTCTTGAAAAAGAGGTTCAGAAAGGCTAACCGACTTTCTGTATAACACTTAGCTAGTAAGCCATGAAGGAGAGTCATGTCTTTGGTCTTTTGACTGTAGATCTAATCCAACATTTGTTGAGCACTTTCTACACCACAAACATTGTGAAAAGGACTGGGAATGCAGAGATGAGTGAGGCCCAGATCTGCCTCTCAAGGAGCTCACAGCCTAATAAGGGATGCAGCCAACATATCAGAAAATGACACTGGGAGGTACCAAGCCCTTATTACTCTTAGTTAACATGACAACAGTATTGTGATAGGGTATGTGGGGATGAAGTCTCATTTGACAGAATGATTAAGGTACAGGTCATAGGACTCTTGACTATATCCTACACTTTGTCAACAGCAATTTTTTTTTTTTTTGTATGTGTGTAAAGTGTGAGTTTCCCTGGTGACTCAGTGATAAAAGAATCTGCCTGCAATGCAGGAGACACAGGTTTGAGCCCCGGGTTAGGAAGATCCCCTGGAGAAAGAAAAGGCAACCCCCTCCAGGGTTCTTGCCTGGGAAATCCCATGGACAGAGAAATTTAGTGGGCTACAGTCCCTGGGGTCACAAAGAGTCGGACACAATTTAGTGACTAAACAACAACCAAAAAGTAAAGTATAACCACGTTCCCACTGAAGCAAAGTGGGAATTGAATTTTGGGTAGAAGGACAGTTCTTTTTCAGGGTTTCAATATCTTCTTATCACTGCTGCAAATATCTTCACACTTTTATGATCAAGGTCCCACACTTCTCTACTCCACAAGTTTCTCTCAGAAACTATTAAGCCCAGAGAAGGAAGCATATATCCCTGATAGGGTAAAAAGCTTTAGAACTGTGAAAGAATGATAAAGAGGGGAAGGACACATTGTTGCATGGGTAATAATTTTTTTAAGTCTCTGATGAGGAAAAAATACAAGATAATATGTTCACAAAAATCTTTTTTGGAAGGCAGCCAGACAGGCCAGGTCAACTCAAGCCTTGGAGACCAGCCTCCATGACTATTTTGGGATTTCCAAGAGGGAAATCTGTGGGGATGAGGTACAGCTGAACAAGAGGAAGCCAAGAGTTTCATCAGCAAAGACTTCATCTTGACTTGTTTTGCAGGGGAAATAAAGGTGGGGAGGCACTTTGCTCTCCCCCAGGGATGTGTTGAATATTCAAAAATATTAATTTTGGAACAACAGTGCCTACAATTTTGAAAACAAGCTAACAAAGCCAGGGCCTGTGTTGATTAGATTGGCAGAAAGTCCCCCTGAACCCCCTAAGGATGCCCTTTCCAAATCCCCACAGCCCTTCAACAGAAAATCAAAATGACATAACATCCAGACCAGGAAATACTCAGCCAAGTGGATTGCAACCTCTAGGCATCCCCCAACATCTAACACAAATCATACTTTAGCATTTGGAGGTAGCCCAGACTTTTTAATACTTACCAAAGAAGTGAAAGTTTTATTTGACTATCCACACACTCTTGCTACAAGTTTAGGTATCATGTTTTCAACCTTGCAGATGGTCCTTCCTGGATACAGAGCCTCCTCACTACAGTGTCCTCAGCACCGACGTGAGCTTCCATGCCTGTTTCCTACCCTCAAGTGTCAGGTTTAACCCTATCGCCCAGGGCCCCACTCTGACTCCCCAGTCTAGGCTAAACTTTCTTTTCTGAATAATCCCAGTTTAATGCTTGCGCGACCGAGTCCCTTGACCCCTCCTGCTTAGTAGCAGCTCATTTGAACTTGTAAATAACATAGATAGCAAGAATGGCTTGATGCGTTTTTTTTTTTTCTTCTAGAAGTAGTCCTGATTTAAACTCTAGAACTAATGCATTACCTCAAAAATATGACTTCCTATTAGCGTAACTCTGAGGAAGTAGGGAAGATTAGAGAGGGTATCTGAGTGCAAGAAGGTATCTCCCTCATTTCCTGATATTAGAACACAGAGATAATTACTTGATCTGTTTCTGGATAAATTCAATTCTGGTTCCATTGCTGTTGTTGCTATTTTTGTTGTTTAGTCGATAAGTTGTGTTTGATATTTGAGATCCCATGGACTATAGACTTCCAGGCTCCTCTGTCCATGGGATCACCCAGGCAAGAATATTAAAGTTGGGTTGCCATTTCCTTCTCCAGGGGATCTTCCTGACTCAGAGATTGAACCCATGTCTCTTGCCTTGCAGGTGGATTCTTTACCCCTGAGCCACCAAAGAAGCTCTCTACTTCCATAAATACATTTAAGAAAATATTTTGGTTATCCATGATAGGATTCATAAACTTGTAGAATCCTGTTATACAGGAAGAAAAAAAAATCTGTTAGTGTTTCAAAGTATTTCCTCCAGTCCTGAATGATAGGACTCAATATTGTAAAAACTGTAAAATTTCCACATATTGATTTTTTAAATTTATTTATTTTAATTGGAGGCTAATTACTTTACAATATTGTAGTGGTTTTTGCCATACATTGACATGAATCAGTCATGGGTTTACATGTGTTGATTTTTGAATTCAGAGGATAGTGGGATAGATAGATACATGACAAATCAAAAAAGAAAATTTTATTGGTAGAATTAAAGTGATGGCTATGAATGTATCTACTGAGACTATTGGGATAGTATTTTTTTTTTTTAAAGTATGAACAACTCTGTTGTTGTAATTTACACATAGTGAAATTCACAGATTTTAAATGCACATCTCAATGAGTCTGTATAGGTATACCTGTGGAGCTAACACCCCAAACAAGATGCAGAACATTTCATCACCCCAGAGAATTGCCTCATGCTCATTCCCAGCTGTTTCCTGTCTGCCTCACCTCAGGCAACCACTATACTAATTTTTTTTTTACAAAGACTAGATTTGTATTTTCTAGAGTTTCTTCTGAGTCCTTTCGCTCAGCCTGATTTAAAGATTCATTCATGTTTGTTCTTTTTTATTGCTGAGTAGTATTTCACTGTAAAGATAAACTGCAAATCTGCTTATTAATTCTCTCACTAATGGACATGAGATAGCATTTTAAACTAAAACAATTTACAATTCAGTGTATCCTCATATTATTTGTATGAGAGGGTAAGTTGTACAGTTTCAACCCAGACGTTTTGAAGTTAATGCCTATGTACATACACACACACACACAAACAACATGTAGTGAGAGTTTTAGGCATCTTTTCCAAGTTAGAGGAAAGATACTTTCAGAAAAAGTAAAACTGTAGCTGGACTTGTTTAGGACTCGGGAATAGCAATCAAAAATTGTCTTTATCCATAACTTTTTTCTCTTACAAAGATATAAGTGAGCTCTATGAAGAGACTCAGTGTTCTGTGGCCAACTTCTACTTTTCTTTTGTGAACAGTGGATGAGAATTTTTCATGAGATTAAGTTCACTTTGTCTTCTCTCAAGAAATGTTGACCACAATTTAATTAACTGGCAATGAATTCTACTTTTAAGTCTCATGCAATTAGGTTTATATAAGAAATGAAAGGCATAGAAGAGATCTAGCTCAAATTTCTTATTGTACGTGTAAAGAAAGTGAGGTCCAGAGATTGCATGAGTCGTCTGGTTGTACCAGACCTGGGTCCAGAACTCTGGCCTCCTGAGGCCCCGTCCATTTTCTATTGTACTCCTCCACCACCTTGTCCTTCTGTGGGCAAGGTGTGTATATACAGGTGACTATATATATGTGTATATATGTAACTCAGGTTCTATGGACCATGAGGTTTTTCTAGGGTCCAGGGGATTCATCAAGACCAAAGTGGGAATGTGTTCCCCTGATGCTCAGACTCATCAACCTACTTAACTTCCAGCCCTTAGTCTATGGAGCTCAAGTCTTTCTGTGCTTATTTTATGTGCATGTCTCAAAGCTGGGTTATTCCAATGTCTAACCTGAAACTTAAATGCATAGCAAAAGTGTGTCAAACTCATTTTTTCAATTTTCATTTTGGAAAATTTCATGTTTTTTTATCAGCTGAAGTTATTCAGAGTGTATTTACACAGCAATGTCTCCAATTTAGCAAAGGCAGCAAAAAAAGAGGCCCTTAATAAATATTCAGCTCATAGTAATAAATTCAAATATATAGACATTGTCAGAAATAATTTTCCAAATGAAACAAGAAGTGGTAGAACTGGTGAAAGGCAAAGGCTAGTTTTTACATTGTTGTTTAGTTGAGAAATTGTGACCGATTCTTTGGGACCCTATGGATTGTAGCCTGTCAGGCTCCTCTGTCCATGGAATTTCCCAGGCAAGAATACTGGAGTGGGTTGCCATTTCTTTCTACAGAAGATCTTCCCGACCCAAGGACTGAACTCACATTTCCTGCATTGGCAGGCCAATGCACTAAGCCACCAGGGAAGTCCAGTCTTTGTATTAGACAACCATTAAACAGGATAGTGAATGTTCACATGAAGTTTTGGAACAGTTTCAGGCTATTAGAAGAAGCAAATTTACTGCTAATGGAAAAATCCTGGGGTCAAGTCCATATTAGCATAATGAGACATGGAGCTGTCTCTGGTTGAGGGCTTAGCAACACCTCTTTGATGGTGGAAGTGATGGGTGTGAGGTAAACTCACAGCCCACTATCTGTTAGATTCTTAGATAGCATAGTGATCCTCAGATTTGTTCAGGGAAATACTCCACGCAAAGGATCTATCTCATTTCATCAAACATATATGAACATTTTTGCTATCAGAAGATATGACTCTCTTATATGTAGGTAATGTGAAGACATAGCCACAACACACTATCCAGAGGAAAACAAGGTATTATGCTAAGCACCTTTGGTTATTTACATGTATTTTCTGTTTTTTCAAGAGAGCAGAAACTTAAGGCAAATTAAAAAGGAAGACATTCTATTTGTGTATTTTTTTTTTTTCTCAGTGAACTGTGAGAACAGAGCCGCTATTATAGGAGCTGAACATCTCTGCCCAATACTCTGTTGGGATTCAGTTTGAGAACCACTATTTAAAAGAAAATATTCTCCCCAAAGGGTCTTGAATTCTTTTTAGGTGTAGTTTTAATCCTTTTTATTTTATGTTGGAGTGTAGTTGATAACGATGCTGTGTGAGTTTCATGTATACAGTGAAGCGATTCAGTTATATGTGTGTGTGGTCAATCAGTTGTGTCCGACTCTTTGTGACCCCTCAAACTGTAGACTGCCAGGTCCCTCTGTCCGTGGGTTTCCCAAGGAAGATTACTGGGGTGGGTTGCCATTTACTTCTCCAGGGGATCTTCCCAACCCAGGGATCGAACCCCTGTCTACTGTGTCTCCTGCATTGGCAGGCAGATTCTTTACCATAGGAGCACCTGGGAATCCCTCAGTTATTCGTATACATACATGTATATATATATTTTTAGATTCTTTTCCCACATAGGTTACTACAGAGTGTTCAGTAGAGTTCTCTGTGCTATACAGTAGGTACTTGTTGACTAGCTATTTTATATATAGTAGTGTATGTATTGTGCTTCCCTCTTAGCTCAGTCGGTAAAGAATCTGCCTGCAGTGCAGGAGACCTGGGTTCAATCCCTGGGTCAGGAAGATCCCCTGGAGAAGGAAATGGCAACCCACTCCAGTGTTCTTGCCTGGAGAATCCTGCAGACAGAGGAGCTGTAAGAATCCATGGGGTCGCAAGGGTTGGACGTGACTAAAGATAGAGAGAATATGTATTAATATGTTAATCCCAACCTCCTAATTAATCCTTCCTTCCCATTTTTCCCTTTGGAAACCATAAGTTTGTTTTCTAAGTCTATGAGTATGTTTTGTTTTGTAAGTAAGTTCATTTGTATCATTTTTTTAGATTCCACATGTAAATGATATCATGTGATACTTGTCTTTGATTTAGTATGATAATTGTCTGTGTTGCTGCAAATGGCATCATTTCACTTTTTTATGAATGAGTAATATTCCACTGTATATATGTACATTTTGTTTATCCATTCATCTGTCAATGGGCATTTAGGTTGCTTCCATGTCTTGACTATTGTAAATAGCACTACAGTGGACATTGGGGTGCGTGTATCTTTTCAAATATGGCTTTCTCCAGATATATGACTGGAAGTGAGATTGCTGGATCATCTGTTGCTCAGTTGCTCAGTTGTAGCTGACTCTTTGTGACCCCCTGGACTGCAGCACGCCAGGCTTCTCTATCCTTCATTATCTCCCTAAGTTTGCTCAAACTCATGTCCATCAAGTTGGTGATGCCATCCAACCATCTTGTCCTCTGTCATCTCCATCTCCTCTTGCCTTCAATCTTTCCCAGCGTCAGGATATTTTCTAGTGAGTGACCCTTCACATCAGTTGACCAAAGTACTGGAGCTTCAGCTTCAGTCCTTCCCGTGAATATTCAGGACTGATTTCCTTTAGGATTGACTGGTTTGATCTCCTTGCTGTCTAAGGGACTCTTCAAGAGTCCCTTGATGGATCATATGGTAGCTCTATTTTTAGTTTTTTAAGGACCTCCATCCTGTTCTCCATAGTGACGGTACCAATTTATTAATACATTCCCACAAACAGTGTAGGAGGGTTCTTTTTTCTCCACAGCCTTTCCGTATTGACTTTTTGTAGACATTTTGATGACAACCATTTTGACTGGTATGAGGTGCTACGTCATTGTAGTTTTGATTTGTATTTTTCTAATAACTAGTGACTTTGAGCCTCTTTTCACGTGCCTATTGGCCATCTGTATGTCTTCCATGGAAAAACTGTCTATTTAGATGTTCTGTCCATTTTTTTGATTGGGTTGTTTGTTTTTTAATATTGAGGTGTTATGAGCAGTTTGTATACTTTGGAGATTAACTCCTTGTTGGTTGCATTATTTGAAAATATTTTCTCCTGCACTCTAGGTTGTTCTTAATTCTGTTTATGGTTTGCTTTGCTGTGCAAAAGCTTTTAAGCTAAATTAGGTCCCATTTGTATATTTTTATTTTTATTCCTCTAGGAAATGGATACAAAAAGATATTGCTGTGATAGGTCAAAGAGTTATCTGCCCCTGTTTTCCTCTAGGAGTTTTATAGTATCTGGTCTTACATTTAGGTCTTTAATCCATTCTGAGTTTATTTTTGTATATGGTATATGCTGCTGCTAAGTCACGTCAGTCGTGCGACCCCATAGACGGCAGCCCACCAGGCATCTCTGTCCCTGGGAGTCTCCAGGCAAGAACACTGGAGTGGGTTGCCATTTCGTTCTCCAGTGCATGAAAGTGAAAAGAGAAAGTGAAAGAGAAGTCGTGTCTGACTCTTAGTGATCCCATGGACTGCAGCCTACCAGGCTCCTCCATCCATGGGATTTTCAGGCAAGAGTACTGGAGTGGGTTGCCAGCACCTTCTCCTATATAGTATATAGAATGTTCTAATTTCATTCTTTTTACATGTGGCTGTCCAGTTTCCCCAGAACCACTTATTACAGAGACTATCTTTTCTCCATTGTATATTCTTGCCTTGTTTGTCATAGATTAATTGACCATAGGTTGTAGGTTTATTTTTGGGCTTTCTGTCTTGTTTTGTTGATTTTTAAGTCTGCCTTTGTGTCACGTTACCTTTTTGATTACTGTAGCTTTATAATACAGTCTGATGCAGAAAACTGATTCCTTCACCTCCATTTTTCTTTCTCAAGATTGTTTTGGCTATTCAGGGTCTTTTGAGTTTCCATACAAATTTTTAAAAATTGTTCTAGTTCTGTGAAAAATGCTATTGTTAATTTGATAGGGATTGCATTGAATCTGAACATTGCCTTGGGTAGTACAGTCATTTTAATAATAGTGATTCTTTCAGTTCTAGAACATGGTATATCTTTTTATCTGTTGTGTCTTCTATTTATTTCATCAGTATTATATAGTTTTTGTAGTACAGGTCTTCTGCCTGCTTAGGTAGGTTTATTCCTAGGTATTTTATTCTTTTTAATGCAATGATCAAATGGGGTTATTTTCATAATTTCCCTTTCTGATCTTTCATTGTTATTGTTTAGAAATGCAACAGATTTCTATGTATTAATATTATATCCTGCAACTTTCCTGAATTCATTGATGATCTTCTAGTAGAAATCCCATGGACAGAGGAGCCTGGAGGGCTACAGTCCATGTTGTAAAAGTCAGGCACTACTTAGTGACTAAGCAACAACAACAAGTAGCATCTTTATAATTTTCTATGCATAGTATCATGTCTTCTACAAACAGTGACAGTTTGCTTCTTTTTTTGCTTCTTTATTTTTTCAATTTAAATCTCTTTTATTTCTTTTTCTTTTCTGATTGTCATGGCTAGGACTTCCAAAATTATATTGAATAAAAATGGTCCAAGTGGACATCCTTATCTTGTTACTGATCTCAGAGGAAATTCTTTCAGCTTTTCACCATTGAGTATGTATATATGGCCTTTTACTATGTTGAGGTAGCTTCCCTCTATGAGCACTTTCTGAAGAATTTTTTTTTTATCATAAATGAGGGTAGAATTTTGTTGAAAGCTTTTTCTGCCTCTACTGAGATAATCATATGGTTTTTATTCTTCAGTTTATTAATGTGCTGTATCACACTGATTGATATGCAGATACTGAAAAACCTTTGCATCCCTGAGATAAATTCCACTTGATCATGGTGTGTGATCCTGTTAATCTATTGTTGGATTCGGTTTGCTAATATTTTGTTGATGATTTTGCATTTATGTTCTTCAGTGACGTTGGCCTGTAATTCTCTTTTTTTGTGATATCTTTGTCTGCTTTTGGTATCAGGGTCATTGTGGCCTCGTTGAATGAATTTGGGAGTATTCCATCCTCTGCAGTTTTTTGAAATAGTTTCAGAAGAATAGGTGTTAATTCTTCTCTAAATGCTTGATAGACCTCCCCTGTGAAGCCACCTGGTCCTGAACTTTTGTTTGTTGGGAGTTTTTAAATCACAGTTTCAATTTCAATACTTGTGATTGGTCTCTTCAATTTTTCTCTTTCTTCCCGGATTACTCTTAGGAGATTGTATCTTTCTAAGAATTGATCCATTTCTTCTAGATTGTTCATTTTATTGGTGTATAGTTGCTTGTAGTAGTCTCTTATTATCCTTCGAATTTTTGTGATATCAGTTGTAACTTCTCCTTATTCAGTTCTTATTTTATTGATTTGAGCCCTCTCCCTTTTTTCTTTTCTTTTCTTTTTTCTTTTTTTCATTTATTTCCCTTAGTTGGAGGCTAATCACTTTACAATATTGTAGTGGGTCTCGTCATACATTGACATGAATCAGCCATGGAGTTACATGTATTCCCCATCCCGATCCCCCCTCCCACCTCCCTCTCCACCCGATTCCTCTGGGTCTTCCCAGTGCACCAGGTCCGAGCACTTGTCTCATGCATCCAACCTGGGCTGGTGATCTGTTTCACCATAGATAACATACATGTTTCGTTGCTGTTCTCTCGAAACATCCCACCCTCACCTTCTCCCATATGACCCAGCAATACCACTTCTGGGCATACACACCGAGGAAACCAGATCTGAAAGAGACACGTGCACCCCAATGTTCATCGCAGCACTGTTTATAATAGCCAGGACATGGAAGCAACCTAGATGCCCATCAGCAGACGAATGGATAAGGAAGCTGTGGTACATATACACCATGGAATATTACTCAGCCATTAAAAAGAGTTCATTTGAATCAGTTCTAATGAGATGGATGAAACTGGAGCCCATTATACAGAGTGAAGTAAGCCAGAAAGATAAAGACCATTACAGTATACTAACACATATATATGGAATTTAGAAAGATGGTAACGATAACCCTATATGCAAAGCAGAAAAAGAGACACAGATGTACAGAACAGACTTTTGGACTCTTTTTGTTTTACATACATGTAAATCCATGGCTGATTCATGTCAATGTATGATAAAATCCTTTTTTTTCTTGATGAATCTGGCTAAAGGTTTTTCAATTTTGTTTATCTTTTCAAAAACTAGCTTTTAGGTTCATTGATCTTTTCTGTTATTTTCTTTGTTTCTATTTCATATATTTCTGTTCTTATCTTCATGATTTCTCTCCTTCTATTAACTTCAGCTTTTGTTTATTTTTTCTCTAGTTGCT
Source organism: Muntiacus reevesi (assembly GCF_963930625.1). Lineage (NCBI taxonomy): Eukaryota > Metazoa > Chordata > Mammalia > Artiodactyla > Cervidae > Muntiacus > Muntiacus reevesi. The sequence goes on along the minus strand of NC_089253.1, from coordinate 84,761,279 downwards.
TTAGGTATAATATTAGTTTGTTTGAGAATTTTCTTGTTTCCTTAGGTAATATTGTATTGCTTAGAAATTTCTCTCTTAGAATTGGTTCTGCTGTGTCCCATTGGTTTTGGATCACCATGTTTTCATTTTCATTTTTCTCTAGGTATTTTTTTATTTCCTCTTTGATGTCTTCAGTGATCCATTAGTTGTTTAATAGCATATTGTTCAGCCTCCACATGTTTGTGTTTTGTACAGTTTTTTCTTGTAGCTGATTTCTAATCTAATAGTATCAGAAAAGATGCTTGATAATGACTTCAATTTTCTTCAACTTAGTAAGGCTCATTTTGTGGCCCAGTGTGCTATCTATCCTAGAGAATGTTCCATGTGCACTTGAGAAGAATGTGTATTCTGTTGTTTTCAGATGGAGTGCTCTATAAATATCAATTAAGTCTATCTGATCTAATGCTTCAGGGCTTCCCAGGTGACTCAAGTGGTAAAGAACCCACCTGCCAAAGCAGGAGACATAAAGGATGTGAGTTTGATACCTGGGTCGGGAAGATCCCCTGGGGGAGAGCAAGGCAACTCACTCCAGTATTCTTGCCTGGAGAATCCTATGAACAGAGGAGCCTGCTGGGCTCCAGTCCATAGGGTCACAAAGAGTCAGACATGACTAAAGCGATTTAGCACACACGCACAATCTAATGTTTCAGTTAAGGCCTGTGTTTCCATGTTGATTTTCTGTCTGAATGGTCTTTCCATCAGTATAAGTGAAATTTAAAGTTCCCCACAATTATTGTGTTATTAGTAATTTCTCTTTTTGTGTCTAATAATATTTGCCTTACATATCCCTGTGCTCCTATGTTGGGTGCATATCTATTTACAACTGTTATATGTTTTTCTTGGGTTGCTCCTTTGGTCATTATGTAATGTCCCTCTTTATCTCTTGTAACAATGTTTATTTTATGTCTATTTTGTTTAATATATGTATTGCTACTCCAGCTTTCTTTTGATTTCCTTTTGCGTAAAATACCTTTTCCATTCTGTCACTTACATCTGTATGTGCCCCAAGATTTGAGTAGGTCTCCTTTAGACACCATATATATGGATCTTACTTTTGTATCCATTCAGTTGCTCTATGTCTTTGGTTCGAGCATTTAATCTATTTACATTTAAAGTAATTACTGACATGTGTGTTCTTATTGCCGTTTTGTTAATTGTTTTGGATTTTTCTGGTAAGACTTTATTCTTCCCCTCCTCTTCTGCTCTTTTCTCTTGTGATTTGATTAGTATCTTTAATGTTGTTTTGGATTCATTCCTTTTTCTTTTTTTGTGTGTGTATATACTGTAGATTTTTGGCTTGTGGTTACTATGGGATTTTGATGTAGCAGCCTATATGTATACAAGATTGCTTTAAGCTCCTGGTCTCTTAATTTCAAATGCATTTCTAAGATCTTGCATGTGTACTTTCATGATTGCTGGGTTTGATGTCATACTTGTGTGTGGGTTTACTCTATGTTTACTTTTACTGGTGAGCATTCCCATTCATCATTTTCTTGTTTCCACTTGTGTCCTTTTCTTTTCCACTAGAGAATTTCCTTTAGCATTTGTTGAAAAGTTGGTTTGTGGTGCTAAATTCTGTTAGCTTTTTCTTGTCCATCAAATCTGAATAAGAGCCTTACTGGGTAGAATATCCTTGGTTGTAGGTTTTTCCCTTTCATCACTTGAAATATATTATGCCACTCCCTTTGGTTTGCAGAACTACTGCTGAAAAATCAGCTGATAATCTTATGGGGATTATTTTGTATGTTGTTTCTTTTCTCTTGTTGCTTTTAATATTTTCTCTTTGTCTTTGATTTTTGTCATTTGGTTAGTATGTATCTTGTTCCTCCTTGGGTTTATCCTGTATGGAACTTTCTGCACGTCCTAGATTTAGATAACCATTTCCTTTCCGATGTTAGGGAAGTTTTCATCTATTATCTTTTCAAATATTTTCTTGGGTCCTTTTTTTTTTTCTCTTCTCCTTCTAAGATCCATATAATGCAAACATTTGTTCATTTAATGTTGTCCCAGAAGTCTCTGAGACTGTCCTCATTTCTTTTCATTTTTTTTTTCTTTACTCTGTTCCACTGCAGTTATTTCAACCATCCTGTCTTCCAGCTCACTTATCCATTCTTCTGCCTCAGTTATTCTTCTACTGACACCTTCTAGTGTATTTTTCATTTTGGTTGTTGTATTGTTCAAGTCTATTTGTTCTTCGTATCTTAGAAGAAGTATTCTAAGAATATTTTCATATCTTTCTCGTATCTTCTCTGTCTGTGCTTCCATTTTTCTCTAAGATCTTGAATCATATTTCTATCATTACTCTGAATTTTGTTTTTGAGTAGCTTGCCTGTCTAACAGGCAATTTCACTTAATTGTTCTACTGGGATTTTACCCTTTCCTTTGTCGGAAACATATTCCTCTGCTAGCTTGTTTTGCTTAACTTTATGTGTTTCTGTCTTCATTCCATCGGCTACAGGATTGTAGCTTCTCTTGCTTCTGGTGTCTGCCCCCTGGTGGATGAGGCTGGTCTAAGAGACTTGTAGCAGGATTCCTGGTGGGAGAACCTGGTACCTGTGCGCTTGCGGGTGAGCTGGGTCTTGTACCCCTTGTGTTCAGGGATATGTCACAGGATATGTGTTTAGAGGCAGCTGTGGACTCAGGAAGACTTTAGGCAACCTATCTCCCAATAGGTGGAGCTGTGTGCCTGCCTTGTTGGTTGTTTGGCCTGAGGTGTTCTAGCACTGGAGCCTTCAGGCTGTTGGGTGGGGCCAGGTCTTGGTGTCAAAATGCAGCCTCCAGGAGAACTCACATTAATGAATACTCTCTGGCACCTCTACTATCAGTGGCTTTGTCCCCATAGTGAGCCACAGATGCCCCCACTCTCCCAGGAGATCCTTCAAGACTAGGACATAGATCTGGCCCAGGCTATTACAAAGGCACTTCTTTTTTCCTGGGTCCTAGTGCACATGAGACCTTGTGTGTGCCCTTTAAGAGTGACATTTCTGTTTCCCTGAGTCTTGTGGAGTTTCGTGCAATCAAGTCCCACTGGCCTTCAAAACCAAATGCTCTGGGAGCTCCTCCTCCTAATGCCAGACACCTAGACTGGGGATCCTAATATGGGGCTCAGAACTCTCATTCCTATGAGAAACCTCTGCAACCAACCTCTGCAACATAATTATTTTCCAGTTTGGGGGTTGCCCACCTGGTATGTGTGGGATTGATTGTATCATACATGTGCCCCTCCTACTGTCTCATGGCTTCTTCATTGTCTTTTAATGTAGAATGTCTTTTTTGGTAGTTTCCAGTGTTTTTTGTTGGTGATTATTCAGCCACTAGTTGTGATTTTGGTGTTTTCCTGAGAACAGATGAGCACAAGTCCTTCTGCTCCATCATCTTGTCTCCTAGCCCTGAATTCTTTCTCCTCCTCTTTATTGCATTATCTTCCACTTCAGAGACACAATATCCTTGTGCTATTTCTATCACCTGCTGTAAAAAATGATGATTATTATTACTCAAAAATTCCTTTTCAGAGTGATTGCAATTAAGGTTCAATAACTTATACAAGGAGATGTTCTTTTTTTTTAACAAGAATAATTTACCATAAGTGAAAGGAATGAAGCTCTAATTGTAGGCATCAAATAACAAGGCAAGGAACTCAAACGGCAGTCAATAAAGACAGGGAAAGGCAAGAATGCTAACTATCCAAGAATTAAAGGCAAGATTGCACATTCCAAAAATAAATGGCTGAGATCTGAAGCACAGAGAACTACATAAAGAAAAAGAAGCTGTAGAAAAAGCGATTCCATTTTAGGGTGACTTGCTAAAAGTTTCTATTCCTTCATTTAGAGGCAGTGCTGATTAGTGAAGTATTGTTTGAAGTTTAGACAGTTGGTGGTGTTTCAGTTGTTTTTTTTTTTGACATCTGAAACTGGGCTTTTATTGCCCATTTCTCTGTATCTGAGATTCCTGCTTGCATTTATTTGTTTCTTGTTAATTAGTATTATTTTTTAACTTTTAACTTTAAAATAATTTTAGACTCATTAAAAATTTGCCAAATAGTACGAAGTGGTTTGTTCATTTTTTTAACAAAAAGTTCTTGCCTTTATTAAGGCAATTTCTGCCAACAAAACCTTCCATCAGGACAGCTCTGGCTCTGCTGTCAACAGCCGCAAGATGGCTGCTCTTGTAGGATCAAACTTTTAACAATGGCCATCTACATATAATAATTCCCATTGTTTTTTACCCAGAAGTCCCAATGTCTTCCCAAAAGAGGGACTTTGGTCAGTTTTCTGAAGGAGCTCCATATTTCTTGGCAATTCCTAGTCCAGTGTTACTAGCTTAGTAAAATCTGTCTAACAAATATTTATTAAGTTCCTGCAACTTGCCCAACATTATGTTTTTTTTTTAATTGAAGTGTCAGTCAGTCAGTTCAGTCACTCAGTTCTGTCCAACTCTGCAACCCCATGGCCTGCAGCACATCAGGCTTCCCTGTCCATCACCAGTTCCCAGCGCTTGTTCAAACTCATGTCCATCAAGTCAGTAATGCCATCCAACCATCTCATCCTCTGTCATCCCCTTCTTCTCCTGCCTTTACTCTTTCCCAGTATCAGGGTCTTTTCCAGTGAGTCAGTTCTTCACATCAGGTAGCCAAAGTATTGGAGCTTCAGCTTCAGTCCTTCCAATGAATAGTCAGGACTGATTTCCTTTAGGATTGACTGGTTTGATCTCTTTGCTGTTGAAGAGACTCTCAAGAGCCTTCTCAAACACCACAGTCCAAAAGCATCAATTCTTTGGCACTCAGCATTCTTTATGGTCCAATTCTCACATCCATATGTAACTACTGGAAAAACCGTAGCTTTGACTAGATGTACCTTTGTTGGCAAAGTGGTGTCTCTGTGTTTTAATATACTATCTAGGTTTGCCATAGCTTTTCTTCCAAGGAGCAAGTGTCTTTTAATTTCATGGCTGCAGTCACCGTCCATGGTGTTTTTGTAGCCCAAGAATATAAAATCTGCTATTGTTTTCACTTTTCCCCCTTCTATTTACCATGAAGTAATGGAATCAGATGTCATGATCTTAATTTTTTGAATATTGAGTTGCAAGCCTACTTTTCATTCTCCTCTTTTACACTCATCAAGAGACTCTTTAATTCCTATTCACTTTCTGCCGTTAGGGTGGTATCACCTGCATATCTGAGGTTGCTGATATTTCTCCCAGAAATCTTGATTCCAACTTCTGATTCATCCAGCCCAGCATTTTGCATGATGCACTCTACATAGAATTTAAATATGCAGGGGGAAAATATAAGTCTTGTCATATTCTTTTCCTAATTTTGAATCAGTCAGTTGTTCCATGCCTGATTCTAACTATTGCTTCTTGGCCTGCATACATTTTCTCAAGAGATGGTCTGATATTCCCATCTCTTTAAGAATTTTCTGGTTTGTTGTGATTCACACAGTCAGAGGCTTTAGTGTAGTTAATGAAGCTGAAGTAGATATTTTTCTGGAATTCTCTAGTTTTCTCTGTGATCCAACAAATGTTGGCAATTTGGTCTCTGGTTCCTCTGACTTTTCTAAACCCAGCTTGTGTATCTGGAAGTTTTTGGTTCATGTATTGCTGAAAGCGAAAGTCGCTCAGTTGTGTCCGACTCTTTGTCTGACTGTTAGACTTTCTGACTATACAGTCCATGGAATTCTCCAGGCCACAATACTGGAGTGGGTAGCCTTTCCCTTCTCCAGGGAATCTTCCCAACCCAGGAATTGAACCCAAGTCTCCCACATTGCAGGCGAATTCTTTACCAGCTGAGCCACAAGGGAAGCCCGAGAATACTGGAGTGTAGCCTATCCCTTCTCCACTGGATCTTCCTGACGCAGGAATCAAACCACAGTCTCCTGCATTGTAGGCAGGTTCTTTACCAACTGAACTATATGGGAAGCCTAGCTTGAAAAATTTTGAACATAACCTCACTAGCATGTGAAATGAGCACAATTGTATGATATTTTAAACATTCTTTGGCATTGTCCTTTTTTGAGATTGGAATGAAAACTGTCCTTTTCTAGTCCTATGACCACTGCTGAGTTTTCCAAATTTGTTGACACATTGAGTGCACTTTCACAGCATCATCTTTTTGGATTTGAAATAGCTTAGCTGGAATTCTATCACCTCCTCTAGCTTTGTTCCTAGTGACACTTCCTAAGGCCCACTTGACTTAACACTCTAGGATATCAGGCTCTAGGTGAGTGACCATACTATCATGGTTATCCAGGTCATCAAGACTTTTTTTGTGTAGTTCTTCTGTATATTCTAGCCATCTCTTCTTATTCTCTTCTGTTTCTGTTAGGTCCTTACTCTTTCTGTCCTTTATTGGTCCCATTCTTGCATGAAGTGTTCCTTTGATATCTCCAATTTTCTTAATGTATAAAATTATGGATGTATAGTATAGTGATGCATAATTTTTAAAGATCTACCCTTTACCATATATTTTACCATATATTACATCTAATGTAGTTGTAGTATAATTATCAACTCCTGACATACACAGAAAACCCTTATACAATACTATTAACTAAGTTACAGACATACCTCATTCAAATGTTATTAGTGGTCCCACCAGTGTCCTCTGTTTGGATCTTCCAGAATCCATTTAGCTGTCATGTCTCCTCAGACTTATTCAACCTAAGACTCTTCCTCCATCTTTCTTTGTATTTTATGACCTTGAAGCTTTCAATGAGTCCCTCAATTTTATTGATCAGAATCTTTCCTATGATTAATTCAGTATACTCATTTTTGGCAAGGATACCACCGAAATGATTTTTCTCCCTTCTCAGTGCATCCTATCAGAAGCCACCTTTTACTAATCTGTCTCATCACTGCTGATGCTACCTTGATGCCACAGTTAAGGTGGTGACTTCCAAAGTTCTATACAAGTTTTTCATCCTTGAAATTAATAGGCATCTTGTGGAAAGATGTTTTGAGAAACTGCAAATCTCCTGTGTCTCATAATACTTTTGTTTACTGATTTTAATATCCATTATGATTCTTGCCTGCAGCAGCTGTTAATGTGGTGTTTGACAAGTGGTGAGTTTCTGTAGCTATCTTCTTTCCTGCTTTCCTTCCTTTCTTCTTCCTTACCTGTTTTTTCTCTTTTCCCCTCTTTCTTCCTCTTTTTCTCTCCCTTCCTTCCTTTGTCCTTCCCTCCTTTCTGTTCAGATTCTCCCAGTTTAGGCATTGGGAGTTCCTGCAAGTTGGCTCTTATTTATTTTTTCAAGTGATTTTTTTTTTTAGAACTCTTATTATAATATTCTTTTGTTATAGAAGCCTAGCCTATATCTGGACTTACATGGACACTAATACAGTTACCAAATGGAGGAGCTTGGATTTGAACCTAAGCACACACTTCAGTGCATGGAACCCTCATCTTAAACTCTGCCTCCATCTGTCTTCCTCTTTCTCATACTGTTGCCCTATAACTACCACGGTAGCTCCTGTTTATACTGAATTGGATAGTCCAACTTATTTACTGTCTTTCTTCTTCTCCTCCTCTCCCAGAACTGGGGAGTGACCCCAGAAACTATAAAGATCTCATTCTCAGGGCTTCCTGCATTGACTGCTCTTAGGACTCAGGTTCACCTAAAATGATGTTAGACTGCATGATATCCAGGGTATATTTAGAACCCAGACCTAAAATAATCTCATCTACTCAGATAATTTCTTTCTCCTGTAATAGGAGATGAACAACAACAAGAAAGCATACAAATCATTCCTTAGCCAAGTACAACCTTCCGGCTGTTTCAGGTTCCCATGTCAAGCTACGCATACTTCCCAAGAGGAGAGTGCATATTTTAAGTATATGATTTAGGATTTACACCTGAAAACAAGACTGATGAATTTCTCTTGCACAAGCCAATGCTATTTTCAAACGTGGCTTGTTTCTTATTCTTCAGAGGAAGATGTGAAGCAAACTAAAAACATGAATTAGAGTTTTGATGGGAAATGGGGTGTTGAAAATGGACCATTTTCACAGCAGGTTTTTATTTTGAAGCAATGTATGCTTTTTAGAAAGATAGTGACCCAGAGAGTTATCCTCCAAGTTTTTAAATACTTTTAAAGCCAAGGCATATATGGGGAAATAGTATTTGTATGAAAGACTGGAGAACAGAAAACTAGACTCTCAGGATGAAGTATCCTGTAAGGTCATACTCAGTGTAACAGCAGCCTGGCACAGGTTTTCCAGGAACTGGGTTTAGGAACTGGGTACAATTTAGGGATGATCTGACATATTCCTACAGCAATAATATGTATTCAGCACTTAATTTGAGAGCATCATTATTGTTTTTAAACTGAGATTTAAGAACCATCTAGCAATGTTATTATTATTACAGATGAGTCAGTATAATTCATCTTAATGAGTTCCCTCAAGTGATGCAGGGATAAAGAAACTGCCTACCAATGCAGGAGACATGGGTTCTATCCCTGAGTTGGGCAGATCCCCTGGAGAAGGAAATAGCAACCCACTCCAGTATTCTTGCCTGGAAAATTCCATGGACAGAGGAGCCTAGTGGGCTATAGTCTGTGGGGTCACAAAGGTTCAGACATAGCTGAGCACACAACAGCAATTACAACAACAAAGCAATGCATCTCAGGATTGGTGTTCCATTTAGAAAGCTTTTGGTTGCAAGAAGAAAATGAAACGTTAAGTGGCTTAAGTACTAAGTAACGCTCAGTTTTGCACATAACAAGTCCTGAAGTAGAATCATTCTGGAGTTGACTCATTTAGCACTCAGGGATGTCATTGAGAATCAGAAGTATTCATTCCATTTTCCCCTTTTGCCATCCTCAGCATTTTGGCACTCCTTGTGGGCCTCAGACAACTACAGCATATTCGGGGATGAAATGCTAATGATGGCATGTAGAGACAGAAATGGCCCAACTGCTCACTGTGTCCATTAAACAAAACAAAACAAACTGAGTTGCCCTGTAGTAGACTTCCCTTTCACACGTGGCCAACCTTACATGATACAGGCTGCACAGGGTTAAGTGGATTGGATGGCAGCAAAACTTGACATCCCAGTTGGAAAAATGATGCTAGTAAAACAATATAAAAGTTAATCAACACATGAAAAGTGTAGTGACCTGAATGAGGAAAGTGGCCCTGAGCAAGCAGAGAGATGGACAAACTACAGAACTATAGATATGTGGACTTTGGCACTGACAGACTGGGATTGATGATATGTGGGGATAATAAAGAAGGATAATGACACTACTGACATTTGTGCCAGGTCATCCTTTGTTGTTGGGGGCTGTCCTATGTACCATGAGATGTTTAACAGCATCACTGACTTCTACTCACTGAATGCCATCAGTACCACAGTCACAGTCATAACAATGAAAACTGACTCCAGATATTGCCACTTGTCCATCTGGGGACAAAATAATTGCTGAGAACCACTGATTTAAGTAGAATTTCAACTCTTATAAGTATGGCAATCACATAGCGTTCCCTTGGCCTTAAGCCTTATTTTAGGAGTGAGCATAATACATACAATTCACATTAAGGAGTAATTTGAAAAAAGTTTCCTGGGAGTTTCTAGGAAATGGTTCTGTACTCCCAAAGGAGAACCACAAGAAGAGATGACTTTTCCTCTTCTGAATATCATTGTGTGATATGAGTCAAGCCCAGATCTACTGCAGCCATTTTGCACCCAGCTGACTCATGTGGAAGTGCAGACCTGGAGCCAATGACCATTGTTCTACTCCTGGTTTCCCTATTACATGAGTCTCAAATCTCTCTTGCAATTTAACCCAGTTTGCATTGGATTTTCTGTTGCTTGCAGCCAGAGACTTCTAATCTACACGGTGACTTTGGCAAGATTAGTTCCAGAAGAGATTCTAGGGGCAGAAGTCAGATTGAATGACTTGAAAGTCCTCTCATTCAGGATTGAATGAGAGGTGAAGTACAGGAGACTGAGTGAGAGAGACTCTTTCAAAAAGTTTAGCAGTGAAAGAAGGACATAGATAAGGCAGTAGACAGGGGGTGGAGTTTGACAAAAGTATAATTGTTTAGTCAAATATGTGGAGGACTTGAGCTTATTTAAATGCTAATGGGAAGGGGCTAGGTTAAAAAAAAAAAAAAAAAAGAGGCTGCAAGTAGAACCAGGGGAGAGACTTTTTCATAGAGCAAAGTATCTCAGGAAAGAGAATGAGGAAAGTGATGCGATTCCATGATATATAGAGTGGTGTATCTTGGCTAGATGGAAGAACAGTTTTCCCATCCTGACCTTGGGGATGGAAAAGGAAATGTAGATAAATTGGAAGTGGAGGTTAGATATCAGGGAGGTTCTATTTCGACTGTTCCAATTTTCCTGTAAAGTAACAGGAAGAAAAGGGAAGACACGGATAAAACTCTTAAGAGCTATCCAGTTATAAGTCACTATTTTGTGTTTACATAAATTGGGGCTATAATAAGCTCATTGGGATCACATCTCTTTGGCAAAATGAGTCCTTTTCATTCTCTACCTTGTAGAAGATGCTCTAGATATAGATTTTAAAAAAAGAGACATCTGAGAGTGGCAGCAAGCCTGTGATTCATGTAGCCATGTAATTCATGTGATGAAGGTTGTAAAGGTTAAAGAAGGCTCCCCAATTTCTGGGCTTCTTCTCCTTGGTGACATAGATCACCCATTCTAGGCCCTTTGTCTGAGACTGGAGTTCAGAGCTGGGGGAGTCATTATGGCTATTGGTCGCTGAACAAATGTGATAAACGGCTGGCTAGAGTCCATGTGAACATGGCTTTCCTCTGAAACTTCTTGTCTGGACTATAATAATAGAATGTTTGGAAATCATTAAGTAGCTGCCTTGACTTGTTTAACTCGATGGCCTCAGACATTTCATCGAACTGACATAGGATTTATGTCTTAATAACACAATAACATTTAGTGAGCACCGTGGTTTCGGAACGATTTATGCCTGATCTGCAGTTGGAGAATGATTTACACCCCAGTGAGGGGTAGAGTTATAAGAGATACCCTGTATTCTACTGCTGGATTGCTTTCCATGGAGGGTGGAGAGGAGACAGTAATGTTCACCCCCTGAAATTTTTTCTTGATAGGTTTTTTCATTAGAATAAAATGAGAAGTCTGAACTCTTTCCTTTTTCTCTGCAAAATGTTTCCTATCACTCTGGTTCCTATTAAAATTCTGATCAGTCTTAGACAAGAAAGGGTGAAAGCAATCATAGGAACTCCATGCCGGAGAAGGGTCTCAGCGTTCACATCACTGATTTGACCTTGCTGAAGGGACTGTGCAGTGGGCATGCTGTGTGCATCAAGATGCAGAAGGCCTCAGTGTGAAGGTCAATAGATGCTTTTCTCAAGTCTGTGCTGATACTCACAGCAAATTAGCTAGCGGGCCTCCAGGATGCCAGGAAAGTCACAGTCAACACTGGGTGGGAGTTCCCTAGAGACGGTGAGGCAGAGGAGTCCCTAGTGGTTCAGAGCATGGGCTTTGCAGTAAGCATGTCTGCGCTGTTATCTAATTCTGCAACCTTGGGCTTTAATCTTTGTGCCTCAGTTGTCTCACTTAAAAATTGGGGCAATACATTAAAAATAATGAAATAATGGAGTAAGATGGATGGACCTATAGACTGTCATACTGAGTGAGGTAAGTCAGAGAAGGAGAAATATGATATGGCATCCCTTATATGTAGAATCTAAAAAGAAATGAAACAAATGAACTTACAAAACAGAAAGAGACTCACAGACTTAGACAACGAACTTATGGTTGCAGTAGCAGGGAAGAATGAGGGGAAGGAATAGTTAAGGAGTTTGGGATGGACTCTATAGGTACATGCTGCTATATTCAAAATGGGTAACCAACAAGGACCTAGCACATGGAACTCTGCTCAATATTGTATGGCAGCTTGGATGGGAGGGGAGTTTGGGGGAGAACAGACACATGTATTTGTATGGCTGAGTTCCTTTGCGGTTCACCTGAAACTATCACAACGTTGTTCATCGACTATACTGCAACATAAAATAAAAAGTTTTTAAAAATGGATAGACTTTTAAAACATTGGGGCAATAATACCTAACTCAAGGAATAGTTCTAAGAAACTTACACTCTAAGAATATCTAAGATTCTAGTGGCAAAAAAATAAAAAATGAGGAAAAAAAGAAGTAGAAGCTGAGGTGAACAATAAGCTGAGGCTTATTGCTTAGCCTCGAGGCATCTTGAAAGAGCAAAAAGACAATTGGACTTATAGTTTGAAGTCTTTCTTTAACTTCCAGTTCTTTGCTCCCTATGAAAATGATAGTAGACATGCCACATGGCTATTATGACAAATACACAAGAGATTATTTATGAAAACACTTAGTACTTGATAGATACTTAACATATGTTCATTTTCTTCCTTCTTTCCAAGCAAGCAGGAAAAAAGTTAGATGAGTTTAAATCTTGATTATCCAAGTGTGATCATGAAGATGGTGTCAGTTTTACGGAGTTAAGGCTATTGCACAAATTTGTGAAGCAAGCATAGATTTCCTTTGGTTTTCTCCCACGTTGCCTTTTAGCCTCCTTTCTCCAGCCCCCACACAGACAGGCCTTTCTGAGTTGTCACAGGTAAAAAGCAGCACTTGGTAGTCAACGCATAATGGCTGAAAGGTTATGAAAACCACGAGTACGGGGATTTCAAAACCCCAAGGAGAAAGGAAAGTCTTAAAGACTTACGGGCACTATAATGATAACGATAACATTTTAGAAAGACTTTTTGGATGCAGGCCCTTGTTAGCCTTTCCATCTTTTCCACAATACCAGGTAGCCAGGTAGCCTGAGGGTTCTAAATATTCCAGATCCTCTGTTTCTTGCTCAAGCCAGTCGTCACCAACCTTCTCCATCCTCATATGGCCCCACCCAGCCCTAGTCTCCTTACTAACAGGTTTCATTCTTCATTGCATTTGTCACTAAACTGTTCTGAGAGCTTGTGCACCGGGGTGGAAGGGTGATAAGTCCATGTTGTCATAGCTCTTTTTCATCCTTTTCTATCTGTCATACACTCATTACTATGAAATAAGTGCCCAAAGTAGCCCAAATTTCTCATAATGCAAAGCTTTCATAGTACTTCCTATTTCTGATATAAGAAAAATCTTCACACATTATCAAATTTAAATTTCATTCAGGTATTTATTTCCTAAGCAATAAGGAAAGAAGAAGTGAATACACACATGGTTCTCAAAAATGCCTCAGAGTTGCCCATTCACTTTTTTTTCCCCAAAAATATTTCATTTCCTTTGGATCTGAGGGAAAGTAAATACAACAATAATTCATTTACTTCAAGTGAAATTTCTGAAGGTGAGGGACATGAATTGGCACATAGACCTAGAGTTGCATTAATTCTTTCATTCAGTTCTATAGATAGTTATTCACCATATAACTCAAACATTGCTAGGGGTTGTCCAGGACAGAGCTTAGACCTGGCTTCTGCTCTCTGAGAATACCCTCTGCATATGGAGTATATGAATATTACCAGGTTGATAAAAATTGCTTCTTTAGATTGTCCATCTCCCACCATTAGACAGTGGTTTACTCCAAGTCAGGGAAATGACTTAGTTAACTTTCTAATTCAGATGTCGCCTGTCCTCATTGAAACTTCAAATTCATTTGGATGCAAATTTCTATGCTACTTAATATTCTCCAGAGGAAAGGAATCCCTAGCACCAATAGTATTATTGAACAATAGAGACTTTCCTGAAGTTTTTGCAAGGGGAGATTGAGATGTGGGTTTAAATCTTAAAGCCCACAAATAAAGGTCTTAAACTTTTTCATGAAACGTAAGTTTTTCTCCAAATTCTTTTCATCTCCCCAGACAGTGAATGCAGTTCTCAGGTCTGAGCTGTTGTGCTAGTTCAGCAGTGGGCTAAAGAGAGCCTGAAATCCAGCCTGGGTTGCCCTCTGCAAGCTGAGGGCTGTAGCCACGGAAAGGAACGAGCTCCATTCTGTTTGCACATAGGCACTGTCAACTTGGCAAACCATGCCTGGCAGCTGCATCTCCCCTGAACAGGAAACTTTTCCTACTTCCCACAGAAGTCTAATGAGTTAGAGCCCCTGGTACTTACTTTGCCGTCTCAGTACATGTGTGTTGAACCTCATTTAGAGTAAGTTTTACAAGTAAGAAACAAGCATAAAGCATCATCATACAATATGAAAAGAATATTTGAGACAAGAGATGCAAAGTAGTCTTAGAAAGTGGTATGTTTTTGAGGGATCCTATATTATGCCAGTAGGAAATTTTGTGTGTGGGCAAAATCTGCTGCAGCATCAACAGAATTCTTACCAAATTCAGGCTTACCATGTAAACAACTTTTTGTCAAAGCAAAGTCTATAAGAATATTTTATACATCTCTCTTTAACTTAATAAATTTAATTCAGAGCAATAGGAAAATGAGGAAAATTTGTTGTCCGTGAGTGAAAGTTAGACTTATAAAATGACTTTAGAGATACATATTTTTTTTGCTTCCAATTACTCAATAACTTCTAATTAGAACAACAAAATGTTTCCAAGTGGAGGAACTTCAGCAATCTACTTTAGTAAGTACATGAAAGTTTGTAATCAAAATACAAATGTATGTATTAAAAATAAGTCTTTCCAAAATTTGGAAATTTCCTTTCTCATAAGTAAGTTAAGCATATCTCTTTGCATTTTCATTGAGAGTTATATTCATTTAGTAAGCTACATGTAAACACTTTAAAGGTAAATTTTATCTTTACTCTTGTGAATATGATTATTTTCTTGAACACTGAAGTCCCAAATAATCAGGGTTCATTCTACTCTTTTTCCTAATGTAACTGTAGACGTAAGATTTCTGTCCTTCCTGTTACATCCTGCTTCTCACGCCTCTCTGCCCCCAGCATCCATAGACACATAGACACTACTTTCACTTCTGGGAAGTCCTCAGGGAAGAGAACATAGAAGTGCCACTATTGCATGTGGTCAGGGCTCATAAATAAAAGAGTTAAATTTCAGTTACCTGGAAATACCTACATCCTGCCAAGGCTGCAGTCATTCTCTCACTTATAAATTGAGTTTAAATTAAACCAAATCCCAGTCTTTCTTGGTTCCAGCTCTTCTCTTGGAGAAGCTTGCATTCTTGGTTCAAAGAAAAGAAAGCCATACTTTTTTTAAAAAAGGGGCTCAAGACTTCTTGGACATCGAACGGCTTTTACAAAGTACCATTTTGTTGAGTGCAAAAGAATAAGAAACAGCTGGGTTACATTTCCTTTGAAATGCACATTTAGTTAAAAATTAAACACACAAGAAATTAAAAAACATTAGGAAAAAAGCACTTTTTGGTTTTGCCAAGGCCCAAACAATTTAAGAGAAAGAGAGGAGAGAAAAGAATAGTCTGAAATGTTTTGCCAACCGGTTCTCCCTTCCATGGTCCTAAAGTTTGTTAAACCCAAAATAAAATCGTGCAAGACACAGAATTAGTTTGAACTGGTTCTGGAAACAGTTATGGGTCTGTTAAGCATGAAGGGATTCAATAAATATTTCTCCTCTCTTTTCTCTTCTATCCTAAGAACAGTTGCAGTCATTTTTTTTTCTTACTAGTTTCTGAATTTTGCCAAACTCTCCCTGATAGATAGAAGGTTTCTAAACAGAGGGATTGAATTTAAGTAGAAAACTACATTTTAGTTGCTTAAGTTCCTGGAATCATGTTTGTACTACAAATAGTAAATAAATAATAAAAGTGATTCCAGGGAATGAAAGGTTGCTAGCTCTCTGCCAACTTGCTTTCATCGCACAACAGAAAAAAACAAAAAGTCAATCTTGCCCTAGAATTATAGGTAAAATGGGCCCATATGTTGTTATGTTGATTTCAATCTATTTTAACAAACATTATTCAGCACCTACCAAGTTTAAATCATAGAACTAGATGCTCTAAGAGGCATTTCAAAATGAGCAATCAACTCAGAAGTGGATGTAAGAAAGAGAAGAGAAAAGTAAAATACAAAGTACAGATAGATCCGAGAAACAAACAGCCCCCATTTTCCAACACAGACTTATTTTATTCAGTTCCAGAGTTCTCAAGATGCAAAACTTCATGAAATTATCTCTCCTCTGTACTTGACAACTTTGAATCTCTGTGTGTGGTTCAGTTGTGCCCAGTTCTTTGTGACCCCATGGACTGTAGCCCGCCAGGCTCCTCTGTCCATGGAATTCTCCAGGCAAGACTACTGAGTGAGTTACCATTTCCTTCCCCAGGAGATCTTCCTGACCCAGGGACTGAACCTACATCTGTTGTATCTCCTGAACTTGCAGGAAGTTTCTTTACCAGCTGACCTACCAGGAAAGCCCACAATTTTGAGTATGGAAATATATATCAGACAACTTACATAAAAGGTATCATCTGACTTTCCCATTATTTCAGATAATAATTTAAGTGTTTCAGAATGGCTGAATCTGAATGATTAATTGTGCTTATTTGAAAGTCTCCCCTTAGAATTTTCAGAACTAAGTTAACTGACAAGGAAAATATTTTTATGGTTTAAAACATTTAATAGGCAGAAATTTAACTCCCTCATGCCAGTGTTGGCAAAACTGAGAAAAGCTAATCTTCTATACTTGTATTTATAGTCTTCTCAGATATCCTTCCATCTCCCAACACAAACCTAAATCCAAGTTTCTTACCACACTTCAATACTGCCTGTAATTTTCCTCTGAAAAATAATCTGATATTCAGTTAACACTAAAGTAACACTATTTTATGTCTTACTGAAAGTGTTTGTACTTTTTAGGAAGATATATATTTTTTTAGGAAGATATTTTTAATACCCCATAGTGACTATTTTCCATTAGGATTTGTAAGTAACCAAGTAAGACAGGAGCTATAAGTAGAGGCGCCCAGTGCTGGCAGCAGACAGGTGATGGTCTTTTACTCTTAGGGACTAAAAAGAGTGCTTCATCTTGACTAAAACTGGGGAGGTAACAGTGAAGTTTCAGGTGTATGTCTGGCACTAAGGATGATATTACAGCTCCCTGTAGGACCCAACATCTGAGGATCCTGGTAACGAGTGACACTCACATCCTATTTGTTGCTGTTGTTCAGATGCTCAGTCGTGTCCGACTCTTTGTGACCCCATGGACTGTAGCACGCCAGGCTTCCCTGTCCTTCACCATCACCCGGAGTTTGTTCAGACTCATGTCCATTGAGTCAATGATGCCATGACCACCTCAGCCTCTGTCACCCCCTTCTCCTCCTACCCTCAATCTTTCCTAGCATCAGGGTCTCTTCCAGTGAGTCAGCTCTTCTCATCAGGTTGCCACGGTATTGGGGCTTCAGCTTCAGCATCAGTCCTTCCAGTGAATATTCAGGATTGATTTCCTATAGTATAAACCAGCTTGCAGATGGTTATCAGGCACTTGGTAATTGGGTACCCAGGCACTAGCCCCCAGCCTGGCTGCAGAAGAGGAACTCCTTTGTCTGGGGAAGGAAAAGGCAGAAATTGAAGAAAGGACCTGAAAAACTAGTTCCTCAGCAGGAGGCCCAGAACAGAAGCTCCAATGTGAACTGGGACAGCTGGTAGGTTTCTGGCAGGGTGTGTTTAACGTGCTATTACTGACTCAGGCTCAAAAACAAGGACCTCACATTCCCAAAGCTCCCTTATCAGTGTGAAATCACTGTTGGAAGGAACTTGGAGTTCTGAACAAATGCAGAAACTCTTTCAGTCAATGCTAGAGGTGACTGAGTTAAGGGAGCTCAAGGATGTAGCCTGTCCAGGGGAGGAGGCAGTATTAGTCGCTCAGTTGTGTCCGACTCTTAGCGACCTCATGGACTGCAGCCTACCAGGCTCCTCTGTCCATGGGATTTTCCAGGCAAGAGTACTGGAGTGGGGTGCCATTGCCTGCTCCATTCTCTTCACTAATAGTGAATAAAAATAGGATTTTCCCAAAGTATCCTATATATGATTTATTAGAAAGACTTCTGAACTACCCACAGGTTCAGAATACTCAAAGCCACGGAAGGCAAACACGAGTTATTCTACCTGTCATGGTGGCAAGGCAGGCTACAAGTGGGATAAGAAAGCCTCTCATATCCTGTTTTATGGGTTGTTATAAAGATTGGAATAAAATAAGGTGGACAAAAAAAAAAAAAAACCAACCAAAAACAGTTTTGCAAACTTTATTAAATCATGGCAAAAACTGAAAAATGCATTTCTGTGGAATGGTCTATTCCCCGTAGGGCTGGATAAGTGAGATATCTCTGTATTTGATTCTGTTTTGAAAAGAACACAAACAATTTGGGACTTTTAAGAAAGCCCTCTGGGCTTCTCTAGCAATGTTGAGACTGGCCGCAAGCCACTCGTGCTACAGATCGGAATACTAAAAACCCACTGGATGGCAAATACTCTGTTTTAGAACAGAAATCTAAGTCAGCCCCTGCATGCTATTTCATCATTATTGTTGCTGCTGTTTGCAAACATAAAAGTTCCCCTAAAGGAACTGCCCGGAAGCTGCTCTTCCTCTCTTCTCTTGTGGCTCTTCAGCCTCTCCATCCCACTGTGTGTACCCCATCAACAGGGATATGTGACCCTAAACATCCAATACAGGAAGAAGCATGTGCCCTGAAAGAAAATGTTTACCCCTCATGAAATAGTAAAATGCAGACCAGGCAAGCCTCCTCTTCAGGTGTAAACCAAATGTTTGCCCATTTTTGCCAGAGGGAGCCATGGTTCTTTCAGGACTGATTTCTTCAGAGCACTTTGTGCTTTGAGAGGCTGGTTCTTGTCTCCAGTGGATACTGCTTCTAGTCATGGAACCCATGCCACCCCCTAACATACCCACAAGTCACAGCTGGTCAAAATGAAACAATTTCAGTTTTAGTTGTACACATGGCTCCAAGGAAAGACTCCAACTCCTTCCACATCCCACTGGAAGATTATCCAAGGAAAGTTTGCAAGAAGATACCTCATTATAGGCTTCAATACCTTCACCTGGCACCCATGTGATAGCATAAAACATTTGAAGTTAAAGTGCCAAAGGAAATAAAAAAGGAGTTTTGAATGAAATAATTAAAGTGTGAAATCAAAAAGGATTTTTGAAAGTGCTATTAGTGTACTGTGTATTCTATCCTCACCATGTCTCCAACTGTAATTCTAGGGCAAGGGGCATTTTTTGGAGAGCTTGATATGTGTTTATGTGTTCTCTGGTATTCAGCACGTAGAGTGACATCTGGCTCACACCTGAGAAATCTGAAAGACAAGAGCCTGTAGCTAACTAGTTGGTCTGCCAGCAGAGTAGTGATGAGGCAGTGGGGACAAGCTGCATTTCCAGGGTGAAAACACTGAGAGGTTACATTGTTTCATTTTCATGGGGAGTGAGAGAGAGATGCTACTGCATAGCAGTACTAGTCAAGTAAACATTTCCCCTTTTCATGGTACCAGAAGGAAGGAGTAGGTGAACATGGACTATCAGTTCTGCTACAGGTACTGAAAGAAGATGGAATTAGAAGGTGGGAACCAGGCTGAACCCACGATTGACAATAGACTACTATCACTGCAAGTGGATTGCAGGTACCCACAAAGACCTCTTTCACTGGCATGCTGTACTTAGACACAGATCATGGCAACTGGTCCCATCACTTCATGGCAAATAGATGGGGAAACTGGAAACAGTGGCTGACTTTATTTTTCTGGGCTCCAAAATCACTGCAGATGGTGATTGCAGCCGTGAAATTAAAAAACGCTTACTCCTTGGAAGGAAAGTTATGACCAACCTAGACAGCATATTGAAAAGCAGAGACATTACTTTGTCAACAAAGGTCCGTCTAGTCAAGGTTTTTCCAGCAGTCATGTATGGATGTGAGAGTTGGACTATAAAGAAGACTTAGCACTGAAGAATTGATGCTTTTGAACTGTGGTGTTGGAGACGACTCTTGAGAGCCCCTTGGACTGCAAGGAGATCCAACCAGTCCATCCTGAAGGAGATCAGTCCTGGGTGTTCATTGGAAGGACTGATGCTGAAGCTGCAACTCCAATACTTTGGCCACCTGATGCGAAGAGCTGACTCATTTGAAAGGACCCTGTTGCTGGGAAAGATTGAGGGCAGGAGAAGGGGACAACAGAGGATGAGATGGTTGGATGACATCACCTACTCGATGGATGTAGGTTTGGGTGAACTCTGGGAGTTGGTGATGGACAGGGAGGTCTGGCATGCTGTGGTTCATGGGGTCGCAAAGAGTCGGACATGACTGAGCGACTGAACTGACTGACTTAGACACTTTAGGGTGGAACTGCTCTGAGAACTTAAAACTTCAAGTTTTTGTGCACAACCTTATAAGTAAGAGTTTAAGGTGTTTACAGACCTCCTGAAGGTTGTCCATGGACCACTGTTCACTCTTCTCTGCCCCCCGCCCCACCAGATAAAGAAGCTTCAATTTAACCCAGCCCATCTTGGGTATCCTGTGTCATTTCACAGGAGGTTTCTGGCATTCTCTGTGTTATTCACAGCCTCCCCCTAAATCACCGATGTTGGAACACTAGTCTTATCCGTCCCCAGACTCTACCCCTCCTGCCTGGCATCTGAATCTGATTTTTACATTTGTGTTGTCCCTCCTTTAGACATCTGTCATCTTTCTCCTGCTTGATTGTATGAAAGATCCTTCAACAAAATGGGTTTGAACTACTCGGGTCTACTTATAAGTGGATTTATTTTCAATAAATACATACTACAGTACTACAAGATCCACTGTGGGTTGAATCTGGGGATGTGGAGCCATAGATATGGAGGGCCAGTTGTAAGGTCATGGGTTTTTAGCTACATGGGGCCAGTGCCACTAGCCCCTGTGTTGGTCAAGGATCTACCATAATTATATGGTTCTCCTAGTTACACCCTAATGATCTGTCCCCACAAATAAGCACTGCTACACAGACATCACATGGTCTAATCCAGCCTCTGGGAACTCTCGACTTCTTGTACGTTACCTAGTCATCTTTGTCTGGTGAACATTCCTTTGGAAAACTTTCTAAATCTTGCTTAGTTTAAGGATTAGATTGAGATTTAAATTTTTAAAAAATGTCTCTGAGAGAAGTAACACTTAAACTCCTGTCTTTAATTTACATTCCCATGTTAATAAGTTTTAGATCTTTGCTTTAGAAATGATTTCATAGAAGAGAGTTTGAGAATTAAACAGTATTGAGATAAGAACCTTTGCTAAGAGAGGAAAGAGGAGTTTGAAGGGTGAATAGTGAAATTATTAATTTTCCCTGTTCTTCATTTCTTTTTCTCTGGACCCACTCTAAGCTGAACATCTAAAATTTAGCACAGAAAAAGCTTTCCTGAAAGAAAACACTTGGGTTATTGCTGAGAGTGTTTTTGGATGGTGTGGCAGACTGCCATGGCTTTGGCATCAACTACGACTAACTAAAACTTGTGTGTTTATAGTGTTGATGTGTGCCTGATGAGAAAGAGGCTAAACCACTATGCCCCACCCTGGAGGGTGGCCCCTCTTAAGATGCAGAATGGATGTAGCTCACTCCCAAGACTGCAGTTCTCACCAGATAAGCAACAGATTTCTATATGAAAGCCAATCAAACAAGAGAGCCTAACTTTTTCTAACCCAACAGAAACTTGAATTTCTAAAATATATTCACATCTCATCATTTAGGGATTTATGCCTGCAAGTCCACTATCATTAGAGAGTTATATGTGAACATTCCCCTTTCCATGGTAGGGATTACAGACCCCAAATGATAGTAAATTATCCTTTCCTGCACTGTATACTACGATTACACAGTGGAATTTTCTAGGCTGTTTGGTAAGGCACTACAGCACTAATGAAGTGTTATTTATACTGCATACTGACTTTCTGTTTTGTTTTTCTTGAAGTTTCTACTTGTTCCATCTTTTTTGATTTATCCTACATTTAGCAGACCTAAGTCTGAAAGCCATTTTTCTGTCACTCTTCAAACTTTAAATGAACAAGACTTTTTATGAAGTGTAATTTTCAATAACAATGAAATATTAGAAGCCTCTCTTGGAGTTCCTTGTACCATTCCTGCCTGTGTTTTTTTTTCTGATTTTCTTCTTTTTTTTTTCTTGGTTCCCTACCAGTACTGTCTATGGTTGTCATAGCTTCTGATATATGGAAATAGGGATCTAGTGGAGGGTCAGAAAAGTCTCCTCTTCCTCAATTATCCAATACCAAGAAATACAACATAGAGTAGTGCATGGTGCATGCATACAAGTAATGAATTAGTGACTTAGCTTAACTGGGTATGTAGAGAGAGTTGAATGTGCCATGAGGCATTAGACTAGTTCTGCATTAGACTGCAGGAAAAAAATGGCAGTTTTTCTTTGATATGTCTCTTTTATATTTGAATCAATAGTGGATAAATTCTAATCACTCTTCCTGAAGAGCAACAGAACATGTACTTCCTAATCAATCAGTTTTGGATTAAAATGATCATTTCTCCATTGTGGGGCCACGTGATTTGAAAGTCTCTATAGAGCTTCTTGAAAATGGGTTCAATAAAAGTACCATAGGAAGAACATGTGGTGAAGTGTGTGAAAGGGACTTAAATAATTTACACAGTAAATGATCTGTAAGTGTTACCTCAGGCTTCTCAGCTGATTCAGTAGTAAAGAATCTGCCTACCAATGCAGGATACACAAGAGACTTGAGTTAGATCCCTGGTTTGGGAAGATCCCCTGGAGGAGGAAATGGCAACCCACTCAAGCGTTCTAGCCTCTGAAATCCCATGGACAGAGCCACCACCTGGTGAGCTACCTGAGTCCCTGGGTTTGTCCATTGGGTTGCAAAAAGTTGGATACAACTTGGCAATGAAATAACAAGTGTTACCTCCTTTCCCCTCCCCTTTCTCCACTTTGCTTTTCCTTCCTCTTCTCTCCTTCATTTCCATCACTTGTATTACAACTAAATTAGTTCCTAGAACAAGAATTTTGTGGTATCTGTGGCAGAGAAATT
Source organism: Muntiacus reevesi (assembly GCF_963930625.1). Lineage (NCBI taxonomy): Eukaryota > Metazoa > Chordata > Mammalia > Artiodactyla > Cervidae > Muntiacus > Muntiacus reevesi. The sequence goes on along the minus strand of NC_089253.1, from coordinate 84,738,283 downwards.
CACTTGCCTTCCCAGCTGCCATCACCACCACCATTTTCCCTATGAATGCCCTTCTTTTTATTGCCAAGGGAAGCTGACCCCTATAACCATCTCAGCCAGTGAATCATCATTGATCAAAGCCAATCATAGTAATTCCCTGATCATGGAAAGAAACTAGATTTAGGCATAGACATGTGACTTAATACTAGTCAACCGTACACGTGGAGAAACTTACAGGAGATGCTGGCGGGGGGAGGGGTGGATTTTCTCACTAAAAAAAAGAGATTTATGGAGGACATGCCCACTCCTCTTTTCAAACAGACATGGTCATGTCTCCATAGGATGCCTAAAACTGCAACATATTGTTCATGCTCTTGGACATGAGATAGCACCAACGCATATAGCCAAGTAGAAAGATAGACACCCCAGCCCTTGATGACATCACTGCATTGCTGAAGAGCCTGCCCCCAGATCTTTGCTGAACAACTTATGCCTTAGGATTTAAAGGACTGATATTCTTTTATCTATGACAGAAGTCAGCTAAACTGCCAAAGTGTTCCCAGACACAAGTTAGAATCCCAGATGTCTTTATGTGTGAACTTGTGCACATTATCTAAACCCACAAGCTTCAGTGTCCTCTTCTGCATAATGGAGACAGTCACCCCATAGACTGACATCAGGATTTAATGAAGACATCTAGAATAATGCTTGATGTGAGGTCCTCAGTAAATGAAAAAGTGATTCTAACAATTCCCCCCGTTCACATGGAGATAAGTCCTGATGATAAGATATGTTGATGCAGACATAGCTTACAGTGGAGGATCCCGATAAAAACAGCATTGATCTAGGATTTACATGCTGCTGTTGTTCTGCCACTCAGTTGTGTCTGACTCTTTGTGACCCCATGGACTGCAGCATGCCTGGCTTCCCTGTCCTTCACTCTCTCCCAAAGTTTGCTCAAACTCATGTCCATTGAGTTGGTGATGCTATCCAACCATCTCATTCTCTGATGTTGCCTTCTCCTCCTTGTCTCAATCTTTCCCAGCATCAGGGTCTTTTCCAATGAGTCAGCTCTTTGCATCAGGTTGCCAAAGTCTTGGAGATTCAGCTTTATCATTAGTTCTTCCAATGAATATTCAGGGTTGATTTCCCTTAAGATTGACTGGTTTGATCTCCTTGTAGTCCAAGGGAGATTTTCTCCAGTACCACAATTCTAAAGCATCAGTTCTTTGCTGTCCAGCCTTCTTTATGGTCCAACTCTCTGTCCTTAATGTTATATTTAAAATAACATGCATTTTCATGAAAAACACAAAAAAACACTCACCTCCACTATTAAATTTTTCTACTTTGAGCAGCTAGATGGTTATTTTCTTCCCCCTCTATTCTTTGTGTTTCTGTCCTTGAAGCTAAGGGCCCAGAGAGAAGTTGGACACCCCACCTCACACACTCACAGATCAAAGGAAATATGAAAGGATTTAGTGCTTGTGTGACTCAGTTAGGAATCCGTGGTCTTACTGGAAAAGGTGAGGCCCAAACAACCTTTTAGTTTTGTGGGGGAGTGGGAAGGAAACTGGAACTCTTAATTTCCTTTTAATAACTCTTTCTGACACAGTACCCCAAAGTCTTTTTCTTTGGCCCCCTCTAAGCTCTTCCTATAATTAGCCTGATTGTTTCTATTTTGATTTCTAAATCAGGATATCCCATATTATTAGGTATTGATTCTCTGTTTATTTTTTCTTATTCACAAGCATTATATAAAACTAGCCTTGTTTTCTTATTCCTCTTAGGATCTTTTCCTAGACTTAATCTTTGTGTTCATGCTTCCTTTTCTTTCTCATTTGCCTTATACTCAAACTTTTCCTTGAGTCTTTCACAGTAGCTAGAATCCCAGCCCCTTTCTCCTCTGTGCTTATTCTGTATCATCTCAGTTTCCAGAAATCTACACAGAAACACCCAACAGTTAAAACCCAAATCTTTCCTTTCTCTTAGGCTGGCAAATTGACTTGGAACCCAGGCGCAGCCAAGCAGAAGAGATATTTCCTAGATTTAAAGCATATTTATTGCTTTGGCTAAAACTACAGCTTCCCAGGTGGCTCAGTGGTAAAGAATCCACCTGCCAATGCAGGAGATGTGGGTTCGAGCCCTGGTCTGGGAGGATCCACTCGAAAAGGAAATGCAACCCACTCCAGAATTTTTGCCTGGAAAATTTCAAGGACAGAGGAGCCTGGTGGGCTACCGTCCACGGGGTCACGAAGAGTTGGACATGACTGAGCCAGTGAGCAATTCTACAGCATGCTCAGGAAAAGGCAGGGTATGTTTAGACTCTGTTTTGGTGTCTCAGACTGGGGACCATGGAAGCACACTAACCAGGTTGTGTTTCTAGATGTTCAGCTTCCCTTCTCAGACCTTGCCCTCCAGCCATCCCATTAATCTGAGAGCTACCGGGTAACCTTCCAATCATTTCCTTTCGGCTTAAATAAGTCAATCTCCATTTCTGTTGTTTGTAACCCAAAACCCCAGAGTGACACATTTTGCTTCTCTTATTTCATTATGTCATGGAAATGGCAGGGTCTTTACAGTGAGAGGGACGTAGGATTAATTCTCCCATTTACTCACTGGCAACCTTAAGTTAACATCTCTGAGCCTCAGCCTTCACATCTGAAACAACAGAAAAATAATATAAAACTCAGGGAATTATTGAAGGAATTCAATACAATTTTGTGTGGAATACGCTTAGCCTTTTTTGATTAAAACTTGGTTTTGCCTTCCAGGAACTTACAATTTAGCTGGGAAACTATGGCATGCACACATATTAGTAATAGGTAACATTTATTTTGGATGCTTAACAATAGCACATGCACTGCTAAGGAAATGCACTGTTGCATTTGTGACCTCACTTAACCTTTGTAATTATAGCCCTGTACAGTAGGTATTATTACTCACATTTTACAGATGATGAAACTGAAGCCTCTAGAGAGAATAATACGTAGTAAAATATCACACAGTTGAAATTCAAATCCAGAGCAAACCTAGGGACTCTTACCCAAGAGCCTGTGATCCTAACTGGCTTACCCATAAGAAAAGATATTCGGCTTTCAGGCAGCACAGACATGCCAAATGATAGATTCGGGCAAAATATTCTGCTGAGTTCACAGGACAGAAGAGCCTGTGTTTCAGAGAAGCAAGGGAGGGCTTTGCAGGAAAATGACGCCAAGTTTCTGATAGGTCAGGTTAAGATGGTATCAAATCCCAGTACTCTCGGACCTAATGTTGTCACATATTTTTCTTCTGTCAATCCTTCCCCATCATTCTTGGTCTCTAGAAGTCTTATTTATTCTGAAAACTCAGCCAAGCATCTTTCCCTCCAGGAAACCGTCTCTGACTTCCAGTGACTGGGTCAGGCACCTCTGCTGTGTGCGTCCATAACTTACATATCCTTACACATTGGCCCTGCAAATACTGGCTCATTTGTCTGTCTATGGTCACTAGACTGTAGACCCCATGAATGCAGGCGCTATTTCTGTTTTATTCATCATTTTACTCACAACAGCTAACATTGTGCCTGGCACGTGGTAAGTTGTCAATCAGTGTGTATTGAATGAATGTGGAATGAACATTTCCAGCAGAGAAAACCACACGGAGACTAGTCCGGCTGAAGATAGGATGTTTGGAGTAAAAATATTTTGCAACTTCACCAATGTCAAAATATTCTGGACTCTTCCAGCTCTTGATTGCAAAAATATAAATGACTAAAATAATTAAATTAGAAGAGAGGCCAAAGCAAACATATTAGGCATTGTATAAAAGAGATATGAAAATGAAATTTTACGAGTGTTTAATCTAGAAAATAAAAATAAAAACTACCACCACCTCACTGTAACCATAACCAGTCATTTTGAATGGCCAGTGATAACTAAGTATGCTTAGTAGAGTTATATGTGTGTGCACACATGCACCTATGTGGTTATGTGTATGTGTATTCTTCAGTGAAATTTTATAATTAATAATTTGACAATCAGAGTTAGGTATTTTGTCCTAAGCTAGCCTCCCCAAAGTCTCACACTCATAGAAATAATATTGGCTCTTTCTTCGACATAACGTTCTGATTACTGTGGCTCCAGCAAGTCTGGGCTTTGTCCTCTATCTGCATGCTCTTTGAAGAAAAAGATTTTTGGTTATGACAGATCAATATATGTACCTAAAACATTTTTTGAATAATCTAAGTGTTAGAACATGTGCCAAGAAGAAGGATACAGAAAGAGTTATAGGAGTCAAGGGCAGAGTGAGCAGAATTATTAAGGAAGTCCTTGTGGGCAGAAGAATAGGGATTATGAGTGCCTTTAGGGAGCAGTTTCAGTGAGACAGAGAATAATGTGCTGAATATTATGGAGTAGGTAAAAGAAGTGGATTTGAATCACTTTTGGAAAAGATGGTAACGTGGCAATAGAGTGCAAGAGCAGGACAGCATTTGGTGATGCAGACAGCCTGGGAGAGTGCTGCCCTTTTATTTTATTTTATTATTAATATACAGTAAAATTAATTTGGGGGCTTCCCTGGTGGCTCAGTTGGTGAAGAATCTGCCTGCAGTGCAGGAGATGTGGGTTCAGTCCCTGGGTGTAGAAGATCTCCTAGAGAAGGAAATGGCAACCCACTCCGGTAATCCTCCCTAGGAAATCCCATGGACAGAGGCGCCTGGCGGGCTACAGTCCATGGGTTGGCAAGAGTCAGACATGACTGAGTGACTTAGCGGCTAAGCCACCACGACCAAAATTAATTTTTAGTGTACAGGTCTATGAACTTTAATACATGTACAGATTCATGTAACCACCACCACAGTCAGGACACACATCTGTTTCCTCATCCTAAATAATTCCTGATGATGCCCCTCTGTAGTTACTCCCACTCCCCATTCCTAGCCCCTGGCATCCACTGTCACTATAAGTTTGTCTTTTCGAGAATATCATATTCATAGAAGCATACAGTATGTAAAATTTTGAGACTGGCTTCTTTCAGTCAGCGTATCTTTGAGACTTATCCAAATAATTTATTAATAGTTTGCTCATTTTCATTGCTGAGTTGTATGCCATTATGGGGATGAACCTCAGTTTGTTTATCCATTCAGTTGTTAAAGGACAGTTAGATTATTTCTAATTTGGAGCAATTATGAATAGAGCTGCTATAAACATTCATTTCAGGTTTTTGTGTGAATATGTTTTCATTTCACTAAAGTTAATACCTAGGCATAGAATCTTTGGGTCATATGTTAAGTGTATTTTTAACTTTATGACAACTGCTAAACTGTTTTCCACAGTGACTGTACCATTTTGCATTATCAACAGCAATGAATGAGAGTTTCAGTTATTCTGTGTCTTTGCCAGTTGTCTAGTGTTATCCCATCATAGTTTTAATTTGCATTAACCCGATGACTAAAGATGTGAATCTTTTTTTTCATGTATTTATTTGATATCCATATGTCCCCTCAATGAAATATCTGTTTAAATCATTTGCCATTTCTAACTGTGTAGTTTGTGTTTTGACTGTTGAGTTTTGAGACTCTGTATATTCTGGTTACAAGTACTTTGACTAATACATGATTTGCAAATCTTTTCTTCCAGCCTTTAGTTTGTCTTTTCATTCTCTTAACATCCTTTTGCAGTGCAAATGTTTTAAATTTTGATGAAGTCCATTTGTCATTTTACAAATGGATCATGCATTTGGTGTAATATCTAAGAATTCTTTGCCTAATCCCAGGTCATGAAGATTTTTTTCTACATTTTCTTTTGAAAGTTTTACCTTTTACGTTTAGATCTATGAACCAATTTGAGTATGTGGTTGAAGTTTATTACTTTTTGCATATGATGTTCAATTGTACCACTCATTGAAAAAAATGTTCTGTGTTCCATTGAATTGCCATTGTGCTTGAGTCTGAAAGCCTATGAAGCAGGAGTGTCAATGTCTGGGCAGGCAAAGGTGGATCACTCAACTCAAGCAGAAAGAGAGCAAATTCACCCTTCCTGCAATTTTTTGTTTTGTTTGAGTCCTCAAGAGATTGGATGATGCCCACCTACATTGGGGTTGACACCTGCTCTACTCTGCTCACTGATTCAAATGCTAATCTCTTCTGGAAACACTGGCAGAGATCCACCCAGAAATACTTTCACTTACAATCTGGCATCCCTTAGACCAATCACGCTGACATGTAAATTGTCTTTTCTTCTGGTGCCACTAGTGCTTCCTGTGCTTTTGACACAATTTTTTAAAAGCTCCAAGTTTCCAAACTTCTGAGATGGTCTGTGGCAAAGGGAGAGCTTTTCCTGTATTTCCCTCTGTCAGACAGATCCCAAGGCAACTTTTTCTTGTGCTACAAAATTTATAAGGAATTTATCAAACAGTTCTTTCAATTTTTGTGCTCTACTTAGCTTTTGGTCTAAAGTTCAGTGGCAACTAGGTTGGGAGATAATTTTTACTGAGGGACACAAGCTCTATTTAGAATTCTTCCTTCTTTACAGTAATTATGCATGTGTGTGACCCTGTGGACTGTATCCTGCCAGACTCCTCTGTCCACGGGATTCTCAAGGCAAGAAGACTGGATGGATTGCCATGCCCTCCTCCAGGGGATCTTCCCGACCCAGGGACGGAAACTAGGTCTCCTGCACCACAGGCAGATTCCATGTGTCTTATATGGAGCATTGGCAGGCAGGTTCTTTACCAACTAGCACCACCTGGGAAGCACTTACAATTATTAAGTTTTTATTATTTGATTGAATACATTGCAGGCTTCCTTGGTGGCTCAAATGGTAAAGAATCTGCCTGCAATGTAGGAGACTGGGTATTAGATCCTTCTTCCTTGAGGATGAATTTTCTTCCTGAAGGTTCCTCATTACCCTGCAAAAGAATCTACATTGAGGTTATCCCACCATTTCCCCAGACAAGCCAGAAAATTCCTAAGTGTCCATGAAAATAGGTTTCTGGAAGGTAAATCCTCCCATCAGTTTGACAATCATTGTGAACTTCTGCTTAAACTCAAGCTTAGATTTTCCCATCCTGAATATAATTTCATGTAACATAATACCTGAAGCACCCCTGGGGGGAAATATTAATACTATTAACTCTACTGACAAGAAGGTTAAGTAACTTGTCCAAGGGATTCTTAGATTTAGAATTTAAACACAAGTCTTGTGACTCCAAATACCATTACTCTTTCTTTCTAAAAAAATCTTAGCAATCATCCCGAGTGATCAGCTGCCAAACTGTTCACCAATGTCAGTGTACTCCACCAATCATTCAAGCTTCCCTTGCATGCTGACATTTAGTGAAGGCAGAGCAGGTTCTGAATACAAGTCAAATTGATCACAGTATCAGTTAATTTTTACATAGCAAATAAATGAAGGCCAGAGACATTATAGCCACAAAGACCCTATTTGAGTTCTACTTGTATTCACTTTCTTACAATAGATGCATTTCTTTTTCTGTACAAAATAGTATGAATTATCTCACAGAATTAAGACTAGGTAAAAAGTCAGCATGTAAAATTTTTAATCCTGTCCCTAGAATGTAGTACTTCCTCAATAAATGAGGATTGTTATTGATTAATTAGTTAACTATTATTATATTTTGAATATAGTATATAAAATATTAAGTAGATGAGCATGCTAGATAAAGTGTATTCAATATATCTTTTTTTTTATGAGTAGTGAATTATCATGGGTAATAAGTTTCCATGATTCAAGCAGTCTCCATTTGCAATTAGACCAATTTTGAAAACAGCGCTCAGGATAGCAGCAAACTGGACTGCAGAGTAGGGTTCAGGAAATGAGACATAAAGAAAAGAGTTTCCTCAAAGAAATGAATTAAAACCTGGTTAGGATTTATGCTACTCTGTATTGAAAACTGTAGAGGATTAAATTTCAGCCATCTTTACTCTAAAGAAATATATAAAGCAAAAGTTCATTGAACTGCATTTTCATTTCAAGGGATTATTTTAAAAACTTCATTATTAGCATCTCACTCTGTTGCTGGGAAGTAAAATAAAACTATCAGCCTTGTTGCTTATATCAGTTGCTCATTCTCTTTTGGAGAACGCTGTAAGTGAAGGTTTTCCCCAAGGCACATTTTCTCATCTATGTTTTGGAACAAAAACAACAGGGAAGAAAATGTTCCCAAATGTCATGTTTAGAGATTGTCATCATTATGAGAATAATGTTGAAACATCAACCTGAAAAGAATTTATTAGGTGCACTTGTATTGAAGGATGGGCTTCCCAGCTGGCAATAGTGGTAAAAAACCCACCTCCAGTGCAGATGTAAGAGCGGTGGATTTGATCCTTGGGTTGGAAAAATCCCCTGAGGAGGGCATGGCACCCATTCCAGTATTCTTGCCTTGAGAATCCCATGGACAGAGGAGTCTGGCAGGTTACAGTCCATAAGGTCATAAACAGTCAGACCTGACTGAAGTGACTTAGCATGCATGCACAGATTGAACAATAACATGAATTTAGACAAATATAGCACAGAGCAGTAACTGTCTAGTTAAGACAGAACTGAAGCATAAAGCAATAATAAGAAATACAGTTTCATAATTAAGCACTGAAGGTGGTACATCAAAGTGGCACAGAATGATGGCATTTGATCTCCATGAAGCTAACTTGAAGAGACAGAACAATTTCCTGGCCAAGTATAACAAAACACACTCAGTGTTATGTTTCCAAAAGGAGAAGGTGTAAATCCAAAGGGATAGTCTGTTGGATCATAGCAGTCTAAGAGAGAACAGTTAGTTGCATCAATTATGGGTCCGGCAACAATGTCAAATGGGTAACAGATACTACAATGATGACCTGGGTTTGATCCCTGGGATGGGGAGATCACCTGGAGAAAGGAATGGCTACCCACTCCAGTATGCCTGCCTAAAGAATTCCATGGACAGAGGGGTCTGATGGGCTACAGTTCATGGGGTCACAAAGAGTTGGACATGACTAAGTGACTAACACTTTCATGTTCACTTTTCCAACGATGGCATTTTATCATATTCATTTCTTTACCCCCAGTGCAAAGTTCTGTGAATGTCTCTGTAGAGCTGTTTCTTCCAGATACTTTAGAAGACTCTAAGAATATAGGGCTGAAAATGAGAAATTAGTCTCAAACTCTCATGGAGCTCATATGTGTAAAGAATATACCAGATAGTAATGAAAGCTATGAAGGGTCCTGTTATACAGAAAAACTGAGGAGAGGAGGATGATCAGGTTGCCTTTCCCAAGCTAGTGACAAGATATTTCAGCTGAGAATTGAATGACAGGAGAAGCCAGCCAGCCAAGTAAGGATCTGGACAAGCACAACAGGCAGAGGGAACAGCTAATGCAAAACCCCTATTAGGGAATGAGTTTGGTGTGGTGGTGAAACAGAAAGAAAGACAGTGTGGATTTAATGTAGGAAGCAAGGAGTAATATAAAATGGGGTTGGAAATGGAGCAAGATTTATATCATCTAGGCCCTTGTGAGTTTGAGTTGAAGTAAATTATTATAAGTGTGATAAGGAATTGGGCAATTCCCTTATATTAATATTTTAAAAACTGCTTTGGCTGATATATGGAGAATGAATTATAGATGGGCAAAAGAGAAGGTAATCGCAATGGTCAAGAGAAAGTTGATGGTAACTTGGACAAGGATACAGTTTGTTGGATAAATGACTAATCAACATGTATTGGTACCCAGATACATAAATGGGAGAAAGAATCAAAGATAATGAAAGAATGTGGAGCCTGGGTGAGAGACTCTTGAAAGATTCTCTGTGGGCTAGGGTCATGAAAGTTGGAAGAGTGGGTGCCATCAGAGAAGAAGGTAAATCCTGTTTGGGATATATTAAGAACTGGTGATGAAATATATATTCCCAGGAATCTGGAGAGGTTGAAACTAACAAAACCTAAGAATAAAATGGAGAAATGCAAATCAGAACTACCATGAGGTATCACCTCACACTGGTCAGAGTGGCCATAATCAAAATGTTTATAAACAGCAAATGATGGAGAGAGTGTAGAGAAAAGGAACCCTCCTACACTGATGGTAGAAATGTAAATTAGTGCAGCCACTATGGAGAAGAGTATGAAGGTTCCCTAAAAAACTAAAAATACAGCTACTATACGTTCAGAATTGTGGTGGTGGAGAAGACTCTTGAGAGTCCCTTGGACTGCAAGGAGATCCAACAAGTCCATCCTAAAGGAGATCTGTCCTGGGTGTTCATTGGAAGGACTGATGCTGAAGCTGAAACTCCAATATTTTGGCCACCTCATGTGAAGAGTGGACTCATTGGAAAAGACTCTGATGCTGGGAAAGGTTGAGGGCAGAAGGAGAAGGGGACAACAGAGGATGAGATGGTTGGATGGCACCATTGACTCAATGGACATGGGTTTGGGTGGACTCTGGGAGTTGGTGATGGACAGGGAGGCCTGGTGTGCTGCAGTTCATGGGGTCGCAAGGAGTCGGACATGACTGAGCAACTGAACTGAACTGGACTGAACTGATACATTTAGAAGAAGAGATGGTTGGATGGCATCACCAACTCAATGGATATGAATTTGAGCAAGCTCTGGGAGTGGGTGATGCAGGGAAGCCTGGCTTGCTGCAGTCCATGGGGTTGCAAAGAGTTGAACATGACTGAGCGACTGAACTGAACTGATGCATGCATGCGAAGTCTCTTGAGTCATGTCTGACTCTTTGTAACCCTACAGACTGTAGCCCACCAGGCTCCTCTGTCCATTGGATTCTCCAGTCAAGAATACCAGAGTGGATCGCCATGTCTTTCTCCAGGGGGGGGGTCTTCCCAACCCAGGGATCAAACCCACATCTCTTATGTCTCCTGCATTGGTAGGCAGGTTCTTTACCACTAGTGCCACCTGGAAAGTCTAGAGCTATCATATGACCAAACAATCAATCTCACTCTTGGGCATATAAACATGACCAGAAAAAAAAAAAAAAAAGGTTCAAAAGAATACATGAATCCCAATATTCATTGCAGTGCTGTTTACAATGGCCAAAATATGGAAGCAACCTAAATGTCCAATTGACAGTGAATGGATAAAGAAGATATAGTGTATATGTACAGTGGACTAGAAAGAATGAAACAATGCCTTTTGCAGCAACATGGATGGACCTGGAGATTACCATACTAAGTGAAGTAAATCAGACAGAGAAAGACAAATATATGATATCACTTATATGAAGAATCTTAAAAAAAAATGGTACCAATGAACTTATTTACAAAACTGAAACAGACTCACAGAGAATGAGCTTACGGTTACCAAGCAGGGACGGAAGTGGCGAGGGATACATTGAGAGTTGAGATTGACATGTGCTCACTTCGATATTTAAAATAGTTAACCAACAAGGAACTGCTGTATAGCAGAGGGAACTCTGCTTAATACTCTGTTATAACCTAAATGGGAAAAAAATTGGAAAAAGAATTGAAACACATATAACTAATTCACTTTGTGTACACCTGAAACTAACACAACATTGTTAATCAACAATGTTAATCAATGGTAATCAACAATACTCCAGTATAATTTTTTTAAAAGCTGAGGATAAAATGGAAATGGTTACTTATAAGTCATTGTAATAAATACCACAATAAGATCAGAAGTATAAAGGGGCAAGAGGAAAAAGTGAGATCTCCTTAAAGATACTTTTAAACCATTCGAT